>NW_027142449.1:1384582-1599582 GCF_026170545.1 Melanerpes formicivorus | reverse complement strand
GAGAAGAGACCAACCCCCACCTGGCTACAACCTTCCTTCAGGTACTTGTAGGGAGCAGTAAGGTCTCCCCTGAGTACTTGCCTGGGTACTAGCAAAGCCTATGTGTGACCACACACCCCCAGGGCAGAGAAAGGGGCACACAAAGCCTGACCATCTCTCTTTCCTGCTATGCAGAAATGCTGGCAGCACAGCTTGCAGCTCAGCATCACACCACAAAGACCTCCACAGAGATGCAGAAAACTTTCAGGCATTTGATGGCTTCTAGTGGAGGTGCTCTAGGAGGGTTTTATTCCATAGTTCTACAGAACAGACCTTTCAGGAGGGTTGTCAAGGTACACATGGGGAAAAAAAAACTTGGTCACCCAGGACATGACCTTTGTAATTGGGTTCAGTGTTTTGGCTTTTCTTTTAAACCCACAGAAAGTAAACAATCCTATTAGGGGAAAATTAGAAAAGGATGAATCTGGCTGATCATATTTCATAGAATCACAGAATCAAACAGGTTGGAAAAGACCTCAGAGATCATCAAGACCAACCTGTTACCCAATACCTCCTGACAACTAAACCATGGCTTCAAGTGCCACATCCCAGCCTTTCTTGAACACCTCCAGTGACGGTGACTCCACCACCTCCCTGGGCTGCACATTCCAATGGCCAATTACTCTTTCTGGGAAGAACTTTAGCATAGCATAGCATAGCATAGCATAGCTATGCTGTAACATAGCTGTAACAGCTGGGTTAGCTGTTTGGGTGGGTTGGATTGGTTGATGGGTGGGACGGGATGATTTTGAAGGTCTCTTCCAACCTGGTTTGGTTTATTCTAAATAAAGGTTTATTCTAAATAAAGCATAGCATAGACCAGGTTGGAAGAGACCTTCAAGATCATCGTGTCCAACCTATCATCCAACACCACCCAACCAACTAAACCATGCAACCAAGCACCCTATCTAGTCTCCTCCTGGACACCTCCAGTGATGGCGACTCCACCACCTTCCTCGGGCAGCCCATTCCAATGGGCAATCACTCTCTCTGTGTAAAACTTCCTCCTGACCTCCAGCCTAAACCTCCCCTGGCGCAGCTTGAGACTGTGTCCTCTTGTTCTGGTACTGTCTGCCTGGGAGAAGAGACCAACCCCCACCTGGCTACAACCTCCCTTCAGGTAGTTGTAGAGCACAATAAGGTCACCCCTGAGTCTCCTCCTCTCCAGGCTAAGCAACCCCAGCTCCCTCAGTCTCTCCTCATAGGGCTTGTGTTCCAAACCCCTCACCAACTTCGTTGCCCTTCTCTGGACTCGCTCCAGCAAGTCAACCTCCTTCCTAAACTGAGGGGCCCAGAACTGGACACAGGACTCGAGGTGTGGCCTAACCAGTGCAGTGTACACTTTCTCCTCACTTCCCCTGGTGCAGCTTGACACTGAGTCCTCTTGTTCTGGTGCTGTTGTATTTCTACCAGACAACAGGAGTCAGAAGCTTTTGCTTCAAAGTATTCATTCATAAATACTTTGTCAACAACCAGAGAAGGATGCAGCTGTAGAAGAGTACTTACCTGGCTCGACTCCCTCCTTCACCACCTGGCTCGACTCCCTCCTTCATCATGCATTAATTACCCACTGCTACAGTAGGCAGGAGGATGAAAAGAAACATTTCAACTTCCCAAGTCAAGGAATCAAGTTGATCTAAAAATATTTTAATGGAGCAAGTTTGGCTGCAGAACCAGTGCAACATAAAGAGGACACCCATTGGATAACCGATTTTACTGCTTGATCTTAAACAGAGTTAAGCTACAGACGCAACGGATTCACCACGAGTCGTCTGGTTAAGTTGAATACTGCAGTTAGGATCATGCTGTTGGCAGTGGTGGCTGTACAGTACCACTGCTCAAGGTGGCTGAGTTAGTTCTGCTGCTAAGTAGAATGCAAGTTTACAGAGGAACAAAACCATTTAGCATAGGCTGCTGTATTCTGCTTCATGCTCAGGCAGAGCGCTGACGTCGTCGACAGAGGAACAATATTTTAGCATTATGTTAATAATGCCTCAACAGAACAGGAACTTCAATGCCAGGTTTACATCGTGACACGGTGCTTAACAAACAGGTTTCTCTGCTGTGGTGGCAGGGTGAGAATGCTACACAGGACCCAGAAGCATCCAAGCACTGCTCAGTGCATACCAAGCGAACCGCGCCTACAGGAACGTTTTACCTTTCGCTGGAATTGCTGTCCTAGAAGTTTGTGTCCCAAATATAGTGCAATGTAAAAAAAAAACCCAAAAAAGGATGTTGAACCCTTGCCTTGAAGGTGAAGCTAAAGCCCTGCATGTTACTTACAAACTTGAACCAGCAAAACCACTCCGAGAACAGAAACCAAATTGTGCCGTGATAACTTGTGACCTGATGAAGACGACACAGCTTGGTTACTGCACTGATGTGAACCAGAATGGCAAGGAAGCTGTAAACAAACCTGAACCACATTAGGTTAATGCCTCTATTCTTCACTCAAGAATATTTCAGCAAACAGTGATTTTCTTTTAAAGCTAAGGACACTATCAGAGGTTTTGTTTAAAGCCAAACCTGATTAAAATCTGGAAGCCAGTGAATCGTCTCTGTTCCTTAACAGCTTTCATGAACTTCGCTGCACACTTCAGCAACGCCTCCACAACCTCCTGTTTTACCTAACCCTGCTGCAACTTCAACCAGCTGGTGGCAAAGTTGAAGCAAATACCATCAACACTTGAAAAATCCCTGCTCAGAGTGGTTTGACTTCTCCAGCGCTGGGGCTGTGCTAGGCTGCTGGCACACAGCACACCGAAGCATTCGTCTTTGATTTCATCACGGAGAACTTCCTGCGCATGCAAGAGGCTTTGCGAACAGGCAAAGAAATATCTCCAGGCAAATCACCTTTGAATCTGTCAGTCACAGCATTGCCCTCCTCATTCTTCCTCCCTCCAGTCCTCCAAACTAACAGCACTGCCCAAGTGGCTGATGTGAAACTGGTAACATTAGCTTAACTTACAGGGAGCCTGGCTCTAAAACAACAACAAAGGAACTCTGTCCCTGCCACATCCTTTTTTGCCTTTTATTCTATAACCTTTCTCCTGCATTTTGTGACAAACTCATACGAGCATCAAGGGAGCTGTGTTGCTTTCTTCTGCTGTCTTTTTTAACAGGCTTAGTAAGAGTTGCACAAGACAACACTGAACAAACCTTTGTTTCACTTCAGGAAGATTTTATGTTGCCAACTCATTTCATTAACTAAAGGTGATAAAAAATAAATCCAGAGTAACACACACACACACATGAAAAAACAACCCCAAACCCTCAACCCTGTAGTTCAACTGCTTTTTCAAGTATGTTTCTCCCCTCATGAAAGAGCTGCATTAGCCATAGCACTGATTAAAGCCCATCTCACAATCATTAGTATTTAGACCCGAGGTCCAGAGCTCCTGGAGTTGGGCTCAGCTGGATCTCCAGCTGAGTTGACACCAGGCTGGAAGCAGGAAGCTGACAGGTCCACAGGCGTGCATTACGCTCCTCAACTCCCTGATTCTGACTACATCCTGCTGTCAGGCTCCCACCACATCCTCAGACTAGAGGACATGGCACAGGAGCCACAAAGTGATCTTGGACAAGTACCACTGCTCACTGATGGCCCAGGTGCAAATCTGGCTGGTGCTGACAGAGATGCACTTTGCAGACCAACTTGACTGGAGAATCTTGCCCGCATCGTTTCTATGCTGCACAGCATAAAATCCACCTCAGTATTTCAATCAGTCTGGAAGTCACATCTTGATCTATTGCAATTATGGAAGCCAATGAAAAGTCAATGAGAGGTGTTCCACAAGAGTTGGTCCCAGCATTAAACACTAATACACATGAAAAAGAAAAGGGGACAAACTTCCAAGTCGCTCTCAGTGGCGGCGAAAGGCCAAGCTTTTCTTCCTTCCTCCTATAAATTCACCTCCCATAATGCAAGAGGAAAAGTGCAGCTTTGCAGCATTGTTTGTTCACATCAAGTTTCTCCTCCAGGACACATTTTGCAGCTAACAACACATGGTCTATAAAGTTGCAAAGTGCACAAGCTGAAGGCACGAGAGTACAAAACACGTAGGAAAACAGATCTCAAAATAGCAAGGAACAAAGGAAACCAAAACCAAACAAAAAGAGAGGAAAGGAAAGGGAAAAACAAAACATCTGGAATTCCAAACTCCCTGACAGAAGGTACATTTACATGGGACCAACTCTTAAGAGGTGACCATTTTTGCAACTAACAAAGAAATACTGCAAAATAAGGAAACTTTATTCTTGTTATTGGAAAGTAAAGGCTCCAGAAAATACCTCCAAGTTTAAAAACTACTACACCAAGGTGTGTTAAACTAGTTTTAAGAATGTCCTTAATATTAAGAAAAAAGAGTGCAAAAAGGATTCTTCCATTCTAATGCTTTTGGAAGCTGCTGATTTGGGCTGCCCCTTCTTCCCACTTTGAAAGGATCGGTTTTCAAGGTGCATTCCTCGCATGCACGCACGCAGACACACACACACACACCATAAATCACAGAGCATTTATAACTTGATAGGCTAGACCAAGGAATCATTGTCTTTCAAAGTCATCCCAACTGTAGCAGCAACTGACATTATAGAAAAGAAGAAAAGTCCAAAACTCTTCTTTGAGGCAGAGTTCGTGTCAGAGCTTCAGTATCAGCAGTTGCCAAAGGAGGCTCCGGATACTGCCTGTGCTCCTCCAGTGTCTGTTCTGGCTAGAAATCGAAGCTGATCCAGCATGTTCACTATCTGTAACCCCTGGAGCTTGCACAAGCTGATGAGCCATCTGAAATCATAGAAAAAAACCCAAAGTTCACCAAAATTCTCTCACATTAAACTTTTACCTTTGCCCCCTCCCCTTCTCCCAAGCACCCATTGGTAGCTTCAGGCTGTGCCTAGAAAAAACTTCCACAGATCTTGGAGAGAAAGTGGTAGAATGTAAACACAGATTGAGCCAGGCTGGAAAAGACCTTAGAGATCAAGTCCAACCTATCACCCAACACCATCTCATCAACTAAACCATGGCACCAAGTGCCACAGCCAATCTCCTTTTAAACATTTCCACTGATGGTGACTCCACCACCTCCCTGGGCAGCACATCCCAATGGCCAATCTCTCTTCCTAGAAGAATTTCTTCCTAACATCCAGCCTAAACCTCTCCTGGCACAGCTTGAGACTGTGTCCTCTTGTTCTGGTGCTGCTTGCCTGGGAGAAGAGACCAACCCACACGTGGCTACAACCTCCTTTCAGGTAGCTGTAGACAGAGACAAGGTCTCCCCTGAGCCTCCTCTTCTCCAGGCTAAGCAACCCCAGCTCCCTCAGCCTCTCCTCACAGGGCTGTGCTCCAGACCCCTCCCCAGCTTTGTTGCCCTTCTCTGGACACCTTCCAGCAACTCAACATGTGTCTTGAATTGAGGGGTCCAGAACTGTGGCCTAACCAGTGCTGAGTACAGGGCAGAAATAAATCACTATTGGATGTAAAAGGGCAAATAATGCTGAGGTCTAAATAATCCCTTTGGCCTGGTGTCTTACATAGTTAGCTGTGTACATTAACTTCCTCTCTTTTCATTTCCTTCATTCTGGCAGATACTAGCTGGCTTTTTCTTGGCTGTTGCTGACCTTGGCTGAGTTGCTTTGTTTTAGCTAAGTACTAACTAACCACTCTCTGCTCTTTCTCTTGTCCTGTGCACAGGGGGAAGGAAGGGAGCAGGGAGAGGGAAGCTCTTGGTAGCCCCCTGGATTTTGTTCAGGGGGGTTCCTGTGTTCATGAAATGCACATATATGTAAATATTGTACATTTTGTAGGTATTTATTGCATTTAGATTGTAGTTTTGCTTGTAAATACACCTTCATTTGCTTTCCAACTGAGCTGGTCTGGCCCTTTTATGTTGCGGGGAATTTCAACCCACCACACCCCCAAAACCCAGCATTGCCTGCAGGAGCAGATACACCATGGAAGTGTCCATCCCTTCACCTCAAGGTGTTCACCATAAACCAGTGTGACAGTTTATGGCAGCAAATAAAGCAGACACCCTCAGTGGAAAGCAGAGGTGGGAATTTGGTGGGAAGAATGCAATAAGAGGAACTGAAGTCAATAACAGAACCAGAACAGGTACTATTCCCCTGTCACCGAGGCTACTTGATGACAATCAGGACCTTGTACCTCAATCCTAACCTAGAATGCATGGGATGAGATTCTCTCCCAGCCAAATAATTATTCAGCACAGAAGATGGGACCTGGGAGTGAGTGTACCTGAAGTAGGGCTGTCTGAAGCAGAGCAAACAACTGACAACAGAGATATCACTCCTGTCACTTTCTCCCACCTCCCTAACAGATACTGGGGGAAATGATGGGAGTAAAGAACCTCACACTTCAACATGCAGCAAAAGACTTCATCCCTAAATGAAGAGAACTTCCATGCTGCATGGATCACAGTTGTGGACAAATACAACTCCACACAGGTGGATCCCAGGTTGTACTAGAGAGGTAACTGCAGGTTCCAAGTTGAAAAACAAGTGCCCTTCAAACTCTGTTCTGTCAATAGACAGAAAGATGCATCACCAGCAGGTGATTTGTATCCGAGGTGGAATGGGTCATCATTTCACTTCCTGCCCTCTTATGGGCAGTAAGAAAGATCTGGATGTGCTGGAAGGTATCCCAGGAAGGGCCATGAGGATGGTCAGAGGGCTGGAGACAGACTGAGAGTTGGGGTTGTTCAGCCTGGAAAAGACTCCGAGGAGACCTTATTGTGGCCTTGCAGTATCTGGAGGGGGCTACAGGAAAGCTGGGGAGGGACTCTTTAGGGTGTCAGGGAGTGATAGGACTAGGGGGAATGGGAAAAAAAAAAACCACTAGAAATGGGTAGATTCAGATTGGATGTTAGGAAGAAGTTCTTCCCCATGAGGGTGGTGAGACACTGGCACAGGTTGCCCAGGGAGGTGGTGGAAGCTTCATCCCTGGAGGCTTTTAAGGCCAGGCTGGATGTGGCTGTGAGCAACCTGCTGTAGTGTGAGGTGTCCCTGCCCATGGCAGGGCGGGTGGAACTGGATGATCCTTGAGGTGCCTTCCAGTCCTGACAATTCTGTGATTCTATAATACTGACCAAGCAGCAACTTGGGACTACATTCTTTTTCCCGAGGACCTTAGCTTCCCCTTAGACCAAGGGGAAGTATCCTGCCCTTGGTACATGGGGTATCTTGCTGTTTCACAGTTACAGCCAGGCTCTAGATGCAGGAAGCTTGTACTGTTTGTTTGAATAGGAAAGGTTACAGTGGCAGACAGGTAGCTCAGACAGGTAGCTCTGTGTGGAGATGCACCACAGCCTGCCTGAGAAGCCAGAAGCCCACCCTGACCCACCAAGGATGGGATGGGTTAGATGCATACTCACTGTATGTTAACTCTTCTCCAGCTCTCTTGCGTGACTGGTCACCTCTGGGGGGGGAAATAAAAGATAAAGAGATTGTCATGATTCTCTGAACTAATTTAAGATGCTCCTGCTCATTACAGGAGGGTTGAACTAGATGACCTTTAAACACCCCTTCCAACCCAAAATATTCTAGGATTCTTTTTTCTTTAAATGAAAACCAACAGTGAAATATCACAGCACCAGCATCAGCTTTCCACAGGCTTCAGGAACCAAATGCAAGCCTGCTAGCAATAACACCTGACTGCAGGAGGCTTAATTTAATAAAACAGAGATGGCAGCTCTATTTTATAGGTGGAATTAGCTCATCCTTTTGTCAAACACACCAGCTTTAATCTCACAGGATCATTTTGTCCACAAAATTAAGATGAGGAGAACTCTTCCTGTGCAGTGTGGCCTTCAGTCATGCATAAAATTGTTTTCTTTAATCCAAGCTCCTCAACCAAACTTTGGCTCAATAGATCCAGTTCCACGAAAAAAGGTATTTCTCATTACATGAGAAGCAAGTTTGAGCTGACAGAATACTGAAGTTATATGAACTGGTGTTCATACAGCTCTAGCTATTTAAATCTAGAGGATTTAAAGCTCAAGATTTAAATAGCTGAAGTTATATGGACACCAGCTGACATCACTGATCCTGAAAACTCACAATCAAATTCCCACCTATCTGGATCCATTCCCCCCCTATCCCACACCCCCCCCCCTTTTAGTCTTACAGAATACAGAACTAACCAGGTTGGAAAAGACCTTTGAGATCATCCAGTCCAACCCATCACCCAACACCAGCTAATCAACTCAGCCAGGGCACCAAGTGCCTCATCCAGGCTCTTTTATTTATTCAGAGGGGTGCAGGGGAACTGCATTAGAGCATTCAGGAGTGCAGTTACACTCCCAGGGATGGAAGTGGAGCTGGGATGACATGTTCCTCCACTATTCCCCTCTCCACCCTAATCCACTCATACAGGGCTCTGTGTCCAGCCCAACTCCTCCTGTGTTTCCTCCTGTGGTCTCTCCAGAGGAGGGTGGGTAGCTGCCTGAGTTTCTACTGGTCACATACCTACGCCTAGCCATATACACCTAAGGACAAAGTGTTGCTTGCTACTGAAGCAAAACTTTTCTTCCCTTCCATAACTTTCCTCTCCCACAGCAGCAAGAGAGAAGAGGATGGAGAATGCAGCAGTGACTGAGACCTTGCAAAAACACAAGCCCAAAGATTTTTCTAAAGCCAAAGCATCTGTGGCATAAGAAACCCTCAAGGCTATCAGCACCTCCACCACTTTATCAGAACTTGAAGCTCTTATCTTCACCAAGCACATTTTTCAACCAGGGCATTCACCAGGTGCCCAAAGAGAACAGACTTCATTGTGTTGACTTTTCTTGTGCACACAAACCCTCACACCTGGAGAATGTGGCTGCCTCACAAAAGTTTCTGGTGATGATAGAGGTGTGTCCTGGTTAGAGGCAGAGCAGAACTAATCCTGTTCAGTGATTTCAAGTTTTCAGCTCAGTGCCTGCTGTGTGACAGCATTTTCTGAAGTCAACAGGATGCTTTCACAGGCAGCATCTGCTTCTGGCAGTGACAATGCTGCTGTGCATGGTTACTGCAAAGGGCTGGGGTGCAGAAAGGCTCCTGCTCATATTTGCTGCTATGAACATCTTGTGTGGCATCTTTGGGGTGCAGAAAGTAAAAGGAAAGGCACAGGAAAAGGGACACTAAAGTGACCAAGGAGGGATTCCATCCCCTGGACATCACATTCGGTATATGCTGAGTGATTGTGAGGAACAAGCTGCTGCTTCGTTGGCCAGTGTCTGAGGAGGACTCTCTCAATTCTGCCTTCAATCCCTATCCCTCCACTCCTGAAGAATCCAGTTCCAGAATCCAGCTCCTGAATCCATTTCCCATCTGCTGCAGGTGACAGGGACATCCCTGCCATCAAGGGCACTGGGTTGGAGGTTGGGTTTGTATCCATTTGTATATATTTTATCATTATTCTCATAAATAGTGTTCTAGCTTTCTTTTCCAGCACAAGCCTCTCTTGCTTACTCCCTTTCTCTTCCCCTTTGTGAAGGGAGATAGGTTAATGGAGAGCAGCTCTCCTTTGTCTAGTGGCCAGCCCAGCCCTAGCCCTGACAATATGCTATTCATACTGCTAGATAAGGAAGAGAGATTGCAGTCTGTTGTGAGTACAGTAGGTGTAATTTCACATTTATCTGCTGGAAGGTGGGAGAAATTGAAGTTTTTTTTCCTCCTATTCATATAAAGTGTTCCTCCCTGAAACCACTCTTCAGTTGATGGACCCACTGTGTATGCCTTGATTAAGGTCTTTCACAAGTGAAATACTGCCAGGCAAGCAGCTTGTGTTCCCCTTTTCTGCAACAAATGCATTTAATAGTGTTGATAAGCTGACTATTTCAACTAGAATCTGGCACGTCATTAATGCTGCTGAAGACACCTAACTGGGCTGTGTTCCTCATGGCTGTTGTTGTAGGAAATGCAGCAGCTGAGCCATCACCCTTTCCTGGCACAATCAGAGAACAGACACTTCATACCAACCCAGAAGAGAACAGACTGGACACACTGCTTGATAAGAGAGAAAAACAACCCTCTCATACATACAAATCTACACATCCAGGCTGGCTGAGGCTCTGGCCAGGCTGATCTAGTGTGGGGTGTCCCTGCCCATGGCAGGGGGGTTGGAACTAGATGATCCTTGTGGTCCCTTCCAACCCTGACTGATACTATGATACCATGATACTATGATAAGTAAATATAAGCTATGTTTATAGCATATTACATCTTGAACTACATTTCCAGGCAACAGGCATTGCAGATACCCACTGCAAAATGCCACGGAGCAAACAGACTGCCTGCACTTCGGTTTTCTTTCACTTGTGTCCTTTTACACAGCGACAGACCTAACCACTTTATGTAACCTCTGGGTTTACCAGCCTGCACTCACTCCCCAACAGCACAGCCATACAAAATAGGCTGTGCAAAACACATTCATCAGACACTGAATGTCAACAGTGAGTTGCCCCACTGCGAAGTTTTGCTCTGCGTTTGTATTTGGGAAACTGAAGGAAAGCTAAATAGAAACAGCAGCAGCAGAAAAGCACAGGCTAGGGTGGACCCATTTGCTAAACCCACAAGGCACACAAACACTCCTCCCGTGTCCAGAACATCCCATACTGCAGAAAGCTTCAAAAGGAAGAGGAACTCTTAGAAATTAGCCTCTGCAGGCAGTACATGACACTGAAACCTTCACCTGGTTCTTCCTTGTATGACTCTCCTCAAGCTCTAAATCTTTTGTTTTCATAGTATCATAGTATCATTCAGGGTTGGAAGGGACCACAAGGATCATCTAGCCCCAGCACCCCTGCCATGGGCAGGGACACCCCACACTAGATCAGGCTGGACAGAGCCTCAGCCAGCCTGGGCTTAAACACCTCCAGGGATGGGGCCTCAACCACCTCCCTGGACAACCCATTCCAGGGTCTCACCACTCTCATGGGGAAGAACCTCCTCCTCACATCCAGCCTGAATCTGCCCACCTCCAGCTTCATTCCATTCCCCCTAGTCCTATCACTACCTGAGATCCTGAGAAGTCCTTCCCCAGCCTTCTGTAGGGCCCCTTCAGATACTGGAAGGCCACAATGAGGTCACCTCAGAGCCTTCTCTTCTGCAGACTGAACAGCCCCAACTCCTTCAGTCTGTCCTCATAGGAGAGGTGCTCCAGCCCTCTGATCATCCTCCTGGCCCTTCTCTGGACACCTTCCAGCACCTCCACATCCCTCTTGGAATAGGGGCTCCAGAACTGGAAACAGTACTCCAGGTGGGGTCTCACCAGGGCTGAGTAGAGGGGGAGGATCACCTCCCTCGACCTGCTGGCCACACTTCTCCTGATGCAGCCCAGGAGAGAACAGAGAACAGAACAGAGAACAGAAACAATTTCCCATGGATCTGCATTTTTCCAGTGCTAGAGGATTACTTTTCTGCCTAAGACAGGAGTTTCTAAAATACTGGGCATCCCATCAAGGCTCTCTTGTTAGCACCACAGAAGCATCCAGCAGCCTTAGTATCAGTCAGTATCCTGCCCACAACCCTCCCTGGCCTTTTAGAGAGTTTCCTTCTCACAGCTGGATGAGGCTCTGGCCAGGCTGATCTAGTGTGGGGTGTCCCTGCCCATGGCAGGGGGGGTTGGAACTAGATGATCCTTGTGGTCCCTTCCAACCCTGACTGATTCTATGATACTATGATACTATTTGCAGTTACTTAAGGGACAACCTTTTTTAAACCAATTGTGTTTGTGGCTGTGGTCTGTTACTGCTTGAAGCTTCATGTTTAATTCTCTATGAAGTGGAAAGCTAGTGAAACGCAGCTGTAAGCAGAACTGTTACAAGCCACCTACAGAAGTGGTGGGTTGGAAGTGAGGCAAAATGAAAGTGTTCCTATTGTGGTGTTGTTTTGTTCTGTGCACCTGACAGCGTTACAGACCTACTCACTTTGAAAGTGAACTGAAAGAAAATAATTTATCTGTTATGCCTTTGGTGTTGATGTCTTCAAACTCATGCAAAATTCTGTTCCTCACAGAAATCCTTGCAAGGAGTGAGCCTCGAACACCATTTGCATTTGGGTCAGTAGTAGAGATTCACAGCTTGCTAGCTTACCAGGCTTTGAAGAGAGGTATCACCTTCAAGGAAAACTACTTGAGTGTGGAATCCAGGAGCACATCTAACACTAAACATACACACATCCAGTCAGTGTTCAGACTACAGGACCAGATTCTCATTGTTGCACAGGTAACAAGATGAAGACCTATCCCTCTTTCTGTAGAAAGAAACCTGCCAAGATCAGAGCTCAGTGGCTTTCCCAGTCTGATCCTGGTTTGTCAGACTGGTGCAAAAGCAGTGGTGAAAGTACCATGCTTCTGTCCAGGCTGATAAAGAGAAGGGCACAGAACAGGCACAGTCCAGGTTGAGCAATACAGGTTATGAGCAGTTTTCCACTGTCTCCCTTGCTTCTTTTTCCCCCTGCCCCAGACCCTCAGAAGAGAACTGCCTACTTTAAAATAAATACCTTGACTGTCTCTGGAAGTGGAATAAGGAGAAGTTATCAACTGACATTCTCAAAAAGCATCATGAAAAAGGGGCAGCTTATAGAAAACAAATGGCCAAACTAAAGGCTGAATAAAAACAGGATCCTGCCTTTGAAGTACTACCAAAACAGAGGGAGGCATGTGCTGGGAGCAACTTCTGCCACAAAAACATTCCAAGATTCTGATCAGTGACTCTTTGGTACCATTTGCAGGGTGGGTGATGTGCAAAATAGGTAGAGAATAAGGCCATGTTTCAAGGATACTGAGTTGTGAAGGTGCTTTATTAACTCTTAAATGATTTCTTCAGTGTTTGCAGGTGTATCCATTTTTACCATTTCAGCCCTGTCCAGCACAATTACAGCTGAGGACTAAGAATGATTACCTAGTAAATCCATTCTGCATAAGCTCTCTTTGAAGTTTCTGATCTTGAGCAGCATATTCCTGAAGCTCAGACTCCACAGCAGGGGGTAGGATATTTGGGATGAATTTAGAAAATAAAGCTGGTGCCATCTGTACCCATTCTGTAGGAAAAGTGAAAGCAAGAATAAAGCACATGGAAGAGATGCTTTTGTGAACACTTTACTCCCAGACAAAGGTCACTTTGCTCTATTTTAAACACATTTTAGGATCTTGATTTTACTTTTCTTTTTAATGATAACCCCAAAAAAACTGCCCACAAAACCATCCCCCAAGCGCCACAGAAAGCAAGTAGGACAAATAATCAGACTGTTAAAATCACAGAATTGTCAGGGTTGGAAGGGACCTGCAGGATCACCTAGGTCCAAACCCCCTGCCATGGGCAGGGACACCTCGCAGTAGATCAGGTTGCTCAGAGCCAAATCAGATGTTTGCAGGTTGAGAATGGAATTACTATTTCTTTTTTGGTCAACCACCTCATCCCTGAATTGAAATTCAGGTCTTGCTGCATCTCACAGGGCCTGCTGAGTCAGAACTGAGATTAGAATTAACCAGGTTGGAAAAGAACTTGGAGATGATAGAGTCCAACCTATCACCCAACACCACCTAAGCAACTAAACCATGGCACCAAGTGCCTCATCCAGGCTCTTCCTAAACTCTTCCAGTAATGGTGACTCCACCACCTCCCTGGGCAGCACATTCCAATGGCCAATCTCTCTTGCTGTACAGAATTTCTTCCTAACATCCAGCATAAACCTCCCCTGGCACAGCTTGAAACTGTGTCCTCTTGTTCTGATGCAGGTTGCCTGGGAGAAGAGACCAACCCCCACCTGGCTACAACCTCCCTTCAGGTAGTTGTAGATGGCAATAAGGTCTCTCCTGAGGCTCCTCTTCTCCAGGCTAAGCAACCCCAGGACTGAACCTGGCACTTGGTGCCATGGTTTAGTTGATTAAATGGTGTTGGCTGATAGGTTGGACTGGATAAAGAGAGACAGAACCATTTAGGTTGGAAAAGACCTTTAAGATCAACTCTAACCATTAACCCAACACTGCCTAGACCATCACTACATCATGTCATGCCATGGGTTAGTTGTTTAGGTGGGTTGGATTGGTTGATAGGTTGGACGTGATGATCTTGAAGGTCTCTTCCAACCTGGTTTATTCTATGGATTCTATTCTATGTCCACATCTACAAGTCCTTTAAGCAACTCCAGAGATGGTGACTCCACCACTTCCTTTGGCAGCCTGTTCCAATGCTTGACAACCTTTTCAGTGAAGAAGTTCTTTCCTAATGTCTGCCCCTGGCACAATTTGAGGCTGTTTCCTCTAGCCCTACCACATTTTACTTTTTACTGACACTTTTACTGACATTTTACATATTACTGACACTTTCCTACAGCCTCCTTACAGGAGGAATAATTTAGCTAAGCTCTTCCCTCTCTCTCCAGAGTAGAGGGTAGGGTTGGATTCATTTGTGGAGGTTTGGTGGGTTTGGTTTATTATGGTTGGGTTTCTTCTCTCTGTTTAGTTTTGGGGCTTCCTTTGGCTGCTTGGTTGGTGGATGTTTTGGATGGAGCATTTTTTTGGGGGTGGTTGTTGGCTTTTGGTTGGGGCTTTTTTTTTTTGGGGGGGTTGGGGTTTTATTGGTTGAGGCTTTTGGGGGGGGTTGTTGAGGTTTAATTGGTTGAGGCTTTCTGGGGGGTGGTTGTTGGGGTTTTTCAGATGGATCTTTTTATTGGGGAGGAGGATGAGGGTTTTTTGCTTGGTTGGTTGGGGAGTTTGGTTTGGGTTTTGGGGGGGGATTGGGGGGGATTTTTGTTGTTTGGTTAGTGGGGTTTTTTTGGTGGTTTTGTTTTTTGTTTGTGTTAGGTTTGGGTTTTGTTTTGGGGCTTTTTTAGGTGGGGGTGTTTTGTTTGGTTGGGTTTGGGATTTATTCGTGTGTGTGTGGCTTTGCTTTGGTTTGGTTGGGGCTTTTTGTGGTGGGTTTTCCTTGTTTGTTGGGTTTTTTGTGGGGGTGGTTTGGGTTTGCTTGGGGTTTCTTGGCGTGGTTTTTCATTTCATTGTATCAGCCAGGTTTGGAAAGGACCACAAGGATCATCTAGTTCCAACCCCCCTGCCATGGGCAGGGACACCCCACACTAGATCAGGCTGGCCAGAGCCTCAGCCAGCCTGGCCTTAAATACCTCCAGGGATGGGGCCTCAACCACCTCCCTGGACAACCCATTCCAGAGCCTCACCACTCTCATGGGGAAAAACTTCCTCACATCCAGTCTGAATCTCCCCACCTCCAGCTTCATTCCATTCCCCCTAGTCCTATCACTACCTGAGATCCTGAGAAGTCCCTCCCCAGCCTTCCTGTAGGCCCCCTTCAGATACTGGAAGGCCACAATTAGGTCACCTCGGAGCCCTCTCCTCTGCAGACTGAGCAGCCCCAACTCCTTCAGTCTGTCCTCATAGGAGGACAGCCCTCTGCTCCTCCTCGTGGCCCTTCTCTGGACACCCTCCAGCACATCCATATCCCTCTTGTAATAGGGGCTCCCTGTTGGGAGCTCCTGTGCCCATTGCTGGCAGTTGTAGCTCTCTGAAATAAGAGATTCATCATTCTTGTGACTGGAAAGAACTACTACAAGACTTAAGTTTTGTGTGCCATGTAGCATAACTTAGACTGCCCTTGCATGTTCAGAGAATGCTGGCTGGAAGGCATGTTTGGAGGTTATCCAACCTCTTCCTAAAGTAAGATCAACACTAGATCAACTGTGACTGCATCTAGCTGAGTCCTTAAAAGCTCCAAAATTAACAACTCAAATTATCTGGGTTAACAGCTTTAGTGTTGCAGCACCCTCTAACAAATGAGTTTATCCTGATGTACACCTTGGCTGCAGCACACTGGCCCCTTGCTTTGCAGCCTCTCACTAGGGAATGTTCAGTTCCACTGTCTGAATCCTGGCATATCAATCCTGGCAGCCTGTTTTTTGTTGTCCACACATTTCTCAAAGATGCCTTCTCTCACTGCAAGTTGGTGGTGTAAACGCTGAACGCTGCTGGCTCTGGTACGACACAGCAGCTGTTAAGAGGTTCAAGACACTGATTACTACTCATAGCTTGAAAAGTGTCTGGACTACTGGGCTTTAACAGCCTGTTTGTCCAACCCATACAATGGTGCAGGAGTTGTCAAAGTTGGTTTGGTTTGTTTGTTTTGGGGGGTTTTGTGGGTGTGGTTTTGGTTTGGTTGGGCTTTTTGTGGTGGTGGTGTTCATTTGGGGCTATTTTTGTGTGTGTGATTTTGGTTTGGTTGGAGATTTTTTTGTGGGGTTTTTGATTGTTTTGGGGGAGTTGTCTGTGGTTTTGTGTTGGGTTTGGTTTTTTGTGGATTTTGTTGGGATTTTGGGGGGGTTGTGTGTGGTTTTGTTTGGGTTTTTTGGTATTTTGTTTTTGGGGGATTGTGTGTGGTTTGGGGTTTTTGGTGTGTTTTTGTTTGGTTTGGGGGGGTTGTGTGTGGTTTTCTTTGGGGTTTTTGGTGTGTTGTGTGTGGTTTTGTTTGGTTTTTTTGGTGTGCTGTTTTCTGAGGGGGGTTGTGTGTGGTTTTGTTTGGGTTTTTTGGGGTGTTCTTTATGTGTTTTGGGGGTGTGTATGTGGTTTTCTTTGGGTTTTTTGGTGTGCTGTTTGTTTGCTTTTTGGGGGGTTGTGTGGGGTTTTGTTTGGGTTTTTTGGTGTACTGTTTGTTCTTTGGGGGGTTGTGTGTGGCTTTGTTTGGGATTTATGGTGTACTGTTTGTTTGTTCTTTGGGGGGTTGTGTGTGGCTTTGTTTGGGTTTTTTGGTGTACTGTTTGTTCTTTGGGGGGTTGTGTGTGGCTTTGTTTGGGATTTTTGGTGTACTGTTTGTTTGTTCTTTGGGGGGTTGTGTGTGGTTTTGTTTGGGGGTTTTGGTGTGTTTTTTGTTTGATTTTGGGGGGGTTGTGTGTGGTTTTGTTTGGGGGTTTTGGTGTGTTTTTTGTTTGATTTTGGGGGGGTTGTGTGTGGTTTTGTTTGGGGGTTTTGGTGTGTTTTTGGTTGGGTTTTTGGGGGGTTGAGTATGGCTTTGCTAGGTTTCTTTGATGTGTTTTTTGTTGGGTTTTTGGGGGGTTGTACATGGTTTTCTTTGGGTTTTTTGGTGTGTTGTTTGTTTTTTGGGGGCGCGTGTGTGGTTTTGTTTGGGGTTTTTGGTGTGTTGGCTGTTTTCTGAGGGGGGTTGTGGGTGGTTTTGTTTGGGATTTTTGGTGTTTTTTTTGTTGGGTTTTGGGGGGGGTTGTGTGTGGTTTTGTTTGGGTTTTTTGGTGTGTTTTTTATTTGTTCTTTGGGGGTGTTGTGAGTGGTTTTGTTTGAGGGTTTTGGTGTGTTTTTTGTGTGTGTGGTTTTGCTTTGGGATTTTTGTGGTTGGTTGGTTTAAGGGGGGTTTTGTATGCAGCTTTGTTCTGGTTTTTTTTGGTGCTGTTTGTTTTGAGCCTTTTTTTGATGTGTGGTTTTGTTATAGGGTTTGTGGGGTTTGTCTGGTTTTGGGGGATGTTGTGGGTGTGGTTTTGTTTTGGGGTGGTTTGGGGCGGTTGGATGAGCCAGGGAATTATAGGCCTGTCAGCCTGATCTCTGTGCCAGGTAAGACCATGGAACAGGTCATCCTGAGTGCAATCACACAGCACTTACAGGATGGCCAAGGGATCAGGCCCAGCCAGCATGGATTTAGGAAGGGCAGGTCCTGCCTGACCAACCTGATCTCCTTCTAAGATCAGGTGACTGCCTGGTGGATGTGGGGAGCCCTGTGGATGTGGTCTACCCGGACCTCAGTAAGGCTTTTAACACTGTCCCCCACAGCAAACTCCTGGCCAAGCTGTCAGCCCATGGCTTGGACGGGAGCACACTGCATTGGGTTAGGAACTGGCTGGATGGCTGAGCCCAGAGAGTGGTGGTGAATGGTGCCACAGCCAGGCACCAGTGGTGTGCCCCAGGGATCAGTGCTGGGCCCTGTGCTCTTTAACATCTTTATTGATGATCAGGATGAGGGCATTGAGTCCATCATCAGTATATTTGCTGATGACACCAAGCTGGGGGCAGGAGTTGATCTGCTGGAGGGTAGAGAGGCTCTGCAGAGGGACCTCGACAGGCTGGGCAGATGGGCAGAGTCCAAGGGCAGGAGATTGAACACTTCCAAGTGCCAGGTTCTGCACATTGGCCACAACAACCCCATGCAGTGCTACAGGCTGGGGTCAGAGTGGCTGGAGAGCAGCCAGGCAGAGAGGGACCTGGGGGTGATGATTGATGGTAGGCAGAACATGAGCCTGCAGTGTGCCCAGGCAGCCAAGAGGGCCAATGGCATCCTGGCTTGCATCAAGAACAGTGTGGCCAGCAGGAGCAGGAAGGTGATTCTGCCCCTGTACACTGCACTGCTTAGGCCACACCTTGAGTCCTGTGTCCAGTTCTGGGCTCCTCAGTTTAGGAAGGAGGTTGACTTGCTGGAGCATGTCCAGAGAAGGGCAACAAAGTTGGTGAGGGGCTTGGAACACAAGCACTATGAGGAGAGGCTGAGGGAACAGGGGTTGCTTAGCCTGGAGGAGACCTAATTGCTCTCTACAACTACCTGAAGGAAGGTTGTAGACAGGCAGATGTTGGTCTCTTCTCCCAGGCAGCCAGCAGCAGAACAAGAGGACACAGTCTCAGGCTGTGCCAGGGGAGGTTTAGGCTTGAGCAGGAGGAAGTTCTACACAGAGAGAGTGATTGCCCATTGGAATGGGCTGCCCGGGGAGGTGGTGGAGTCACCATCACTGGAGGTGTTCAGGAGGAGACTTCATAGGGTGCTTGGTTGCATGGGTTAGTTGTTTGGGTGGTGTTGGATGATAGGTTGGACACGATGATCTTGAAGGTCTCTTCCAACCTGGTCTATTCTATTCTAATATCTACTGATATATTGAAACTATATCAATATATTGGGCTACGTGGTTTGGGGGGTGTTGTGTGTGTGGTTTTGGTTTGGTTTTGGTTTATGTGGTTTTTTGGTGGTGGTGTTTTCTTTGTTTGAACAGATTTGGCATTCAGGTGGTACCTTGTACAAGCCAGAGAAACGGGCGACAAGCAGAATGAGAGCTTCTGCCGAGCAGAACTAAGCCATTATGATTTGTTTGTCAAACATGCATTAGACAGACACTAAGGGCACAGGCACTGAGGAAAACTTATCACACCCAGAGCATGAGAGTGCCCCAGAAAGCTTTTTCTGTCTCACCTGGTCGTAGTGTATAGAGGCCTTTCACAATATTTGCCATGGTTGAAGGAGTTATTTGAAATGGCGTTGACTGAGCTTCCAAAAGTAAAGCTGGAATGAAAGGCAGAGGATTAGCCATTTCCCTAAGAAAGCAATACAGGCTCTGACACATTTTTGCATCAAGGAAATACAGTAGTTGTGCTTTTTGTTGTTGTTGTTGTTGTTATCTGAAGTCCTCATAAAGGAAACAGCCAGCTACGTGATTGCAACTTCATTCCCAGGAGGAATAAAGCATCACCTTTAAACAGAAGTATTCTGCTCAAATTATGGACAATGAAAAGGTGAAATAACTTGCTTTGCATCCATTCTCAGACAGGCAGCAGGAGCTCTAAGGAAAAACCAAACAAGCAATGGCTCTATGCAATCAGATGCAGAACTGGAGTAAACAGTTTCTTTTCAGAACCACTCCTACTGTGTGTGCTCAGCATCTGGAGATAGAGTCATAGAATGGCCTGGCTTGGAAGGGACCTCCAAAGGTCACCCAGTCCAACCCCCTCTGAAGTCAGCAGAGGCATCCTCAGCTAGATCAGGTTGCCCAGTGTCCTGTCAAGCCTCACCTTCAATATCTCCAGGAATTCCACCTCCCTGACAACCTGGTCCAGTGTTCCACTACCCTCATGCTAAAGAACTTGTTCCTAACATCCAATCTAAATCTGCTCTGCTCTAGTTTGAAGCCATTGCCCCTTGTCCTGTCACTGCAGGCCTTTGCAAACAGTCTCTCTCCATCCTTCCTGTAGCCCCCTTCAGGTTCTGGAAGGCTGCTATTAGGTCTCCCTGAAGCCTCCTCTTCTCCAGGCTGAACACCCCCAGCTCCCTCAGCCTGTCCATGTAGCAGAGGTGTTGAACCCCCCTGATCATTCTCGTGGCCCTCCTCTGGACCTGCTCCATCAGATCCTGTAGGATTGCTGTCCATAAAACTAAGACCAGATCTAAAGTCTATGGATTAAGTACCAAGGAGTGTAAAAACCAAAAAAAATCCAAACAAATAAAAAAAGTAGACACCAAGTAGAAGTGGTCTATTCTATTAAACACAAGTCAACCTTTCATTTTTAGTCTCTGCCATGATCAACATATTGCAATGACTGCATCTTCCTCCTGTGGAAAAACCTGGCAACAGCAGATCTGCTGCTGAGATGACAATAGCCAGGCCTTGAGCCTGCCTTGCACGTACTTGGGGTTTGTACACCCACCTGAACAACAGAAACAAGCAAAGATAAAACATCACTTAGCTTTAAATCAACTGCTGCTTTTCAACAGCGCATACACACATCCCCCCCTTTCTGTACCCATTATGTAGAGGAGACAAGTCTCCCTACAGAGTCTATCTCTGGTGCTTGCATTTTAGAGGCTCTGGTTTTTAAACTTCCAAGCTTCTCCAGTTCTGCCTTCAGCATCTGCCACTTCAGTACTGACCATGAGATGAACACATCTTTAGGTGCATGCTCTCCTCTCTGTGGAACTGTTGAAGGGGCTCATGTGATAGGACAGACTGAAGGAGTTGGGGCTCTTCAGTCTGGAGAAGAGAAGGCTCTGAGGTGACCTAGTTGTGGCCTTCCAGTATCTGAAGGGGGCCTACAGGAAGGCTGGGGAGGGACTTCTCAGGATGTCAGGTAGTGATAGGACTAGGGGGAATGGAATGAAGCTGGAGGTGGGGAGATTCAGGCTGGATGTGAAGAGGAAGTTCTTCCCCATGAGAGTGGTGAAGCCCTGGAATGGGTTGTCCAGGGAGGTGGTTGGGGCCCTGTCCCTGGAGATGTTTAAGCCCAGGCTGGCTGAGGCTCTGGCCAGGCTGATCTAGTGTGGGGTGTCCCTGCCCATGGCAGGGGGGTTGGAACTAGATGATCCTTGTGGTCCCTTCCAACCCTGACTGATACTATGAGACTATTTTTCCTAAGCTTTGTGCAATCAAACAGTATTTAACAGTATTTGGCTGTTACAGATTAATTTCTTTTACAAAACCAAATAACAATCTTGGAAGTGCTTGCTCCTTTCAGCTGAAGCCCTGAAGAGGTGAGAGTGATTTGTTTTGTAATGACATATTTACAGCCTCTTTCCTGCGGATTTTTTTTTCCAAATAGCCTCTTGGCAGTCAGGAAAGCTGCAAGCAGTAGAAAGGGGATAATGCTTTACAAAGGAAGACATGCAGGCAACAAAGCACAATCCATCCAATGTGTGCATGAATTAGAATCACAGAATTGTCAGGGTTGGAAGGGACCTCAAGGATCATCTAGTTCCAACGCCCCTGCCATGGCCAGGGACACCTCACACTACAGCACGTTGCTCACAGCCACATCCAGCCTGGCCTTCAAAACCTCCAGGGATGAGGCTTCCACCACCTCCCTGGGCAACCTGTGCCAGTGTCTCACCACCCTCATGGGGAAGAACTTCTTCCTAACATGCAAGCTCAATCTACCCACTTCTAGTTTTGCTCCATCCCCCCCCCCCCCAGTCCTATCACTCCCTGACACTCTCAAAAGTCCCTCCCCAGCTTTCTTGTAGCCCCCTTCAGATACTGGAAGGCCACAATTAGGTCTCCTCAGAGCCTTCTCTTCTCCAGACTGAACAGCCCCAACCCTGTCAGTCTGTCTCCATAGCAGAGCAGCTCCAGCCCTCTGATCATCCTCATGGCCCTTCTCTGGACACCTTCCAGCACCTCCAGATCATTCTTCTAATAAGGGCTCCAGAACACAGTGCCAGGGGTGGGATCTCAGATTGGAATGGAGTTTAGATTGCAGCTACTTCAGCACAACCTTTACCAAGAGATTTGTAGCATCCAGGGAATTCTAAATTGGATCATCATATGCAGACACCAAATTCTATTCCAGTGCTATGTATAGCACATTAGTTAAACCAGAATAAGCCTAAAAATGAATACTGACTTAAAGATGACAAAGTCCAGAGTGAAAAAAAACTACCTGGGCATTTTAATGGAGGCTAAGAAGTATTTCATAACACAGCTTCTTGATTTTACTCCTGATAAACTGAAAACAGGGTTAGCCAGCAGTACCCAAGTTATAACTAGCAAAAGCAATTAAAAAATATCTCAGAAGGTACTTCATATAATGCAAGAAGTAAAATGAGCAGCCACTTGTTGCTGTGGATTATTAACCATCATTAGAAAGAGATTTTGACTAAGTCAGTGGAAGAATTTGCCTGGAGATTAATCCTACAGAAATACCTTCTTCATCACTTGATTGCAGCTTCAGAAAGCATATTTACCACCTTTGATGTCTGCAATTATTCACACCACATGCTAGAGTGCAAGTTTATATCAGCTCTGACTGTCAGTAAATATATGCACAAAGGTTATTGCATTCAACAACAACATAACTGACCAAAGGTTTGTTTCCTGTGTCCGAGAGGAGGGCAAGAGCAACGAGAGGAGGGCAAGAGCAACGAGAGGAGGGCAAGAGCAACGAGAGGAGGGCAAGAGCAACGAGAGGAGGGCAAGAGCAACGAGAGGAGGGCAAGAGCAACGAGAGGAGGGCAAGAGCAACGAGAGGAGGGCAAGAGCAACGAGAGGAGGGCAAGAGCAACGAGAGGAGGGCAAGAGCAACGAGAGGAGGGCAAGAGCAACGAGAGGAGGGCAAGAGCAACGAGAGGAGGGCAAGAGCAACGAGAGGAGGGCAAGAGCAACGAGAGGAGGGCAAGAGCAACGAGAGGAGGGCAAGAGCAACGAGAGGAGGGCAAGAACAACGAGAGGAGGGCAAGAACAACGAGAGGAGGGCAAGAACAACGAGAGGAGGGCAAGAACAACGAGAGGAGGGCAAGAACAGTCCAGGTTGGAAAAGACCTTTGAGATCATTGAGTCCAACCTATTACCCAACACCATCTAATCAACTCAACCATGGCACCAAGTGCCTCATCCAGTGATGGTGACTCCACCACCTCCCTGGTGAATAATGAATACATTATTTATTAAGAATAATGCCCAGAGAAGAGCCAAGAGGCTCATGAAGGGCCTGAAGCACATGCCCTGCAAGGAGCATCTGAGAGAGCTGGGGGTGTTCAGACTGAAGGAGGCTGCTCTCTACAACTACCTGAAGGGAGGTTGGAGGGACAAGGGGCCTGGCCTCTGCTCCTTGATGACAAGCAACAGGACCAGAGGAAATGGGCAAATGGCATCCTGGCCTGCATCAGGAACTGTGTGGCCAGCAGGAGCAGGGAGGTCATTCTGCCCCTGTACACTGCACTGGTTAGGCCACACCTCGAGTCCTGTGTCCAGTTCTGGGCCCCGCAGTTTAAGAAGGAGGTTGACTTGCTGGAACGAGTCCAGAGAAGGGCAACAAAGTTGGTGAGGGGCTTGGAACACAGCCCTGTGAGGAGAGACTGAGGGAGCTGGGGTTGCTTAGCCTGGAGAAGAGGAGACTCAGGGGTGACCTTATTGCACTCTACAACTACCTGAAGGGAGGTTGTAGACAGGCAGAGGTTGGTCTCTTCTCCCAGGCAGCCAGCACCAGAACAAGAGGACACAGTCTCAGGCTGTGCCAGGGGAGGTTTAGGTTGGATGTTAGGAAGAAGTTCTATCCAGAGAGAGTGATTGCCCCTTGGAATGGGCTGCCCAAGGAGGTGGTGGAGTCACCATGACTGGAGGTGTTCAGGAGGAGACTTGCTGGGGTGCTTGGTGCCATGGGTTAGTTGTTTAGGTGGGTTGGATTGGTTGATGGGTTGGAAATGATGATCTTGAAGGTCTCTTCCAACCTGGTCTATTCTATGTAACATTCTATGAAATGGTTACAAGCTGCACCAGGGGAAATTCAGGCTGGATATCAGGAAATATTTCTTCACTGAAAGGGTTCTCAAACGTTGGAAAGGTCTGTCCAGGGCACTGGTGGAGTCACCATCACAGTATCACACAGTATCACAGTATCACTTAGGTTGGAAAGGACCTTGAGGATCATCGAGTCCAACCTATCAACACAGACCTCATGACTAGACCATGGCACCAAGTGCCACATCCAATCTCCCCTTGAACGCCTCCAGAGTCGATGACTCAACCACCTCCCTGGGCAACCTGTTCCAATGACGAATGACTCGCTCGGTGAAGAACTTCCTCCTCACCTCGAGTCTAAACCTCCCCTGGCGCAGTTTGAGACTGTGTCCTCTTGTTCTGGTGCTAGTTGCCTGGGAGAAGAGACCAACCCCTTCCTGGCTACAACCACCTTCCAGGTAGTTGTAGAGGGCAATGAGGTCACCCCTGAGCCTCCTCTTCTCCAGGCTAAACAATCCCAGCTCCCTCAGCCTCTCCTCACAGGGCTGTGCTCAAGGCCTCTCCCCAGCCTTGTTGCCCTTCTCTGGACACGCTCAAGTGTGTTGATGTCCTTCTTAAACATCCCTGGGGTTGTTTAAGCAGCATGTGGACCTGGTGCTTAAGAGGAATGATTTAGTGCTGACCCTTCAGTGCTGGGTCAAAGGTTGGACTGGATGAGTTTGGAAGTCTCTTCCAAGCAGACATATTCTATGATTCTTCATTAAATTACGCTGCATGAACTAATCCAGTCCACACCTCTTCCAAAAGCTAGGTATTGGTACCTGAAGAACAAGCAGTACTGCTGGGAGAGATGGATTTGGAGAATGCTTTCTGTAAGAGTGAGCAAAGCTCTTTGGATAGATCCAGAAAAATCTCAAGGCAGGTTTACAGGCAAAGATGTCAACACTGATGATGTGAAAATTCACACACAAGTTTATCTCCAGGTTTGCAATGAAACCTACTCCTAAGAGTTACTTAAGCAACAGAAGTATCTGCCAGACACATTGAAGTTACTTCTGTCAGCATTTTAGAATCATACAAAAGGCCTCTAAATATTAAGGCTCCTCCATTATTAGCTTCATTAATGAGACACTACAACACAGATGTTGCACAGGCTCCCGCCTCCTCCCAGAAGCTCCACCTGTGGCATTTCCAAAGACAGAGCAGGGTGAGGCAGAACAAAACTAGCTCTCAGATGAATGACACAGGGGTAATGACACTACAACACTACCTGACCACCTCCACAGCGTTGATGAACTTCCACTGCCTTTTACAGACTCAGTAACCAATATGCAAAGAGCTTAATTTAACCTGAAAAGAGTCTGGAAAATAACTCATGGCAGAATCAAAGAGCTGTGTGGGCTCCTAGGATTAAATGCTTTAATTGCAGGGAAAGGCAGAATGCTTTGAAATATTGTTGAACCAAGGTAAAACAATTCCCAAAAGAGCCTGAGGATTATTCTGAGGAACAGTGGAGGAACCACCTTGGAGTAAGTGATGCAAGAACCTGCAGCACTTTGGGTAGCTGAGTTCCACTGCTGCACAGTAACACAGTCCCTCAGCGAAGGTTTAACCTACTTTGCAACTACAGCAAATATCACAGAACCACAGAATGTCAGGGGCTGGAAGGGACCTCAAAAGCTCATCCAGCCCAACCCCCCTGCCAGAGCAGGAGCACCTACACCAGATCACACAGGCACACATCCAGGCAGGTCTTTAATACCTCCAGAGGAGACTCCACAACCCCCCTGGGCAGCCTGCTCCAGTGCTCTGTCACCCTTAGAAAAAGTTTTTCCTCCTGTTTCCATGGAGCTTCCTTTGCCTCAGCTTCCACCACTGCCCCTTGTGCTGGCATTGGGCATCACCCAGCAGAGCCTGGCTCCAGCCTCTGGGCACTCACCCTGCACATGTTTCTCAACATGAATGAGGTCACCTCTCACGCTACAGAGCCCTCTCCAAGCTACAGGTCACCTCTCAGGCTACAGAGGGCACCTTTCCAAGCTACAGAGCCCTCAGCTCCCTCAGGCTCTCCTCATAAGGAAGGTGTTCCACTCCATCATCTTTGTGGCTCTGTGCTGGACTCTTTCAAGCAGTTCCCTGAGGTCCTTCCTGAACTGAGGGGCCCAGACCTGGACACAATATTCCAGATGCAGCCTCACCAGGGCAGAGTAGAGGGGGAAGAGAACCTCTCTTGACCTGCCAACTATACTCCCCATAAACCACCCCAGGATGCCTTTGGCCTTCTTGGCCACAAGAGCACATTGCTCATGGTCAGCCTCCCATCTGCTAGAACCCCCAGGTCCTTTTCCCCTTCACTGCTCTCCAACAGGTCATTCCCCAGCCTATACTGATCCATGGGGTTGTTCTTTCTCAGGGGCAAGGGGCAAGTCCTTGGGGCAAGGTCCAGGACACCAGAAGTTTCAGGAGCAGCAGTTGATAACTTCCAAGATCAAACTTACTCATAACTTGAGATGACTTGCAACAAAAGAGAGGAGCTAGCTATTCTAAAGATTATTTTTCCCCCAATCCTTCAACATTCCTCTCAAAATAGATTCCTTTTGCTTGGCAAAGATGACATTTCTCTGGCAGAAGAGTGAAACTTCTAGGTGTTAACACAAAAGATTGTAATTTAACAGAACTTGCAAGTAAGGTATTTTAACAAACCATACCTAAGTGTGGCTTAGGCAGATGCATTCACAGCTGTAATTATTCAACAATGCACTCATAAAATTAAAGTGCATTCACATTACAAACAACTCCAACAGCTTCCACCACTAAGGTGTTAGTCAGCTGCTGGTCTCCAGTCTTCAACAGTAGCAGCACTGATGCTCACTTAATGAAAGTACTAAGTAAACAAAACGTGGTCTGGAGATCTTTATCCCACTGTCCAAACTCTGCTCTTTAGTACTCAGCTCCAAGATGTATGCACCACTGATTTTATTTAGCAGGCTAACAGCTTTGAGAAAAGAACTGGGCTGCTTACACACCTGGGAGAAAGAGGGATGGCACAGCAGTAAGGGTGCAGCTACCACCAGTGCATGGCCCAAACAAACCTCAACAGTGCAAGCTCATCCAGCAGCTCTGCCCTTTAGGAATACCATCAGTTCTCATGCACTCAAATCTGTTCTATAATAAATTACCTTTCTTTCAGCTCAATTCTATCAGCTCCATCTGACCACACATAGAATTGTCAGGGCTGGAAGGGACCTCAAGGTCAGTCAGTTCCAACCCCCCTGCCATGGCCAGGGACACCTCACACTACATCAAGTTGCTCACAGCCACATCCAGCCTGGCCTTCAAAACCTCCAGGGATGAGGCTTTCATCACCTCCCTGGGCAACCTGTGCCAGTCTCTCACCACCCTCATGGGGAACAACTTCTTCCTAACATCCAATCTGAATCTCCCCATTTCTAGTTTTTCTCCATCCCCCCCGGTCCTATCACTCCCTGACACCCTCGAAAGTCCCTCCCCAGCTTCTTGTAGCCCCCTTCAGATCCTGGAAGGCCACAATTAGGTCTCCTCAGAGCCTTCTCTTCTCCAGACTGAACAGCCCCAACCCTCTCAGTCTGTCTCCATAGCAGAGCAGCTCCTGCCCTCTGTTCATGGGCAGCCCTCTGTTCATGGACAGGAACACTCTCCACTAGACCAGGCTGCCCAGAGCCACATCCAGCCTGGCCGTAAAAACCTCTAAGGATGAGGCTCCCACTACCTTCCTAGGCAAACTCTTCCAGTGTCTCACCACTCATGGTGAGGAACTTCTTCCTAATGTCTAATTTAAATCTCCCCTCCTCTAGCTTGGACCCATTCCCCCCAGTCCTATCACTACCTGACCCCCTAAAAAGTCTCTCACCAGCTTTCTTGTAGGCCCCCTTCAGACACTGGAAGGCCACAACAGGGATGGGGCAGCTACCACCTTTCTGGGCAACCTGTGCCAGTATTTAACCAGCCTCACTATAAAACCCAAAACCTTCTTCCTTCTATCTAGTCTAAATCTCCCCTCTTACAGCTTCAAACCATTTTACCAGTAACATTAAAAGCAAAAAGAAATCAATCCCTGCAAAGCTGGATCTGACCCAGCTGCATGGAGTGCCAGTTCTGGAGCACAAAAGGTGCATCCCCAAATGGAAGGGCATGGTGCCCCAGGGCTGATGCTGGTGTTACCATACCATGTCAGTTCAGTATTTTGCAGGAGGAGGATCATCCTGCAACAGCAGAGCCCCAGCACACTCCCCACATGATGGGAAAGAAATGGAACACACTGCTGTTGCTTTTCACTACCAGCTAGCTTTGTCTGCATATTTGCAATGAACACAGGGAAGAAGGAAGAAAGATTCTTCTTTAAATGTCAGAATGGGGAATCTGAAGAGCAGGTAATGGGATTAAACTGCTTTGCCTATGCAGAGTAAGCCAGAAACTGATTAAGCCCTGAACAGATTCACCATCTTGTGGAGGCACAAAGAAAATACCTTTAAAAAACCCCCACTTGTAACAGAGGACTTGATCATAAATGCATTCCTTCCCCATATCTCAAAAGGCACCCATTATGCTACAGAACACTCCTGGCCCCCCAAACACCTGCTATTCAAAGCTTGAATTCAAACAGCTTCATAACTGGGGAGAAAAGTAAGTTTTGAAATCAGACATCTACAACAACAAAAATTAAACCCACACCATTTCAGCCTGGTACAAACACAGTGGAGTGAAGCAGTGTTTCCTCCTAGGGCTCTGCCACTTTGCTTCATTTTTGAGGCCCTCAAGAAAGAATCTTCTAGTTTCATTTGACCTAGGCAGACAAGTAAGGTTGATGCTGAAGACAACAGTATGGTCCCTCCACAGGCAAGTAATTTAGTGGGGTTTGTGAAGTGAGAAACATAACTTTATGAAGATGGCAGGGTAAAGCTGTGCAGGTTTTCTGCTCACACTCATTTTGCATCCTATAAAGGTAAGAAAGTAAGCAATGTCCCATAAATTACAGGAGAACATGGCCTCAGGAATCAAATGAGGCATTTTAACAACACTGCTTCTGCTCTCAGAGTGGTGATGAGGAAAGGGAAGAACAAAGAATAGTGATTCCAAATGCCATATTAATGCTTTAGTTCAGATTAGAACTGTGCTTTCGAAGCAGATTCACTGATCATCCCCACTTACTGCTCCTTGATTCATGTGACAGAGCTGCCTTGGTGCACATTAACTTCACTCCTTTTGGGCAAGATTAAACCAGATGTGCTCAAGCTACCAACTGGTATTCTGTCCACAGGTCTGAGGGCTGGAACACCTCTGCTACAAGGACAGGCTGAGGGAGCTGGGGTTGCTCAGCCTGGAGAAGAGAAGGCTCCAGGGAGAACTAATAGCAGCTTGAAGGGGGCTGAATAGAATAGACCAGACCAGGCTGGAAGAGACCTTCAAAATCATCACGTCCAACCCATCAACCAATCCAACCCACCTAAACAACTAACCCATGGCACCAAGCACCCCAGCAAGTCTCCTCCTGAACACCTCCAGTGATGGTGACTCCACCACCTCCCCAGGCAGCCCATTCCAAAGGGCAATCACTCTCTCTGGATAGAACTTCTTCCTAACCTCCAGCCTAAACCTCCCCTGGCACAGGCTGAGACTGTGTCCTCTGCTGGAGTGACACTGTTTACAAAAGCCTGCAGTGGCAGGATGAGGGGCAATGGTTTGAAATTAAAGAAGAGCAGATTTAGATTGGATGTTAGGAACAAGTTCTTTACCATGAGCTGGCAGAACACTGGATCAGGTTGCCCAGGGAGAGAAGCAACCCTAGAGATATTCTAGGTCAGGCCCAACAAGACTCTGAGCAACCTGATCTAGTGGAGATCTCCCTGCTCACTCCAGGGGGGTTGAACTAGACCTTAGGATGTTCCTTCCAACCCAAACCATGCTATGATTCTGTATCACCAGTTTAAGTTATTGCTGCTTTTCTTCCCAGTACTGAGATGCAGAAAACATTGTCAACCCCCCACCCCCCCCCCCAGAGAAGGACTCCAGCCTAGCAATCACCTTCCTTTCTTCAGCTTCTGGGAAGAGAAGGGGGATAATTGCAAAGTCCAAGGTGGAAACAAAGTAGTCTGTCCACCAAGAAGAAACAACAGTGAATAGCTTTTTCTCTTTGGTTGGATTCAAAAGCAAGCTTGTTTGGGGCACTAAACAGCCAATATCCAAAGAGCAAACTTAATTGCAAATACTCTTTACCACTGAATTCTGCCTACTGCAATTACCACAAGTAGAGTGTTTCAGAAGCTGCTCTTTGCTTTCAGCACTGAAGACAGTGAATATCTGCAGTAATTGCCACTCTCCTAGACACAGGAACAGGCAGGCAGGATGTTTCCAGGGCACTGAGACTACAGCCCAGGAAACCCAGTTCTAACCAACTGGAAAGGAGAGTGGCTGCCTAAAAAGGGAAAATGCATAGTGATGAATTTTACTGCTTAAAGTTGTCTCATGTAGGACTCCAGCAGGAACAAAGATAACATTCTCCACCATTCCTTCCCTGTTCACAAGGGGGTATTATCTGCATCCTCCCTCCCCGCCCCTTACATAGAATAAACCAGGTTGGAAGAGACCTTCAAGATCATCGCATCCAACCTATCAACCAATCCAACACCACCTAATCAACTAAACCATGCAACCAAGCACCCTATCAAGTCTCCTCCTGAACACCTCCAGTCATGGTGACTCCACCACCTCCCCAGGCAGCCCATTCCAATGGGCAATCACTCTCTCTGGATAGAGCTTCCTCCTACCATCCAGCCTAAACCTCCCCTGGCGCAGCCTGAGACTGTGTCCTCTTGTTCTGGTGCTGGCTGCCTGGGAGAAGAGACCAACATCCACCTGTCTACAACCTCCCTTCAGGTAGTTGTAGAGAGCAGTAAGGTCACCCCTGAGTCTCCTCCAGGCTAAGCAACCCCAGCTCCCTCAGTCTCTCCTCATAGGGCTTGTGTTCCAAACCCCTCACCAACTTTGTTGCCCTTCTCTGGACTTGTTCCAGCAAGTCAACCTCCTTCCTAAACTGAGGAGCCCAGAACTGGACACAGGACTCAAGGTGTGGCCTAACCAGTGCAGTGTACAGGGGCAGAATGACCTCCCTGCTCCTGCTGGCCACACTGTTCCTGATGCAGGCCAGGATGCCATTGGCCCTCTTGGCTGCCTGGGCACACTGCAGGCTCATGTTCAGCCTACTATCAACAGCACCCCCAGGTCCCTCTCTGCCTGGCTGCTCTCCAGCCACTCTGACCCCAGCCTGTAGCACTGCATGGGGTTGTTGTGGCCAATGTGCAGAACCTGGCACTTGGATGTGTTCAATCTCATGCCACTGGATTCTGCCCATCTGCCCAGCCTGTCGAGGTCCCTCTGCAGAGCCTCTCTACCCTCCAGCAGATCAACTCCTGCCCCCAGCTTGGTATTGTCAGCAAATGTACTGCTGATGGACTCAATGCCCTCATCCAGATCATCAATAAAGATGAAATTCTGAAGCTTCTTGTAAATAAGACGTTGTATCCCTGCTTGTTACACTCAGTTAAGTAGTTCTGCACATAGCATCTGCTCCTAAGCCACTTCATACAGCTCTCTTATCAGCCAGAGGAAGCTTTGGCTTTGAAAAGAGAGAAAGAGAAATCAAGTTCCATTCACTTAGTTCAAATGGATCCACTTTAAATGGAAGAACACTGACTTGAAAGATGTGTGAGTGGCAGTGTGTTTCCCAGACACTACTGTGCTCATGGACCTGGGTATTACAGGATTTTTTCCATGTATTTAAGTGCTCCAAAGTGCTCTAGAGATAGTAGAGCTTTAGTTTTGCAAGAATTTTGTCTATCAAGAAAAAAAAATAAATGGTGTTTGTGCAAAACTTACCCAAGGAAAGTTCAGTTGGGTGATACTGCTGCTGAAGAGAATTGAATTCACAGCTTAATCACTACTTTCTGCAATGCCATTTACCAGGGGTTCATTTTGCATCCTCCTGCTTTCAACCACAGCACCAGGGACTAAGGCCAAGTCAACCAGGGGGAAGCAGAGCCTCTAAGACAGATCTACCTTCTCTTTTCCACCCCCCACCTTGCCTTTTGATATGGAGCAGGAGTTTTCTTGCATCAAATGAATCCAAAACCACACTTAGAATCCTTCCTGAATACAACTTCAACGAGAACTGCCAGCTTGCAGGCCCTGCTAGAATAATGAGACACAACAACCAAAGAGCTCCTTGTATGAGGAAATAGAGCAATAAATTTCAAGAGAACATTTTATTCCTGTCCTCTGAGTCTAGACCCCAAAGTGATTAGACTAGATTTGTTGTTTGTTTCAGAGGGAAGGCCTCCTTGGTGGCAGCTGCAGCATCTCTAAACAAACTCAGCCTCAAGATTCCATTTCTCTATATAAACCACAACCTCACTCATTTCCTAAGCATGCTCACTCAAAACCTTATTTCTCCCCTTTGCTGGAAAGAGGAGGGCATCACTAGCACAAGAAAAGCAAAAAGGGAAATACATTCAACTCCAACCACCCACTATTTGGTTGCCATTTAGCATACAGATAGCAATTGCTCCAGAGAAAGAGAGGAGCAGCTGAATGAAAATAGAAACACTGCACTAGGGCTGAGTCACAGAAAGTCATACATCAGGCTAGATACTGACCTCAGCATGGGGCACAGGAACTACCCAGTTGCACAGAGGACCTCCATCTCCAGTTCTCTCAGCTGCTCAAGTGCTCACCACACAGCAAACTTTTCCAGTCTGATTATCTCTGCTTTTGCTAACTGCCTTCTGAAGGCCAGAAGCACACACACACTTATGGTGGCAGGCTGCAGGCAGACTCAGTGGTTCACCACAGGAGTCACCCACCAGAGCACTTAACAGGAGGCACATCACTTGCAATACACTGTATTTGCATTAATCCAGCAACTTAACAGAGAAACTGCTGGGTCACCATGCAGTTCACTCACTAGCAGGAATACTGGAGTACACCATGAAATTAAAGAACAACAGTGTAAGCACAGCACAAGAAAACATTCATGAGCTCATGCACAGCAGACAAAAGGGAATCACAGAATGTTAGAGGTTGGAAGGGACCTCCAGAGATCATCCAGGCCAACCCCCATGCCAAAAGCAGCATCACCCAGGGCAGGCCACACAGGAATGCATCCAGGTGGGGTTTGAAAGTCTCCAGAGAAGGAGACTCCACAGCTTCTCTGGACAGCCTGCTCCAGGGCTCTATCACCCTCCCTGTAAAGAAGTTTCTCTTCATGTCAAGGTGAAACCTGCCCTCTTCAAGTTTGTATCCATTGTTCCTTATTATTGTGCACCAACCAAAAGAGCTTGGCCCCCTTCACTTGACCCTCACCCCTCATATTGAGACATTGATCAGACCCCTCTCAGCCTTCTCTTCTCCAGATTAAACAGCCCCAGGGCTCTCAGTCTCTTCACAAGGGAGACGTTCAAGTCCCCTAAACATCCTTGTGGCTCTCCCTTGGACTCTCTCCAGCAGGTCTCTGTCTCTCTTGAACTGGGGAGCCCCAAACTGGCCACAGTATTGCAGGCATGGTCTCAGCAGGGCAGAGAAGAGGGGGAGAAGAACCTCCCTAGCCCTGCTGGCCACACTTTTCCTGCTGCACCCCAGGATCCTATTGGCTCTCTTGGCCACAAGGGCACATTGCTGTCCCATGCAGAACTTGCTGTCCACCAGGACTGCAAGGTGTTTCTCCATGGAGCTGCCCTCCAGTGGGGCAACCCCTACCACACATTAGTTGCCCAAACTCCTCAGGAGGACCATAACTCCACACAAAGTTATATTTCTGACAACAACAAGTTGAAGTGTGTCACTCATCATTAGCTCACTAATCATTTGCCACTTCCTGCCTGTTTGCTGTGGGTTTTTGGCACCTCTGGCAGCCCTGCCCCCAGGGTCAGAAGAGCTCCGCAGGTTTTACTTACGCATTAGGTTGTAAATGTGCTTTTCTGCAACGTGCTCCGTAAACAGCTTTATAAGGTCATCTTTTAAGTCTCTGTTAAGCTTGGTTTCTATGTAAAATTTATTCTGGAAAAGAAGACAGAAGTTTCAGTTTGTTTCCCCCAACAGCAAATAAAGAATACATCATCTTCCCCCACCCCCACATTACAAACTGGTCCAAAATGTTAAAGCTGTAGACTACTTGGTCTGTAAATTCCTTCCTTTGGGACTCCATGTATACCAACTAGAACACCCCTGTGCAACAACAAATAAATATGTACTTAAGAATGAATTTAGCACCATTCACAGGCTCACAGGATGTCAGGGGTTGGATGGGACCCAAAGAGATCAGCGAGTCCAACCCCCCTGCCAGAGCAGCACCACACAATCTAGCTCAGGTCACACAGGAACACATCCAGACAGGCCTTGAAAGTCTCCAGAGAAGGAGACTCCACAACTCCTCTGGGCAGCCTGTTCCAGTGCTCTCTGAGCCTTAGAGTAAAGAAGTTCCCCCTTGTGTTGAGGTGGAACCTCGTGTGCTGCAGCTTACACCCATTGCTCCTTGTCCTATCTCAGGGAGCAAGTGAGCAGAGCCTGTCCCCTCCCTCCTGACCCCCAGCCCTCAGATATTTATAAACACTTACTAAACCCCCTCTCAGTCTTCTCTTCTCCAGACTAAAAAGCCCCAGGTTCCTCAGCCTCTCCTCACCAGGCAGTGCTCCAATCCCCTAATCATCTTCTTTGCCCTCTCCTGCACTCTCTCCAGCAGATCCCTGTCCCTCTTGAGCTGGGGAGCCCAAAACTGAATGCAGTACTCATTGGTAGCAAAGTTCTTTACGTACAGACATGTTGTTTGGGTTGGTTTGGGGTTTTTTAACTGTATTTACAGCTAGATCTCCATATTGATCCAGACTGGGGAGTTGGAAAAGATAAAATACCAAAACAAAAGACTTCAGTTGAGAACTTCATATAAGTGCTCCAGCACCAAAGTAGGGCTGGACATCATCATTAAAAAAAAGAGACTATTTTCCCCAACCTTTAAAAGTGATCAAGGGATCTGCTCTGGTGAGACCCCACCTGGAGTACTGTGTCCACTTCTGGAGCCCCTGTTACAGGAAGGATCTGGAGGTGCTGGAAGGTGTCCAGAGAAGGGCAATGAGGATGAACAGAGGGCTGGAGCTGCACTGCTATGAGGACAGACTGAAGGAGCTGGGACTATCTAGTCTGGGGAAGAGAAGGCTCTGAGGAGACCTAATAGTGGCCTGGGGAGGGACTTTTAAGGGTGTCAGGGAGTGATAGGACTGGGGGGAATGGAGCAAAACTAGAAATGGGTAGATTCAGATCGGATGTTAGGAAGAAGTTCTTCCCCATGAGGGTCGTGAGAGACTGGCACAGGTTGCCCAGGGAGGTGGTGGAAGCCTCCTCCCTGGAGGTTTTGAAGGCCAGGCTGGATGTGGCTGTGAGCAACCTGCTGTACTGTGAGGTGTCCCTGCCCGTAGCAGGGGGCCTGGAACTGAATGATCCTTGAGGTCACTTCCAACCCTAACAATTCTATGATTAAGCCATCAAAATAGGTATGCTACAACAGTAACTGATCAGTGTAGCTGCCCACATCTGTGGCTCATCAGTAATCTCGGAGGGGAACTACCCAGAATTAATCAGCTGGGGAAGTGCTGTACACAGATCTACACAAACCTGAACTACAGTGACAGTTTTTGGATTCAATTATCTTGACCCACTCAGCATTAGTAATAAATTCACTTCTGTAGCCCTCAACGGAAATCCTATTTATGAGTTCCTTAAGGGCTCCTATACCTAATACACTATTTAGTGTTATTCCTCAATTCACAGCCTGCAGGATTTCCTGCCAGTATTTTATTCACAGGTGGGTTTTAAGTGCTGGGGGACAACAAAGAAAAGCAGTAACTGCCTCAAAATAAATCTCTTGTTGCAACACTAATATGGAACTGGAACAACCTGGACAGCTTGTGCAAAAGACTTCAACAGGTACTGTAACAGAAAATGCATTTAACCAAGAACAACAAACTGGAACATTCATCTGAGAGATTTACCACAGGAAGGGATAGCTGAAGGGATACCTTCCACACTTTAAATCAAGTTGTTCTCCTGTATGTTAAAGCATTGAAGATAACTGGAACAAACTCTCAGAGCATTGTTAATCACTGTGTTGTTGTGAAATCCATTCTCCTAGCCAGTTCCAAAACTATACCCATACCATAATGAACTGGCCACGCAGAGACCATCTCAGTTTTCAAGACAAGCATTCAGCAGCAGCTATTTATCTTCAATGAGAACTGAACCTGTCAGAATGCAAGCTGAACACATGCCCCTATCAAAGCCTGGCTTCACTGAAGTAACTTCCTACAGCTGGCTGCCTCCCTGGAGCTTTCCTACCTGTGGAGGTTTTATCAAGGACTATTACTCAGTTGTTTCCCCCCCTCCCCTGAGCCTATTCCTCCAACAGAGATTGAGGGAAAGGCTCTGCAGACAGAATCTGTCTTGCAAGAAGCAAATCAACTTCCTCTGTAGTATTGTTCAACATCTCTGTGGGTGCCGTGGACAGTGGCATTGAGTGCACCCTCAGCAAGTTTGCTGATGACACCAAGCTGTGTGGTGCAGCAGACACGCTGGAGGGAAGGGAGGCCATCCAGAGGGACCTTGACAGGCTGCGGAGGCAGGCACAAGCCAACCTCATGAAGATCAACATGAGCAAGTGCAGGGTCCTGCATCTGGGTCGAGGCAATCCCAGGCACAAATGCAGGTCGGGCAGTTACTGGCTGGAAAGCAGCCCTGAGGAGAGAGACTTGGGGGTGCTGGTGGACAAGAAGCTCAACAGGAGCTCTCAGTGTGCACTTGCAGCCCGCAAAGCCAATCAGATCCTGGGCTGCATCAGGAGAAGTGTGGCCGGCAGGTCGAGGGAGGTGATCCTCCCCCTCTACTCAGCCCTGGTGAGACCCCACCTGGAGTACTGCCTCCACTTCTGGAGCCCCTATTACAAGAGGGATGTGGAGGTGCTGGAAGGTGTCCAGAGAAGGGCCATGAGGATGAGCAGAGGGCTGGAGCACCTCTCCTATGAGGACAGACTGAAGGAGTTGGGGCTGTTCAGTCTGGAGAAGAGAAGGCTCCCAGGTGACCTCATTGTGGCCTTCCAGGATCTGAAGGGGGCTACAGGAAGGCTGGGGAGGGACTGCTCAGGATCTCAGGTAGTGATAGGACGAGGGGGAATGGAATGAAGCTGGAGGTGGGGAGATTCAGGCTGGAGGTGAGGAGGAAGTTTTTCACCATGAGTGTGGTGAGACCCTGGAATGGGTTGTCCAGGGAGGTGGTTGAGGCCCTGTCCCTGGGGGTGTTTAAGCCCAGGCTGGATGAGGCTCTGGCCAGGCTGATGTAGTGTGGGGTGTCCCTGCCCATGGCAGGGGGTTGGAACTAGATGATCCTTGTGGTCCCTTCCAACCCTGATTGATACTATGACACTATGATTTTGGGTCCCTGGTGAGTTGCCATTGCATCAGAAATTCACAGCAACTGAAGACACATCTTCAGGAGGTGTTGAGCTACACAGTGTACTACAGCCTTTCAGACCTAACTTTCTGAACCACTTCCACCTTGGTGTTCCAGACCAGGTACTACCACATACCTACAGAAGCAACGGCAGGAGCGACCTGCTGAGTATCTCAGCACAAATCTCCTCCCCTGAATCAAACCTGACAATGCCAAATTACTGATTCTTATGAGCTCACAGATGAGATGCACCCCACCTAAGGAAACAACTTATACTGTTCCCTTCTCATCCTCCCGACCTCTACATGAAAAGCAGCTGGAAACAGCACAAACAAATTGTGATGCTTTCTCCTGGCATCAGAGTTTGTTGTTGGAAAGCAGATACATTAAGTTCCATCAACAGAAAACCAGCAAATAACCCCGCAGTGGTTTTGAGAAGAGGAGCTACAGTAAGTGCTTATGCACAGAACAGCTGTAAACTACTCTAGACTTGCTCCCTGGGAAGCACCTTGCCTATTTAAATCCATGAAAATGGAAAAATCACCTAACAAATACTTCATTTCCAACCCACAGTGCTGAAAGCAGAGAGGAGAAGAGCTGTTACCTTCCCCATTCTTATAGTGGAAAACCAGAAAGATTGTCTATATAAGATATCACCCTCAGCAGGTTTGCTGATGACACCAAGCTGTGTGGCGCAGCAGACACGCTGGAGGGAAGGGATCCATCCAGAGGGACCTGGACTGGCTGGAGAGGACAGGCTGTCATCAGGCTCATGAGGTTCAACAAGACCAAGTGCAAGGTCCTACTGCTGGGTCAGGGCAATCCCAAGCACTGATACAGGCTGGGCAGGGACGGGCTGGAAAGCAGCCCTGAGGAAAAGGACCTGGAGGTGCTGGTGGATAAGAAGGTCAACAGAAGCCAGCAGTCTGCACTTGCAGCCCAGAAAGTCAATCACATCCTGGGCTGCATCAAGAGAAGCATAGTCAGCAGGGCAGGGGAGGTGATTCTCCCCTTCTGCTCAGCTCTGGTGAGACCCCACCTGGAGTACTGCCTCCAGTTCTGGAGCCCCTATTACAAGAGGGATCTGGAGGTGCTGGAAGGTGTGCAGAAAAGGGCCACGAGGATGAGCAGAGGGCTGGAGCACCTCTCCTATGAGGACAGATTGAGGGAGTTGGGGCTGTTCAGTCTGGAGAGGAGAAGGCAAGAAGGGGAAGGAGAAGGAAACCTAATTGTGGCCTTCCAGTATCTGAAGGGGGCTACAGGAAGGCTGGGGAGGGACTTTTGAGGGTGTCATGGAGTGACAGGGTTCAGGGGCAAATGGAACAAAATAAAAATTGATAGATTCAGATTGGATGTTAGGACACCCTGGAAGACGTTGCCCAGGGAGGTGATGGAAGCCTCATCCCTGGAGGCTTTTAAGGCCAGGCTGGATGAGGCTCTGAGGAACCTGCTGTAGTGTGAAGTGTCCCTGCCCCTGGCAGGGGGGTTGGAACTGGATGAGCCTTACAGTCCCTTCCAACCCTAACAATTCTATGACACCTAGGCTGTACCAGCGTGTGAAGCCACCTGAAGGCCTGTCAGGTAAAAAGTAATGCAGACACCAGTAACTGAGAAAGGCAGACATGATACAAACATTACTTTATGAGATGGTGCTTTATAGAAGAAACCTGGCAACTGTTAAACACATAATAGTGTTAATCTTAAAGGGACAGTAACACATACACATCCACAAGAAGGGCTGGATGGAGGAACCTGCAAACTCCAGGCCTGTCAGCCTGACCTCAGTGCCAGGCAAGATCATGGAGCAGATCACCTTGGGGGCACCTGCAGGACAACCAAGGGATCAGGCCCAGCCAGCATGGATTTAGGAAGGGCAGATCCTGCCTGACCAACCTGATCTCCTTCTATGATCAGGTGACTGCCTGGTGGATGTGGGGCAGGCTGTGGATGTAGTCTACCTGGACTTCAGCAAGGCCTTTGACACCATCCCCCACAGCAAACTCCTGGCCAAGCTGTCAGCCCCTGGCTTGGACAGCAGTACTCTGTGCTGGGTTAGGAACTGGCTGAAGGCTGAGCCCAGAGAGTGGTGGTGAATGGTGCCACATCCAGCTGGCAGCCAGGCACTAGTGGTGTCCCCCAGGGATGACAGCTGGGCCCAATCCTATTCAATATCTTTATTGATGATCTAGATGAAGGGTTTGAGTCCACCATTAATAAGTTTGTGGATGACACCAAGCTGGGGGCAGTTGATCTGTCAGAAGGTAGGGGAGCTCTGCAGAGGGACCTTGACAGGCTGGTGAGATGAGCAGAGTCCAAGAAGATGGCATATAACAAGTCCAAATGCCAGGTGCTGCACTTTGCTCATAACAACCCCATGCAGTGCTACAGGCTGGGGTCAGAGTGGCTGGAGAGCAGCCAGACAGAGAGGGACCTGGGGGTACTGGTTGATAGCAGGCTGAATATGAGCCTGCAGTGTGCCCAGGTGGCCAAGAAGGCCAAGGGCATCCTGGCCTGCATCAGGAACAGTGTGGCCAGCAGGAGCAGGGAAGTCATTGTGCCCTGTACTCAGCACTGGTTAGGCCACACCTTGAGTCCTGTGTCCAGTTCTGGGCCCCTCAGTTTAAGAAGGACATTGAGAGATTTGAACACATCCAGAGAAGGGCAGTGAGGCTGGGGAGGGGTCTGGAGCACAGCCCTGTAAGGAGAGGCTGAGGGAGCTGGGATTGCTTAGCCTGGAGAAGAGGAGACTCAGGGGAGACCTTCTTGCTCTCTCCAACTCCCTGAAGGGAGGTTGTAGCCAGGTGGGGGTTGGTCTGCTTCTCCCAGGCAACCAGCGCCAGAACAAGAGGACACAGTCTCAAGCTGTGCCAGGGAAAGTTTAGGCTCAAGGTGGGGAGAAAGTTCTTCAGAGAGAGTAATTTGCCACTGGAATGTGCTGCCCAGGGAGGTGGTGGAGTCACCATCCCCGGCGGTGTTAAAAAAAGGCTTGAATGTGGCACTTGGAGCCATGGTTTAGTTGTCAGGAGGTGTTGGGTGATAGCTTGGACATGATGATCTCTGAGGTGTTTTCCAACCTTATTGATCCTGTGATTGTATGAAATACTTGAAAGAGAAAAACTAGTCTGTAAGAGTATTTATCATCTCATCCCCATGTATATACTCATATGTATGTATTTGTGTACACAAGCACAGACAAAATGCCCTCTAGCTGATAAACCAAATGCAGTATTACCACCCATGAAGAACAGAGTTTAGGATTGCCTCTATAAATAACAGTGCTCACAAATGTTACACTCATATCATGCCACAAGATAGAGATATAGCTGAAAACTTCGTAAGTATAATCAACACTAGAGAATCTATTAAAGGAAAATAAAAGCATATCATCTAAATGCTTAATTTTTATCCCTGTGTGCAGCATGCTGTGGTGTGTACAACCTGCAAGCACCCAGGAGAACCTCATTTAGATTTACACAGCAAGCCATTATTCACAAAGAAGAATTCTTAGAGATAAAGCACTGTGTGCTAAGCTGCCTTCCAGTTTAATTTACCCTGGGACTTCTGAGGGAGCTTAAACCCACAGTTTTGGAGGGACAAAAGTGCTTTGGGTCTCCTTGCTTTCTTGAAAAGGCTGAAAAAAAAATCCAACACCACATGAAAAAGAAAAGCAGCAGTGCTCCTAGCAAATGAAGGACAAAGAGAAGCCTCCTCACAATTGCAGTCAGCCCTCTCAACCATCACCCAAGAGATGCTTTGGAACACACCTTAGCCAGTACATCCAAGAAGGTTAGGACAATACATTCCCTCCACTTGCACATAAGAATATTCATAGAATCAATAAGGTTGGAAGAGACCTCAGAGGTCATCAAATCCACCCTGTCACCCAACACCACCTGACTAACTAAACCATGGCTCCAAGTGCCACATCCAGTCCCCTCTTGAACACTTCCAGGGACGGTGACTCCACCACCTCTCTGGGCAGCCCATTCCAATGGCCAATTCCTCTTTCTGGGAAGAACTTTCTCCTCACCTCCAACCTAAACTTCCCGTGGCACAGCTTGAAACTGTGTTCTCTTGTTCTGTTTGATATACACCAGGAGAAGGAAGAAAAGTGCCGCTGTTGACATCAAGATACACAAGACTAAACCTCTTCTGGCAACTGAAGGGAAAATCCACATTCAAGTTGTATAAAAACTCTCTGGGTTTTCCTTGGCTTCAAAGGTATTTAAACATCAGAAGTCTTCCTAAGCAGCAACACCAGAACAAAGGTCATCAGTGCAACTTAAAGCTTTGAAGACTCCCAATTAAAGCAATCACATTACTAGCAAAGCAGGAAAGCTTTGCTATCTCTGATAAAAAAGGCAGAATTGAACAACTCACTTAAAAATACACTGGAAGCATCTACTGCAGTAACTGCAGAGCTCTAAATTGTACTGTGGAATAATTTGGGCTTCACCTCTTGTAATTGTTTTCTTTTAATTGCATTTTCATCTTTAAACAAAGGAAACTGCTTCTGCTGTACAAGAGAAAACTTGGTTAGATGCTACAATGTCAAATTACAGGAGTGGCTCTATGTAAAAGGACTTCCAAATGCATACAGAACAAAACTAAGAGGGAAAACACATTTCTCATCCTGACTTCTCTGGAGGTATTTTCCACAGCATGCACAGCACTGATGAATAAATTATTGCAGAGGAAAAGTAGGAGACTTCACATGGCATTAGCCTTCAAAACCAGCCAGAGAGCTGAGCCTAATCAGCACTGTGTTTGGCAGCAAGGGGAACTAACACAGAAGCCACTAACTCTCAGGCCTAACTTGAATTAAGGCACTTAGATCAGAAAGTCTTTTGCAGGAGCAGTTTACTGCCTGTACAAATCACTAGGCAGTCAGGCAGGGGAAGCTGCTGCTTTAGAATCACATAATCAACCAGGTTGGAAAAGACCTCAGAGATTGTCAAGGCCAACCTATTACTTAACACCTGACAACTAAACCATGGCTCCAAGTGCCATGCCCAATCATTTCTTGAACGCCTCCAGGGACAGTGACTCCACCACCTCCCTGGGCAGCACATTCTAAGGGCCAATCTCTCTTTCTGGGAAGAACTTTCTCCTCACCTCCAGCCTAAACTTCCCCTGACACAGCTTGAGACTGTGTCCTCTTGTTCTGCTGCTGGTTGCCTGGGAGAAGAGACCAACCCCCACCTGGCTACAACCTCCCTTCAGGTAGTTGTAGAGAGCAATAAGGTCTCCCCTGAGTCTCCTCTTCTCCAGGCTAAGCAACCCCAGCTCCCTCAGCCTCTCCTCACAGGGCTGTGCTCCAGACTTGTCCCCAGCCTCATTGCCCTTCTCTGGATACATTCTAATATCTCAATGTCCTTCTTCAATTGAAGAGCCCAGAACTGGACACAGTGTGGCCTAACCAGTGTTGTGTATAGGGCAGAATGACCTCCCTGCTCCTGCTGGCCTCACTTTTCCTGATGCAGGCCAGGATGCCATTGGCCTTCTTGGACACCTGGGCACACTGATGGCTCCTGTTCAGCCTACTGTCAACCAGTAACCCACAGGTCCCTTTCTGCCTGGCTGCTCTCCAGCTACTCTGTTCCCAGCCAGAATTAAGGAGTACTTTCACTTTTCTTTGTTCTCAGAAAGAACCAAAACAAACAACAAAACCCCAAAACAGACAGACACACACAAAAACCCAAACCCTGCCAAAAAAAAACCCAACCCCAAACAATCAAAAGAAGAAAACACAGTAAAAACAAACACCACCACCCACCCACCCATAGAACTAGTTATTTCTGCAGGTCTTTTTGTTGTTCATTAATCATTAACTAAGTTCAAATAAGAGCTAGACTCCAACTCTAAGAAGAATTGGTGGGATCCAGAGCACTCTTCATTACAGCTGTGTACAAAGGAAAATATTAGGTAATAGGTTGGGCTTGATGATCCCTGAGGTCTTGTCCAACCTGGGTGATTCTATGATTCAATTATACCTGCTCAAGAGGACAAAGCTTAGAATTGTAAGGCCACTTTGGTTTTATGTATCTCAAGAACATTTTTTTTTGCCATGTCAGTTACTGCAGTCTTAATTCTTCAGGATAGGTTTCATAGTTTCATAGTTTCATTCAGGGTTGGAAGGGACCACAAGGATCATCTAGTTCCAAACCCCCCTGCCATGGGCAGGGACACCCCACACTAGATCAGGCTGGACAGAGCCTCAGCCAGCCTGGGCTTAAACACCTCCAGGGATGGGGCCTCAACCACCTCCCTTGACAACACATTCCAGGGTTTCACCACTCTCATGGTGAAGAACCTCTTCCTCACATCTAGCCTGAATCTCCCCACCTCCAGCTTCATTCCATTCCCCCTAGTCCTATCACTACCTGACATCCTGAGAAGTCCTTCCCCAGCCTTCCTGTAGGCCCCCTTCAGATACTGGAAGGCCACAATTAGGTCACCTCGGAGCCTTCTCTTCTGCAGACTGAACAGCCCCAACTCCTTCAGTCTGTCCTCATAGGAGAGGTGCTCCAGCCCTCCTTGTGGCCCTACTCTGGACACGCTCCAGCACCTCCAGACCTGTGTGCTGTAACTGAGCCATCAACAGCAGTGCACACCCAAACAGCTTACCTCCATTTGTACATGGCTATTAAATGATGAGATTGCTTAAACACCTGCCTGCAATAACCAAGTTCAGCACACAGAGAGGAAAAAAAAGTGGCTGCTTTATAAAATGTCTGAACACAAGAGAAGGGTAAAGAAAAGTCTTTTTCTAGTTCTTTCCCAGCATTTCACAACAACTAGGAGAGAAATACAGAAATGAACACTAGGAGGGCAGCCCTTTGCTTACAAGTGAAGAGGGTGCAACTGGATTTGATTCTGTATTAAACTACATGAAAGAACAGATTAGCAGACACCCAGTTCAAAGGCAAATTCCACTTACAACACAAGCAGTCTGTAAGCTAACAGGATGCCAAAAAACTGTAGCAAGTGACCTGGTCTGGCACAGAATAAGGCTGAGGTCCTGAACACCTTCTTTGCCTCAATGTTTAACAGCAAGGCAGGAGTTCAGGAGGAGTGGCCTCCTGAGCTGGGCGATGGGGTCGGGGAGCAGTGTAGTGCCCCGGTAATCCATGAGGAATTAGTCCGGGACCTGCTGAGCCACTTGGACACTCACAAGTCTATGGGGCCAGATGGGATCCATCCTAGGGTGCTGAGAGAGCTGGCAGATGAGCTGGCCAAGCTGCTCTCCATCATTTTCCTCCAGTCCTGGCTCAAAGGTGAGGTCCCAGATGACTGAAACTGGCCAATGTGGTCCCCATCCACAAGAAGGGTCGGATGGAGGAACCTGGAAACTCCAGGCCTGGCAGCCTGACCTCAGTGCCAGGGAAAGTGATGGAGCAGATTATCCTGGGGGCAATAACTGCGCACCTGAAGGATGGCCAAGGGCTCAGGTCCAGCCAGCATGGATTTAGGAAGGGCAGGTCCTGCCTGAGCAACCTGATCTCCTTCTAGGATCAGGTGACCTGTCTGGTGGACGTGGGCAGGCCTGTGGATGTGGTCTGCCTGGACTTCAGCAAGGCCTTTGACACTGTCCCCCACAGCAAACTGCTTGGCTAAGCTGTCAGCTTGTGGCTTGGACTGCAACACTCTGTGCTGGGTTAGGAACTGGCTGGAGGCTGAGCCCAGAGAGTGGTGGTGAATGGTGCCACATCCAGCTGGCAGCCAGGCACCAGTGGCATCCCCCAGGGATCAGCGCTGGGCCCCATCCTCTTTAACATCTTCATTGATGATCTAGATGAGAGGGTTGAGTCAGTCATCAGCAAGTTTGCAGATGACACCAAGTTAGGAGCAGATGTTGGTCAGTTAGAGGGTGGAAAGGCTCTGCAGAGGGACCTTGACCGACTGGACAGATGGGCAGAGTCCAGTGGGATGGCATTCAACAAGTCCAAGTGCCAGGTGCTGCACTTTGGCCACAACAACCCCATGCAGAGCTACAGGCTGGGGTCAGAGCTGCCAAACAGAGAGGGACCTGGGGGTGCTGATTGACAGCTGCCTAAACATGAGCCAGCAGTGTGCCCAGGTGGCCAAGAAGGCCAATGGCATCCTGGCCTGCATTAGGAACAGTGTGGCCAGCAGGAGCAGGGAAGTCATTGTGCCCCTGTACTCTGCTCTGGTTAGGCCACACCTTGAGTACTGTGTCCAGTTCTGGGCCACTCAGTTTAAGGAGGACATTGAGAGACTTGAAGGTGTCCAGAGAAGGGCAACAAGGCTGGGGAGAGGCCTTGAGCACAGCCCTGTGAGGAGAGGCTGAGGGAGCTGGGATTGTTTAGCCTGGAGAAGAGGAGGCTCAGGGGTGACCTCATTGCCCTCTACAACTACCTGAAAGGTGGTTGTAGCCAGGAAGGGGTTGGTCTCTTCTCCTAGGCAACCAGCACCAGAACAAGAGGACACAGTCTCAAGCTGTGCCAGGGGAGGTTTAGGCTCAAGGTGAGGAGAAAGTTCTTCACCAAGAGAGTCATTCGTCATTGGAATGTGCTGCCCAGGGAGGTGGAGTCACCATCCCTGGGGGTGTTCAAGAGGAGATTGGACGTGGCACTTGGTGCCATGGTCTAGTCATGAGGCCTGTGGTGACAGGTTGCACTTGATGATCTTTGAGGTCTCTTCCAACCTTAGCGATACTGTGATAGAAGGGAAGCTCTACAGGAATTTAGTCCAACCTCCCTCCTGAAGCTGGAAAGAATGGCACAGATGTGTTCATGGAAACTGGAAAGTAGTATCTGTTTGGAGGATCTCTTAAACTGTGGGAAGCTACCAGTGAAAATAATTTTAAAGGATTTGAGACTTGTTTAAATCTAAATCAAGTATTTTTTTCCCCCCTGTAAAAAGCCCAACAAGTTTCTTTCCCAATAAACTTTTTAATCATTCTTTGTGAACTATGCCAAGGCCAGTTTCTGCGAGAACAGCAAATTTCAAGCTTAAGTTATTCATTATCATAAAACCCCCAAAAACTACACTACCAAAACATTGGAAGCCTTGGCACTTTGACAGGAACAGTGCAAATGGTAAACTTCTTCAGAGGTGTGGAAATCATCAGAAATTACAAAACCAGCACCACACTTATAGCCAGTGGTTTCTGTACCTCTGCAAATATGCCTGACAGTGCTAAGGACAGTTTGTCTTCACCTACTCAGTGCTCCAAATTGCTTTATCAAAAGGCACAGACATTTCCAAGGGACCATCTTCTGCCTGGTCCAAATCTGTGCCATTGAAAGAGCAAGAAACAATCATCTTTGCAGCCTGCTCAAACTACCAAGTCAAAGTAAATAAACAAAGGCAGAGCCAATAGACTATCTCTGTTCAGAGAGATATAAATAAGCTCCCAACTATTTGGGAAGGCTTTTTTAGAGTCCATGTGGTGGGTTTAGGTTAATGCTGGGGGGTTGGGGGGAAACTTCAGCCCACCACAATCAAAAAGAGAAAAGAAAACCAACACCACCACTCAAACCATTCCCCCCCCACTCCCAGGAACAAAATATCAAGGGCAGAACTCTGTGTTTAACAGCACAGATTCCCTTTCCCCTCCCCACATGACTTTGATCAGTGTTGTAATGCAAGCAGCAAAACCAGGCATCAATTTTAAGTTCTACAAGTTAGAAGTCATAGCTGAATGTCTTTTTTTTTTCCCCCCCCTTTCCCCCCTCCCCTTTTCTCCTTGTCAGCATCTCCTGTATGGATATACTTGATTTGAAAAGAGTTTGCTAAAACTTACCATATATATGAAAAGAGGCACAATGCTCTGCAATGCTCCCATATACTGTCCAAGAGCTACGTTAAATCTTTCAATATAGAGATCTGGAGGGCTGGCCTGCAAGAAACCGTAAAAGTCAGGTTGGAATTGGCACAAGAGAAAGATCTGGAACAGCATGGGCTATGCTTTCACAGCAAGCTCAGGAAACTACAAAGCATTTGGTACACTGAATCCACACAAAGCAAAAGCCCCACATCATTCCAGAGTTTCTGCTCTAACTCCCTCCAGCAAAAAGAGTTGCCTTGAGAAACTGCTTTGTGCCTAGGACTACAGGTCAGTGACCAGCAAAAGTCAAGGCAGCGTGCCTGTAACAAACTAGCTTTTAGTATGTGCAAACAGAAGCTCAAGAGACCAGACCTTTGCTCTGAAAGAGCTATCTGTCATGCCTAGAATCCACCACCAAACTTCAGTAAGTGCTGTGTGCTTCTGTAGGCTTTTACTCCAGGACAGCAGGGTGGCAGGAAGTTGTTTGCTTTGCGTCCCAGCTGGCAAGCGCCACATCCTGACACCTTGGTAGCACCAGAACAAGAGGGCACAGTCTCAAGCTGCACCAGGAGAAGTTCAGGCTTGAGGTGAGGAGAAAGTTCTTCACAAAGAGCTGTTGGCCATTGGAATGTGCTGCCCAGGGAGATGTGGAGTCACCATCCCTGGAGGTGTTCAAGAGGGGATTGGATGTGGCACTTGGAGCCATGGTTTAGTTGTCATGAGGTGTTGGGTGATAGGTTGGACTTGATGATCTCTGAGGTCTTTTCCAATCTTACTGATTCTATGACCCTCCAGCTCCAGGGAGCTTTGTCCTTCACAGAAAAAACCTTAATCTTTTTGCTGGGTCACCTAAGGTAAAGCAGAACATTCGGGGTGGGGAGTTGGAGGGACTGTGAAGCAATGTCTTCAGGCAGGGTGTCCTGCACTCCAGACCAGGCCCACAAAAACCTACTGCAGCATTCCAACGTGCAGTGTCACCCTGCAGCCCCAGGCAAACATCTGCTACAGAAAACCTGAACATGGCCATTTCATGACAGGCTCAGAGCCCACAGTGACATCACTGCTGTCTGTGTACACCATCTTTCCCAAAGGAGGAAACAAGGAAGCTAAAAGGACCTGTACCACTGTAAGCTAAGTTAAATTGTAAAGGGAGACAGGAGGGGAGAAAAAGGGGAGAACCAACCACCATTTCTTTTATATATCAGAATACAGAACTAACCAGGTTGGAAAAGACCTTTGAGACCATCCAGTCCAACCCATCACCCAACACCATCTAATCAACTCAGCCAGGGCACCAAGTGCCTCATCCAGGCTCTTTTATTTATTTAGAGGGGTGCAGGGGTGCTGCATTAGAGCATTCAGGAGTGCAGTTACACTCCCAGGGATGGAAGTGGAGCTGGCATGACATGTTCCTCCACTATTCCCCTCTCCACCCTAATCCACTCATACAGGGCTCTGTGTCCAGCCCAACTTCTCCTGTGTTTCCTCCTGTGGTCTCTCCAGAGGAGGGTGGGTAGCTGCCTGAGTTTCTAGTGGTCACACACCTACACCTAGCCACATACACCTAAGGACAAAGTGTTGCTTGCTACTGAAGCAAAACTTTTCTTCCCTTCCATAACTTTCCTCTCCCACAGCAGCAAGAGAGAAGAGAATGGAGAATGCAGCAGTGACTGGGACCTTGCAAAAACACAAGCCCAAAGATTTTTCTAAAGCCAAAGCATCTGTGGCATAAGAAACCCTCAAGGCTATCAGCACCTCCACCACTTTATCAGAACTTGAAGCTCTTATCTTGACCAAGCACATTTTTCAACCAGGGCATTCACCAGGTGCCCGAAGAGAACAGACTCCATGCTGACTTTTTCTAACCTATTCAGAATAGTTGCTAGAGCAAAAGTGGGCTCTTTTGCTTTAAACCATCATCTTCTGCCTCCCCCCTTAATATTCTCAATGGACACATGGGCAATTTTCACAGCAAAAAAAACCACCCCAATACAGAGCAGAGGTTTCAGAAAGGAAAGCAAAGCTGGCAAAGGAATAAAGAAGTGTGACTCCCCATGCTGTTGCCAAAGGTTATATTTGGTTATTCCTCATTTTGATCCCAAGCTTTTAATCTCATTAAAGATGCAGTTCTCCAGGGTGGCCAAACGCATTCTGGTTCAAAATGCCAACAGCATATGAAAGTGGCTATGAATGCCAAGGAGTCCCTTTCATATACAGTTACATACATAATTTGTTGCAAATAACATGCAATGAAATCTGCATTTCTAACTGGGATCTGCTCCTGCTTCACTCTTTTTTTTTTTTTAACCTCAGCTTTAAATATGGTTATAGCCTCCCATTTGTAAAGACTCAGTGTACAGCCTCTAAGATTAAAAAGATGGCAATTCTGCTTCAAAGAACACGTCAGACAAAAGGAGAGCACAGCCTGACACAGGGCACCCCTCCTCTCACCCACAGCTTACACTTTGCATTATGAAAAAACCCCAAACAAATCAGGAAAAAACCCTTAACAGAGAGGAGTTGTTTGGACAGTGCGAGATTGAATGCCATGAACAGAGTCTAAGCACTGGTATACAGCCAGTCTGCCACCCTTTTTACAGGGGACATCAAGGATTGATACCCTTTTCCTCCACTGAAGATGAAAACTCTGCTGGCTCACCTCACAAAGCTTAAGTCATACTAGGAGAGAGGTTTTAAGAGGAAACAACTGCACACCCAGTTGCCTCCTGAGAACACCCTCAAGAGTCTTTTAATGGAAGGAACGACACCAGCTGATCACCACTGCCCTGCAATCAAGTGCAAAACAACTGCTCTAAGAGTCCTGACAGCTTCAAAGGGAGCACTCACTGTGTCAGGCAAGTATCAGGCCTAGTCTTGACCTCTGGGATGCAAAATCATGGTGTTAACTGCTTTATCAGCATGAGATCAGAGCATGGTTAGGGTTGTGTGACAATTTCAGGCCGGGCCTTTAAGAAAAGGACCTTAAAGGTCATCTAGTTCCAACCCCCCTGCCATGGGCAAGGGACACCTTGCACTACACCAAGTTGCTCAAGGCTTCATCCAACCTGGCCTTGAACACCTCCAAGGAAGGAGGTGTCCACAACCTCCTGTTCCGGTCTCACCATCCTCACTGTGAAGAATTTCTTCCTAATACCCAGTCTAAATCTACCCTCCTCACGCTTCTATCCATTCCTTCTCATCCTATCACTCCATGTCCTTATAGAAAATCCCTTCCCAGCTTTCTTGTAGGCCTCCTTCAGGTACTGGAAGGCTCCCAGGAGTCACCTCCAGGCTGAAAAGCCTCAACTCTCTCATGCTGTTCCCATAAGGAAGGTGTTCCAGCTCTCTGACCACCTTCGTGGACCCACTTCAGCAGCTCAACATCCTTTCAGTTCCATCCTCCTGATGTGCTTCACATCTGACCTCAACAAAGGCACTATGAGGAAAGCACATACTACCTGAGTCTGCTTGGCTCCACTATGAGGAAAGCACATACTACCTGAGTCTGCTTGGCTCCAAAGAAAACTCCCCCCAATTATTGCTTGACTTGTAAACTAACAGAAAACACCACCCCAAGCCAAGAAGCCAGTAACAGCATTTTCACAGCTAACCTATAAATTATTGTAATCTGGGTCAGGCAGACAGAAAAGTCTGTTTTCTGTTCATTAAGGCATCACTATACGGCTGCACAACACTCCTAGACTGAAATTGATTACTTGTTTGAGCACTGGAACTTCCTTCACACCTCTAGAATCACATTAACAAGACAGTAAGCCCAGTGGGACTAGCTGGGTATAAATCACATCAATTCTGTAAACTAAAAAGGCAGTGCTTGGCACCAAATCCATGAGTACAGAGAGGTGGCTAAGACATTTCTATTTAATGGGTAGCAGTGGAGTAGAACTTGCATTTCATAAACAAATCTGTATTTATTCAGCTAAAGCTGTCATTGGAATAAAAAGAAACTGCTCAGGCTGACAGTGCTCACTCTCACTCCTAATCCAGGAAAGATAACACAGACATTCAGCTGTTTTAACTATGGGGCAAGGAGTGGAATTAAGCATGACACTTCCTTCTTACAAGTAAATATTGAAAGAAAATACTAAGTCCCTAAATCCCCTCCTGTCTTACCTGAGGGATGCATCACAGAAGCTGTTCAAAGAAAACTGTACTGCTAGCCTAAGGTTTTCCAGGAGAGAAGAGGATCCTGTACTCCTTCACTCTCCCAACCTGATTCCTACACAACTGTCAATTCAGCTTGCTTTTGGGAGACAGAGTAAATCCTGTCCTACATTTTCTCTCATCTTCCACCCAAAGTTAAGAACAGCTTTCCAGTAGCAACTACACAGCTTGCCTGGTCACAGCAGCACTGAACCTGCAGCCAGGTCGCTCAAATTGCAATGCAGCTGAATTTGCATTACATCTTCAGCTAGGTTTTGAGCCAACTACTTCTTCGCATAAAGTACTATGGCTGCTATTAAAAGCTGATGCTAAAGATATCATTTAATCTCCTTCCACACCACAGTGGACATCTCAGCACCAAGAGAAACAAGCAGTAACAAGGAAACACATTTGAGAGAGAATGATGTGCAAGACAGATAGCTTCAAGCAAGACAAGCCATCAGAGACCCAGTACACTAAATTACCCTTCCCTTATTTATTTGAAAGCTAGTACCCAGGCATTTCAATGAACTTGTGGGCAAGAAACTGCATGCATGAAAGAGATGTGGCTTTGGGGTTTCTTTTATTGTAAGTTTGGAAACTAGTTTGGATATCCTTAACTGAACACACAAAAGAAACCTGAAGGCATGCTGCTGGCTCAAGACAACTCAGAAACGGCTCACAAGAAAGCAACACTGATGTGTCCAGAGAAGGACAACAAAGCTGGGGAGGAGTCTGCAGCACAGCCTGTGAGGAGAGGCTGAGGGAGCTGGGGTTGCTTAGCCTGGAGAAGAGGAGGCTCAGGGGAGGACATACTCCTCTCTACAACTACCTGAAGGGAGGTTGTAGGCACGTGGGGGTTGGTCTCTTCTCCCAGACAACCAGCACCAGAACAAGAGGACACAGTCTCAAGCTGCACCAGGGAAGGTTTAGGCTGGATGTTAGGAAGAAGTTCTTCCCAGAGAGATTGGCCATTGGAATGTGCTGCCCAGGGAAGTGGTGGAGTCACCATTACTGGAAGAGTTTAAGAAGAGCCTGGATGAGGCACTTGGTGCCAGGGTTTAGTTGATTAGATGGTGTTGGGTGATGGGTTGACTCAAGGACCTCAAAGGTCTTTTCCAGCCTGGTTAATTCTGTATTCTGTAAACAAGAGTCCTTTGCCTGAGGAACACAAAGTTCATCTGTTTCTGAACAGTTGCCTGGCACAACCAGCAATACCTTTGGTAATGCTTCCATTCCCATGTTAAAGGGGCAGTTCCATTTCCCCTGGGAATATGCTCACTGCCAAAATGCCAGCACACATGCTGCAGCATCCCTCCCACACCTGCCAAGTGAAAAGGGAGAACAGCTCTGACTACACCAACTAACCTACTATTTGTGTAAGAGAACAACAACTGGCTTAAAAGATTCAGATCCTTCAAAAGGCAGAAAAAAGTGATTTGTTTACTTTGCCTTGCAGACAATTTACATGATGCTCAGGTCTGCCTCACTTAACAAGGGTGCTATTAAAACATTTGACGAAAGACAGACACCAAGCCAAAGTGCAATTCACTCAAAGACTTTCCGCTTCTGTTTGCTCTCAAAAGCCATTCAAAGCTGTACAGCTTTGTGACACTCTTATAGAATTGCCTTAAAGCAGGGCAGCAGATGCAGTCATGCTTCCATCTCCATTCTACATGGCTGGGAAACAAAACAGCATTGTCTGCATCCAACAACCATCACCACACTGTTTCAGAGTAAGGAATCCTCAGAACCTCTTCCATCTAGTGAATACATACTCATCTGTGCTGCATTTATCTGTCTGTAATTATAGCAGGGTCTGCAGCATCCAGTGTGGTGTGGCAAGGAAATGACTGCAGGCATCCAGCCCTGTGAAAGAAGCTGCAGGCAAGGATCATAGAATCCATAAGGTTGGAAAAGACCTCAGAGATCATCAAGTCCAACCCGTCACCCAGCACCTCATGACTAGCTAAACCATGGCTCCAAGTGCCACATCCAAGCCTTTTTTGAACACCTCCAGGGATGGTGACTCCACCACCTCCCTGGGCAGCACATCCCAATGGCCAATCTCTGTCTGGGAAGAACCTTCTCCTCACCTCAAGCCTAAACTTCCCCTGGTGCAGCTTGAGACTGTGTCCTCTTCTTCTGGTGCTGGTTCTGGATGCTCTTCTCAGGTTAGCTTGCCCAGAACAATGTAATTTTTAATGGAAGTTTTGGCAATATGGTGACCCCCTAAGCCTACTACAACTGTGAAGCCAGCTTGATGACACCCACACATGGAGATACACTTTTCTAACAGGAAGGGTTCCTGCCAGCTGAGTTCTAATAGTTCTCTCGGTAGAGAGGCTCTGCAGAGAGACCTCGACAGGCTGGACAGATGGGCAGAGTCCAAGGGCAGGAGATTGAACACATCCAAGTGCCAGGTTCTGCACATTGGCCACAACAACCCCAGGCAGTGCTACAGGCTGGGGTCAGAGTGGCTGGAGAGCAGCCAGGCAGAGAGGGACCTGGGGGTACTGGTCAATGGTAGGCTGAACATGAGCCTGCAGTGTGCCCAGGCAGCCAAGAGGGCCAATGGCATCCTGGCCTGCATCAGGAACAGTGTGGCCAGCAGGAGCAGGGAGGTCATTCTGCCCCTGTACACTGCACTGGTTAGGCCACACCTTGAGTCCTGTGTCCAGTTCTGGGCCCCTCAGTTTAAGAAGGATGTTGACTTGCTGGAACAAGTCCAGAGAAGGGCAACAAAGTTGGTGAGGGGTTTGGAACACAGCCCTGTGAGGAAAGACTGAGGGAACTGGGGTTGCATAGCTTGGAGAAGAGGAGACTCAGGAGTGACCTTATTGCTCTCTACAACTACCTGAAGGGAGGTTGTAGACAGGCAGAGGTTGGTCTCTTCTCCCAGGCAGCCAGCACCAGAACAAGAGGACACAGTCTCAGGCTGTGCCAGGGGAGGTTCAGGTTGGATGTTAGGAAGAAGTTCTATACAGAGAGAGTGATTGCCCATTGGAATGGGCTGCCTGGGGAGGTGGTGGAGTCACCATCAGTGGAGGTGTTCAGGAGGAGACTTGATGGGGTGCTTGGTGCCATGGGTTAGTTGTTTAGGAGGGTTGGATTGGTTGAGGGGTTGGATGCAATGATCTTGAAGGTCTCTTCCAACCTGATCTGGTTTATTCTAAATAAAGGTTTACTCTAATACTGATCATTCATCCGACTCCGTGTGATTCACACCACTAAAAGCTTCTTTCACACACAATTAAGCAATGTTACCTTCGCAAAACTGATGGATAAATACCTGTGGCACTGGGTGTTTGGCAGGGTTTTTTTTCCCCTTTAAAACACTCTGGACCAGAAGAATGGCTAGTCTGAGTCTCCTCTGTTTACAGCAGACTGTCAGTAGTAACAATCACACAGCTGACCCAAATGAACTCAACTGGTGAATTAACATGAAAGGAGTTAAGACATGCAAGTTCCCAGATTCCATTTCCCACCTCTATTTATGATCTTGCTGATAGAACATAGAGGAAGCAGATTTATTTTCTATATGGAAATTGTCCCAGGGAATCAACTAACTTCAAGTTAGCTGGGCCCCGCAGTTTAGGCAAGATGTTGAGTTGCTGGAAGGTGTCCAGAGAAAGGCAACAAAGCTGGGGAGGGGTTTGGAGCACAAGGCCTATGAGGAGAGGCTGAGGGAGATGGGGTTGCTTAGCCTGGAGAAGAGGAGGCTCAGGGGAGACCTTACTGCTCTCTATAACCACCTGAAGGGAGGTTGTAGCCAGGTGGGGGCTGGTCTCTTCTCCCAGGCAACCAGCACCAGAACAAGAGGACACAGTCTCAAGCTGTGCCAGGGGAGGTTTAGCCTGGAGGTTAGGAAGAAATTCTTCCCAGAAAGGGAGATTGGCCATTGGAATGTGCTGCCCTGGGAGGTAGTGGAGTCACCACCACTGGAGGTGTTTAGGAAGAGCCTGGATGGGGCACTTGGTGCCATGGTTTAGTTGATTAGATGGTGTTGGGTGATAGGTTGGACTCTATGATCTCAAAGGTCTTTTCCAACCTGGTTAATTCCATTCTACTCTGAGAGTTCTTTCCATGCTACAAGAGATGACCTGGTTAGCAAGTCAGACACTGCCCACAACAGTGTAATAAGAAGGGGCTTCTTCACGTGGATGGAGCACGTAACCTGGCCTTACATATGCACATTAAAGTCTAATCATCACTTCAGTTAATTTGATTTACTAAATGTACACAAAACCCAGGCACAGATAATGTTGCCAGAAGTTCTACTTCACAGATTAGAATAGAACTAACCAGATTAGAAGAGACCTGTGTGATCAAGTCCAACCTATCACCCAGCACCATCTAATCAACTAAATCATGGCAACAAGTGCGTCATCCAGTCTCTTCTTCAACACCTCCAGTGATGGTGACTCCACCACCTCCCTGGGCAGCCCATTCCAATGGCCAATCTCTCTTGCTGGGAACAATTTCTTCCTAACATCCAGCCTAAACCTTCCCTGGCACAGCTTGAGACTGTGTCCTCTTGTTCTGGTGCTGCTTGCTTGGGAGAAGAGACCAACCCCCACCTGGCTACAACCTCCCTTCAGACTGGCACAACTGTTCAATGACAGCATTGCACTATATAGAGCTGATGTGCTCAGTGTACCTCAGAAGGAAAGCAAAACATACCTAGAAAAAAACCAACACAACTATTTAGGCTGAAATTACCTTAAAATACAAATATCAAGAACTTCTATGAGGTGGTACTGTGTACACCTCTCTGTACCCTGTACACAGTTCATTTTCACCAGGCTCTCAAAGCATGAATTGGACGCATTTTTAAACCTGTCCACATGCCAAGCTTGCAAGGTAAGCCTGACAAGCCCACTTAAGCTTCATGCTTTTACTCCTGTCATCAGGAGAATTACTGAAGTTACACAACTGATTCCAAAAGGCAAATAAGGAAGTTCAGAACCTAGTCTGAAGTTTGGAGTAAGGCATCTGTATTAATCAGATTAATATTTCAGTAAGAGCTGGGGCAGGAAGCAACAAGCTCCTCACTGCTGGATGGCCAAATCCTGTATAATCACAGGACACAAAGGCAAGCTAAACATGAGACAGAAAAGAAGAAAGGAAAAGGCAAGGAAGAAGCAGGTTCTCCACAGTATGGTGCTGACATTAAGAACAGATGGCAACCAACAGTGATGCAATGCAAGGCACTCAGTTCCCAGAGTCCTGGCAGTCCTTAAAAGAGCAGAATGGCTTCTCCAAAGCACATTCTTGCAAAGAAACAACAGGTGAGAAGATTTTCATACTCTACTGACTGGTTTGAGGGCTGACAAGACAGAAGACCAAGGAGTTGTAAGGATTAGTAAGAAGCAGGAAAAACAAAAGCCCTCTGTGTTTTCCCAGGCAAGCAGTGCCAGAACAAGAGGACACAGTCTCAGGCTGCATCGGGGGAGGTTTAGGCTGGATGTTAGGAAGAGGTTTTACACAGAGTGATTGCCCATTGGAATGGGCTGCCCAAGGAGGTGGTGGAGTCACCATCACTGGAGGTGTTCAGGAGGAGACTTGACAGGGTGGTTGGTTGCATGGTTTAGTTGATTAGGTGGTGGTGGATGATAGGTTGGACATGATCTTGAAGATCTCTTCCAACCTGGTTTATTCTATTCTAAATCTGCAGGTTGTGGGGGCCATGCAGCAGCCATGCTAATTACCTACCAATGCTAATTACCTGCTCACTTCAGTCATGTCCATTGTAAAAATATATATGTAATGATCATAGTTAAGAAAATAAACATACATTCATGCACACCTCAAGACAGAGGGGAAAAACCCCAAGCCCTCTAGAGCATTCAAAAGCCAAAAGGATGCTGTCAGCTGTGGGTTCCAAATTTAATCCAATGCCTTTGAGACAGAGGAAATTGAAAGAAGAAATTGCAGTGGTTTAAGCTCTACCACTTCTGCTGCAGTTAAAGTAGAAACAACACAAGCAAGACAGTGTTTATTTACTCAGAGAAAGAGTCATTCTCATTGAACTTCAAACAAACAAGAGAATTAGGTCATGAGTTCAAGCCTGCAGTGGGCAGTAGTGTCCTCCCTACTCTAGTCTCCATCTTCCCTACTCTTGGAACACAAGCCCTGTGAGGAGAGGCTGAGGGAGCTGGGATTGCTTAGCCTGGAGAAGAGGAGGCTCAGGGGTGACCTTGTCACTCTCTACAACTACCTGAAGGGAGGTTGTAGACAGGTGGGGGTTGGTCTCTTCTCCCAGGCAGCCAGTATCAGAACAAGAGGATGCAGTCTCAGGCTGCGCCAGGGGAGGTTTAGGTTGGATGTTAGGAAGAAGTTCTATACAGAAAGAGTGATTGCCCATTGGAATGGGCTGCCCAAGGAGGTGGTGGAGTCACCATCATTGGAGGTGTTCAGGAGGAGACTTGATGGGGTGCTTGGTGCCATGGGTTAGTTGTTTAGGTGGGTTGGATTGGTTGATGGGTTGGACACGATGATCTTGAAGGTCTCTTCCAACCTGGTTTGGTTTATTCTAAATAAATAAAGCTTTATTCTAGTCATGAGGTCTGTGGTGACAGGTTGGAGTCGATGATCTTTGAGGTCTCTTCCAACCTTAGTGATACTGAAACTACTGAATTCAAGTGCTTCTGCTCAAGACCAAAAAGAAAACCAAAGCAACAAACCTAACCAGACCCTTTTTTTTCCCCCTCCTCTTTACTCTAAAGAGGATGCAACATCACTAAGATCTACTTTTCAGCCCTCAGTCATTTCCTAAATCAATTAGTGAGACTATTCTAAGTAAGACTAAAACACTCCACTGCCTTTTTGTCAAGGGCCAGCTCAATGACCCAGTGCATTTTGATTGGCAATGCTTCAATGAGTTTCCAGAGCCTTGTGCTGCAGGGATGCATAAGAGGCAGAGCACTTGGTTTTCAATTGCTTGATCAGAGTGCATAAGAGTAGGGGAAGGCAGAAAAAAACACCAGTGCCCAATGCAAATGTAGTTGTACTCACTCTGAAAAGAGAGCTACTTCATTTGAAAGCATATGGCTGTGGATGCACTGTGCATCCACTCTCTCTCACACATCTGAGTGACTCAGCACTTAGCCACCAAACCAGCTGTCATTATTTTCAGCCACAACATAATAGGCCATGGCCATTACCAATGGACTGTTTCCAAATAAAGCACCTTGGAAACATCATTTGTACTCTGCAGGCTTTACAGACCTCAAGAGGACAGGAAGAGGACCTCAAGAGCTCAGTTGTGGTTTAGGTTTGTTGGGTTTGTCTGGGAGGGTGTTGTTTGGGTTTGGTTTGTTAGTTGTTGGTTTTAGCTTAGGGCTTTTTAAGCACCAAAAAGAAAAGCCAAAATTCTGCTCAACTGCATAAGTAGGGAAATTGAATTCCCAACTACCAGAAGCTCTACCTGGCAAAGCTTCACCTTACTAATGCAGAGAAACTGGGCAGACATCAGTGGCAAGAAAGGCAGGCAGTCTTTCATTCAGTCTCTCCATAACTCAAATAGCCTTAAGAGACAAACATTTACTTACACACAGAGTCAGGAGTGAGGTAGAAATGTCTGGGGATACAGGAGGCCCCAAAGCAAATTGCTAATGGTCTGATAACAAGCAATTAAAGTCATCTAAGCGTACCACTACTCAGCAGGCAACATTCACTGCTTTTCACCCAACATCTAACGTGCAGAGAACACAAACACTGACCCAGCCACACGTTCATGATGCCTTTGCCACCACTGCAATTCACTAGCTTCAGAGGGGGAAAAAAACCATACATCTGTGAAGCTGACCTTCAGGCAGGGCATGTGGCAACAAACACCAACACCATACAAGGAGTCTTGCAGGCTGGAAGATGAAAAATCACACAGAGGTTGACCAGGGAGCATGGGTATGCCCCTGTGTGACCATGGGGGCAAACCACAGGTGCCTGGGACACCCAAGCACCACCCTGCTGCAGACTTCAGCTGAAGCCAGCTGGCCAGGCAAGCTAAGGGCTAAGCACAGGGACAAGGGGTTGTAAAAATCAGAAGACGTTTCTGCAGTGAATGTCACACAGAAAAAAACCAAACATAACTCTAATCAGGCTAGGGCCATGCAGGGGTAAATCATAGAATCATGGAATTGTTAGGCTTGGAAGGGACCTCAAGGATCAGCCAGTTCCAACCCCCCTGCCATGGACAGGGACATCTCACACTATAGCAGATAGCTCAAAGCCACATCCAGCCTGGCCTTCAAAACCTCCAGGGAGGAGGCTTCCACCACCTCCCTGGGCAACCTGTTTCAGTGTCTCACCACCCTCAGGGGGAAGAACTTCTTCCTCACATCCAATCTGAATCTACCCACTCCTACTTTTGTTCCATTGCCCCCAGTCCAATCACTCCCTGACACCCTCAAAAGTCCCTCCCCAGCTTTCGTGTAGCCCCCTTCAGATACTGGAAGGCCACAAGAAGGTCTCCTCAGAGCCTTCTCTTCTCCAGACTGAACTCCCTCAGTCTGTCCAGAGAGCAGCTCCAGCCCACTGTTCATCCTCATGGCCCTTCTCTGGACACCTTCCAGCACTTCCAGATCCTTCCTGTGCCAGGGGCTTCAGAACTGGACACAGTGCTCCAGGTGGGGTCTCACCAGAGCGGAGTAGAGGGGGAGAATCACCTCCCTCACCCTGCTGGCTATGCATCTCTTGCTGCAGCCCAGGATGTGATTGGCTTTCTGGGCTGCAAGTGCAGACTGCTGGCTCCTGTTGAGCTTCTCATCCACCAGCACCCCCAGGTCCTTTTCTTCAGGACTGCTCTCCAGCCAGTCCCTGCCCAGCCTATAGCAGTGAAATCTGACCCATCCTCTGGGATGCTCCCACTTCTGCTATTTGGTACCTGACAGTTTTATTGCTTTTGATGCTGCTGAGTGGTTCTTGTAGAGAACAGCTTGCCCTGGCTTGCTAGATACATGCAGGTATTCTGCAATCCTCTCACCATTAAACTGTTGCACTTCTACGCAAAGAAGTTTCTTGGCTTGTCCAGAATAGGACATTGCATTTGCCTGCCATTTCATTCTTCATGATCATCTGCTTTTTCCTCACAGAAAGCAACATCCTTGCTTATATTGGGCTACATTTGCATGTCTGCATGTAAAAACAAAACCAAACACCCACAAAACAAAACTATCTGGCATCTAAGTCACACTTTGCCAATTAAACAGAACTGTGCATTAGATCAGTATCGCTGGCAGGTGGAATGAGTTTGTCAGAGAAAGCAAAGCACATACAGTGCCTTAAAAGGATCTGTACATACATGGGGGTGGTTTTTTATTTGCCTGTGTGAACAAGAAGCTTCCAAGTGACTAACAGTTGCAAAGGAATTTGCTGTTGTTGCTAGGGTAAAGCTCTAGCCCCATGTTTGCAACAGAAAACTTGGGTGGCTGTCACCAAAACGTATTAAGATCAAATAAGCATAAGGCTAATCAAATCTACTGCAATAAAGTCATTTCCAGGAGTAAATTTTACAAGTCACAGTTGGAACAGCTTCTTCTGAAGGACAGTTTTCTGGGGCACATGAGCTTCACTTTAAGCAGCTCAAGAAAATGGCTGCACCGTCCAAAAACCAAAGTCATGCTCGTGTCAGACAAAGCTCATGCAACACACTCAAAGATGGTATCATGCTGTGTTACAAAGCTCTTGCCACCTGCCACAGGGTGTGCCCAGCCTAGGTAAAGAAGCTTTTGCAAGACAAGGATTATATGAAATAGCTGCCTTGATTATTCTCTCAAAAGCTACTGTTCAGAAGCCAGCCTTGCTTCCAGACAGAAGCGTTAAATGCACACGTGTGCTGAAGCGAGCTCGAAAAGCAGCTGCCTCGCTTTGGAAACTTTAGAGGAAAGAATCAAAGGCTACCACAGAGTAAATAATTGGGGGGTATTCCCAAATTCAAAGCACAGCAATGCAGTAAGCCACCATGGGATGTATCAGAAGAACTGGCCAAACCTGTCCAGCTGCAATGATTCGTAGTTCTCAGGAGCAGAAGAAAAACGTCCAGGCTGCGCCAGCTTAGCAGCACCCAGAGGAGGTTTTATTTTCAATACCCTGGCCAGCTACTCTAACCAATTCTCACAAAAGAAGGAGGAATAGAGAAATGGTAAAACAAAAAAAAAAGAAAAGCAGCAAAAGAACCTAGCTCAAGACAGCCTAGGTAGTTAAATACAAGGTGGTTATTTTTCATTATAAGGAAAGCAACAGACTGACAGACTGAGGGAGTTGGGGCTGTTCAGTCTGGAGAAGAGAAGGCTCCGAGGTGACCTCATTGTAGCCTTCCAGTATCTGAAGGGGGCTACAAGAAAGCTGGGGAGGAACTTTTGAGGGTGTCAGGGAGTGATAGGACTGGGGGGAATGGAGCAAAACTAGAACTGGGTAGCTTCAGATTGGATGTTAGGAAGAAGTTCTTCCCCAGGAGGGTGGTGAGAGACTGGCACAGGCTGCCCAGGGAGGTGGTGGAAGCCTCAGCCCTGGAGGTTTTTGCAGCCAGGCTGGATGTGGCTGTGAGCAACCTGCTGTAGTGTGAGGTGTCCCTGCCCATGGCAGGGGGGTTGGAACTGGATAATTCTTGAGGTCCCTTCCAACCCTAACAATTCTATGACAGCCTAGATATTTTATAGTCAAAGAGTGCCCCAAAGCCCATTAAATGCAAGGTGGTTCTTTTTCTTCCTAAGGAAAGCAACAACAGGAAAAAGGAGCACAGCAAGGAGGACAGAGTGATAACAGTGCTATATATTTTATGGAAACTCACACCTACCCAAAAGTACCTGATGGGAGTTAAAAGCAGAAAAACTGTTTATGTCTGAAAAAGTTAGTTATCAATGATTAGAAGCACTGCTGTAGTTCAGGGTTTGTGTCTGGTGTCTCCACCTGATGCACTGCAAGTCAGTACAGAACTCGAGCATCAGTTGCAGAAGTGGCAAAAGCTACAGAGTAATAAAAACAATGCTACTGCTGCTGCTACAGCAGTGACAACTTCAAGAACATGCCTGGGAGATTCAAGCCTGAAAGAAACTTTCAACAAGGAACACATATGACAACAAACATGGATGCACAAATGAGATGCAGAGGAGAGAGATATACAAACTGGACTGGGACTGCTGTAAACCACTGACATCTAGGGATAGGCCAGAAAAATGCAGCATCAGCTGTCACACAAAGCGTTCATAGGCAGCAAGCCCTGATTCACACTTCACAAGATTGAACTGAGTTCTTCCTTGTGGTACAGCTTGTGATGCACAAGGACCATGAACATTGTATACAGATTAAGACAGCAATGACAGACATCAGTCATGAGCTTAGATCATGTTTGACTGAAGCATTTACGGCCCAGATTCTACTGCAGATTTCCCACTCTAGTCTTTGATGCTACGTCACATACTCAAATTTAGCCACTGCTCCTCACAGGGTTGGGATCTCTAAGGCTAGTCAGTGCCATGCAATTGGGTCCAGTAGTTGGCATTCTGTCTGACAGCCACTTAGACCCCACCTGGAGTACTGTGTCCAGTTCTGGAGCCTCTATTACAGGAAGGATCTGGAGGTGCTGGAAGGTGTCCAGAGAAGGGCCACAAGGATAAGCAGAGGGCTGGAGTTGCTCTCCTATAAGGACAGACTGAACGAGTTGGGGTTGTTCAGTCTGGAGAGGAGAAGGCTCTGAGGAGACCTTCTTGTGGCCTTCCAGTATCTGAAGGGGGCTACAAGAAAGCTGGGGAGGGACTTTCTAGGGTGTCAGGGAGTGATAGGACTGGGGAGAATGGGAAAAAAACAGAAATGGGTAGCTTCAGATTGGCTGTTAGGGAGAAGTTCTTCCCCATGAGGGTAGTGAGACACTGGAACAGATTGGCCAAAGATGTGGTAGAAGCCTCATCCCTGGAGGTTTTTGCAGCCAGGCTGAATGTGGCTATGAGCAATCTGCTGTAGTGTGAGGTGTCCCTGCCCATGGCAGGGGGGTTGGAACTGGATGATCCTTGAGGTCCCTTCCACCCCTAACAATGCTATGATTCCATGAATCAGCCCACAATTTAGTAAGCTAACATAAACCAGTCTCAATGGCAATCCCCTCTGTGGGCCAAATACATGCTGCTCTGGTATAAAAGCAGATCCCAGGAAAGACAGAATTAGATTGTGCAGCTTCTTACCTGCAGCTCCTTTGAGACTCTCTCTAAGTGGTTAGTTATCTTTTTTATTAGGTCACTATACATCTGTTCCGAATGCTGCTGGCATACACACTTATACACACAACTGCAGAAACAAATATAGGAACAAACAATGAACTTACAACAGTTTGCAATGATGGGTAACAGACTTCAAAACATTTTGTTCAAGTCTCAATTTAAAGGCTAAAAGAATCAACTTAATGACTGCTGAACTTTTCGGTACAGCCCTAAGCTCGCCACGAGCTCTAGCAGCCTCTGAAGTCTCCCCTGGAGGGCTTGGTGTGTCTGTCCCATTCCCTCTCCCCAACCTCACTAACTTACAAGTTCCCTTAACAGTGCACTTCAAAGCCAAGATAATTCTGTGAAAAGCAGGCTCCTCATTCTGGCTTTTGTCTCTCCTGTGTGAAGTCAGCAGCAAAATCGTCATATCTAATGGCTACATGCATAAAACCCTTTCTACAAGGGGACAAGACTGACAAGCAGTCAGAGAAGTTGCACCACAACTGTGCATGCTGGGACTCTACAAAAAAACAACAGCAAGAGTTCTAAAATTATAGACCCCAGCATGTAACACCATCCTTTATCCGAATTCTTAGAAACCCCTTCATTTTCACAGTAAACAAAGATAAAGAGGGGGGGAAAAAAAGCTTTCATTTCTAGATTCCAAGGCCAGGCTGTATTAACTCTGGCCTTCAGTCTCTCTTTTGTGTTCTTAAGAGCATTTCATGGCTCTGACATTGCAATATAACATATCTGCAACAAAAAAGGGCTTTGTACTGAAAACAAATTTACCACAGTTGACAACAAATACATGTTTTACTTTCAGCAAGAAGTTACATTAAGGTAGTTATTATCATCAGGACTAACAGCAACATAATCTGTACCAGGCAGCTTGTAATTCTCTTGAGTGTTTTCATTCATTGGAAGTCAGCAGTGTGAAAGCTAGCTGCCAAAATTCAAGAGGCACAAGGAAGACTTTGCAGGTACCTTGGCTATGCCAAATGTCTTCCTCATGCCTCTGTTCTGTTTCCCTTCTCCTTCTGCCTCTCTGCACAGATTACTTGTGACAAGGAGTAATTTAGGCCAGAGACTGCTCCCCAGGACATGCACAAAACTATTTCCAGCAAGGTCCAGGTCCCAGACTTGAATTCTGCAGGCATCAAACAGCCCTGGAAAGCCTAAAGCTATGGCACAGCAATACAGTGATCACTGTTGGGGAATTATCATAGTATCAGTCAGGGTTGGAAGGGACCACAAGGATCATCTAGTTCCAACCCACCTGCCATGGGCAGGGACACCCCACATTAGATCAGCCTGGCCAGAGCCTCATCCAGCCTGGGCTTAAACACCTCCAGGGACAGGGCCTCAACCACCTCCCTGGACAACCCATTCCAGGGCTTCACCACTCTCATGGGGAAGAACTTCCTCCTCACCTCCAGCTTGAATCTCCCCACCTCCAGCTTCATTCCATTCCCCCTAGTCGTATCACTACCTGAGATCCTGAGCAGTCCCTCCCCAGCCTTCCCGTAGGCCCCCTTCAGATACTGGAAGGCCACAATGAGGTCGCCTCAGAGCCTTCTCTTTTTATGACATAGAGGTGTTCAAAAAGAGATTGGACGTGGCACTCGAAGCCATGGTTTAGTTGTCAGGAGGTGCTGGGTGATAGGTTGGACTTGATCTCTGAGGTCTTTTCCAACCTTCCTGATTCTATGATGATTCAGTTCCTCATGGAGAAGGTGGTACAATGACAAACAAAGTGCAAAACCAGGATTCCAACACCTGCAGTCTACAGGCTATTGGAACTTTCTAATGCACATGAGAAGCCAGGCACCAACTGCAAGCCTTCAGGGGCCAAGACAGCACTCTCAATAAATGCCACCCTCCACCTCTTCTGAAGGAAGGTTTTACAGTGAGTTCTCACTAATTGTAGTAAGTTCATATTTATCCCCTTTGACAACTTAAAAAAGCCTCCAAAACCACAAAGTGTGCTTGCTTGGCAGCCCATGCTATCTCCCAAAACCAAGATGCCCTACAACTCTCCCACTATTATATATATTTTTTTTTCCCCCAATAGGGGAGTATTTGCAGTTTGACATGATGTAAGTAACATTCAAAGTCATCCTGTTTCTTTCACAATAGCAGATCCTGGTTGGGAACAAGCCACGACATTTTGGGTTTGATGCAGTGATAGCAAAAAATTATCTATTTAATTTGGGTCAAAGGGAGAGAACCAGTGACAAGAGAAGGCAGGCTGATTGTTGTGACCCCTTACAAAGCAGCCTGCTGGGTAACCAGAGCAAACAGCCACGTGTCTGTCTGCTCCATAACTCAGCAGCACACAGCCACTTTCACAAGCTGAGGGCTTCATTTGCAACGATGTAACTAAGCTGCATTCTAAAGCACACCTCTGCTCAGTGCTACAGACGGTGTTTCTCTGTCTCCTGCTGCAACATGTTCTGGAGTCAAACACCAGCCCTGATGGGAAGGTGCAGAGTGTGTTCACATTTTATTTGAACACTTCCACTTAGAGGTTCCTTCCCCATTTTCAGATCCTGTTTTCAGTTCCTTCACTGTGGGCTCTTTCTGTGAGGCATCCTTGTCTTGTTATTAACCAAAAGAAGATACCAGCTTGGGAGGCCTTCAGCATAACCCAACCCCTTAGGAAAAGGCCCAAGCAAGACACTAGAAGGTTAAGCATTTAGTGAGAGGGATGAGAATCTGAGATCTGGAAGCTGTTTTGAGGAACAGTGATTCAATCACATTGTACCCTGGAGGCAGTTGTAATGCTGCCAGTAGTAACATTTGCCTTATCTCACAGCCCTCAATGAACATATTTAACCTTTTTAATAGGAAGTGACTATGCACAGGCAGGCTTTGGACTTGAGGATGAAAACAGTCACTAATCACACAATGATACCTCAAGGGCCAACTGTTCCATAGCAAATACCTGCATACACACCTTTGAAGTCATCTCTCAGCTTTCACTGCTGTGGAGCAGAGACCTACAGTAACCCCTGATCACTTCAAATATAGCAGTTTGGGTATCTAATAATACATTTTGAGCTGGCACTAAGGCAGCCTTCATTCCTTCAGTCAGCAAAAAGAGGATCAAAAAGAACACCACTTTCAGCTCAGCAACCAAACCAAAAGATATGTAACTGTTTGAACCACTTCAAAACTATCCCAATGCCAGACTGAAAAACCAGCCGAGGGAAGCAGAGAGGACCTAAACCTCAAGTCTGCTACAGACTTCTTGCAGTACCTCCTAGCAAGCATCATTACAACAGAAGTTTTCCTTCCATCCTAACTTTATATAATCCAGATGACAACTCAGAAAGAGGTAGACCCTCTACAATAAAACAAAACCCACTGTTCTGGTTGGAAGGGGCTGTGTCAGGGTAATTTACATCCACAGGCAATTTAGTGTTACTGATAAACCTGCTGTCAGGTTTCAAACTAGAGGCATTCTTTCATCTTCCTAAATGCATGCAACAGACATCTGCATCATTACAATGCTGCATCAAGTGTCATATAGGGGTTATCTATGAGAAACTTCAAACCCATTAGTCCTCTGACAAAAACAACTTACCAGGAGTAAAGAGATAGTCAAGATAAACTACAGTTATCTCAGTGTTAACTCCATGCATTAGAGCAGTCATTCTGCACACCTCCTCTTGACTAGAGGTGATAACAGGCCTGAGCTGTTGGCTTAACTCTTACTGACAGCTGTTTGTACTTCGGGGATTTCAAGCTATGGAAAGGATTTTGACTAGTTACACTGAAGCTGTAAAAGGTCTCTCAGTTCAACTTTACCATCTCAATTACTCAGCACATGCTGATGTCTCAGAGTGCTGACAACAGCAGCTGCCCAAGCTTGGAGAGGAAAGAGAAGAACTATTAAAGGGGAGGTTTAGGCTGGATGTGAGGAAGAAGCTCTTCACAGAAAGAGTGACTGGGCATTGCAATGTGCTGCCCAGGGAGGTGGTGGAGTCACCATCACTGGAGGTGTTTAAAAGAGCTTGGCTGAGGTACTTGGTGCCATGGTTTAGTTGATTAGATGGTGTTGGGTGATAGGTTGGACTTGATGATCTCAAAGGTCTTTTCCAACCTGGTTAATTCTATTCTATTCTGAAGTTTCAGCTGAAGTTCTAAAAGGCAAGACTGAACATCTGCTGCTCATGGATCTGGTTCCCTAATACAAAGTTTCAAACTGAAGGGAAAGTGCCTAAGAGCAAGCGGGCAGGTGACAGAGGTGAAAACATCTGAAAACTGCCATCAGTGACTGAGCTGCCAGTGTTATGTCATAGAGTGTAACACCATGGCAAATAAAGTCAAGAGAGCAGAGCTGCTAGCTGTGTTGCTGACAAGGGCCAGTTGTTTCAACACCATCTTGGCCAGTAAATGCAGCAGCAGCTACTCAGTTTCCATCCTATCTACCAAAACCCTTGAATACATGCCATCCATGGATTAAATGGAGATTTTTGTTCTACCACTTCAGAAACTGACATGTCTCTAATGCCCTCCTCATGTTGGTTTGGAGCAGGGTTTTGAAGTGAATTCCCCACTGTCACCACTACTGTGCACTAGCTTAGTCTGCAGGGCAGCACTGGTGTGTGACGCAAAGCAAAGCAAGCTGCAGCTCCAGGACAGATACAAATCTCTAGACAAGAATGGAGATTTACACAACCTTGTGTTAGTCCTTCAGACAGCCTCCAACTGCACATGCAGCAAGATGGCTTGGCAGGGGGGAAAGCTATCAGTCCAAATCTACCTCACACAAAACACACAAATGACAGCTTGGATGGATGGACTTTGGCAACCAGTTGCTCACATTTAATCCTGGACCCCCACTGCACCAAATTTGTTCCAGTTAGACATGACAATGAAGCCTTTTAAAGTATTAAGTCAAACACCTACCATGCCAGACTGATCTTCCCCTTTAAGGCAAGGGACATTGAGGCTTGGATACATTTCTTTATATACTATACTAAGCAACTGTGGTAGAGCTTAGTGTTAATGTTTTCAGCACTTGTGCATTTCAATTCTTTACCATTTACCCCTGTTAACCTGGGGTATCTATTACTCACTCATTCCAACCACTTCACATAGCACTGCTCCCTTTCCTCCTCACAAATACAACATAAGACATATGCACAGGCTGAAAGAGGAAAACAAGCAAAAAGCAAAAGTAACGTTCCTTACCTGTATATTTGTTCATAGGAGATAGGGATATAGTCACCAGGACTCTGAGTCAAAAGTTGATCTATGGCACTGTCCAGCTTTGGCCAATATGTGCTCTTATAGTCTTCAATTGTTATAACATTCATTACTGCAAGACAATAAGATACAAAACTCCATTTAGTGAGGTCAGCTAAAAGCTTAGAAGTGAGTGACTATTCAACAATTCCAGGTCACACCAACAAGCTGGCCAAAGCAAACCACACCAGTTGACTGCCCTCAAGATAACCTCATCTAAAACCAAAGCCCAGGCTTGACTTTGTATCTTTTTAATTACAGAACACAAAATCAGAACACCTGCCCATTTCTAAGGGGCAGAAAGGAAACCAAACTCCCTCCTGGGAGTTCTAGCATGACAGTATAACAATTAAAATCTTATCAATTACTATTAACTGTGATTATTATTAATAAATAATCCATGAACAAACACAGTAGATAGTTCAAATTAACAAATGGCACAGGTCTGTGGAAGACCAGCAACAACAAAGAGCAGTGGCTGCTCACATGCAGGATAACCATGCTTTGGGCAAGGCTGGGAGGGTTTTGGAACACTCCTCCCCAGCAGATGTGTCGTTTAACAGGACTCAGATGGGACCAGCAGCTTCCTTGGCCCTTAAAACTGATGCAATTCCCTCTGCCTTCAACTGCAGTTAAGCTCCTGGGCAACTTTTTTCGATCATATTACAGATTTCCACCCCCCCCCCAGCACACACAGTAACACTCCTCTTCCAGGTAAGCGCCGAGAAAGGGAAGGATAGGAGGCATTCTAATTAGCACTCTCCACCACTCCCTGCTTTTCCTCCTGAGCTTCCCAGCTGCACTCTCTTGCTCAAGCCACTCACAGACAGACAGAAGCTTTGAGCTTGCTCCTTTTTTCAGGGAGGATTTCTGAACTAATCACACTTGGCTCAGTTCTAAGAGAAGCCACAGTAGAAGGGTTAGCATCTAACTCACAGGACTCCCTTGGCTGGCTTGTCACACCACCTCAGCTCCACAGTACCCACTCAAAACAAAGCCACCAGGGGCTCAGGGGAGACCTTATTCCTTTCTACAACTACCTGAAGGGAGGTTGTAGCCAGGTGGGGGTTGGTCTCTTCTCCCAGGCAACCAGCACCAGAACAAGAGGACACAGTCTCAAGCTGCGCCAGGGGAGGTTTAGGCTGGAGGTGAGGAAGAAATTCTTCACAGAAAGAGTGACTGGGCAGCCCACTCCAATGGCCAGGGAGGTGGTGGGGTCACCATCACTGGGAGTGTTTAAAACCAGACTGGATGAGGCACTTGGTGCCATGGTTTAGTTGATTAGATGGTGTTGGGTGATAGGTTGGACTCAAAGGTCTTTTCCAACCTGGTGAATTCTGCACTAAAAAGAAGTATTTTGACTAGGGTTGCATTCTAAATACACCTGTAAATGTAAAGTCACTGCTGGGCTTGAGGAGCAAGACTTCTGAAATACTGTTTTCAGAATCAGAGAATTGTCAGGGTTGGAAGGGACCTCAAGGATCATCCAGTTCCAACCCCACTGCCATGGGCAGGGACACCTCAGTTAAAAGGAGATGGGGAAGTCACTTTTGGCAGCATTATGCAGAACAACTCTAGGGAAATACAGGCAGAATGCTTAACAGTGATCATGAGAAGAGCAAGAGTAAAAAGAGAATGCAATCAAGTGCAAGACCAGAGTGTCTGAATGGCCTCCACAAGAGCAGCTATTATAGATTCCTGTTGTGTGCCTTTTGTTAGGTTATTTCAGCCCAAAACCTTGCTGAGTGAGGACTGAGTGCAGCAGCCTCCTCTTCACCCAACCAGCCCCGTGGTTCACTGCTTTGTATCTGTTACAGAAACAGATCTAGCTAACCCAGTAAGCCTCCAATAAGTGAACAGGTCACTATTACTATCCCAACACTCCAGCCTGCAATCTGGAAGTACTGTTTGCTAACAAGCTGATAAAGGTTACAAGGTCCAGGTACACAACTGCCAGGACCTAAGTTAACAAGCCCAGCAAGTCAGCTCCATGATGTAAAAGCATCCATGCAATGAGGAACAGCACAGCACCTGCCTGAGAGTAAGTTTACCCCTTATTCATCTGTCTTGCAAGGACTTGCTTTTCCCATCCCTTACAGCATCCAGGCTCCAAGCAGATGTTGTCAGGTGCAGCTCCCATGTAGTAGCTTTACTACTTATTCCTAAAGTCAGCAACAAAACTGGAGCATTTCATTTCACCCATCAGAAAGGTGGATCTCCACAAAAAGCACTCCACAGAAAACATTAAACCAAGAGTCAGCAAAAAGATCAGACCAAGTCTTGATTGTGGATTTCAATGTATAATCACACCCACAACTGGTTTAACATATTTAATGAGCTCTATTCATTTGAAAGACAAGAGTCAAGAAAGAACCTCTGCAAAGTAATGCTTTAACAGGCTGCTGAGATGTCAATTTATGACTCTTTTTATTATATGTAATATGGGAAAGGCAAGCAGCAGCAGAGAGGAAGGGCTGCCCATTGCAAGTGCTGCACAGGTGAAGGACAAAATGCTTTCAGGACAGCCCTGGGAGACCTGCACAGTAAACACTAATGGGTTCAAAGTAACATTCCAGAATAGCCTCATTTTGATTCCAAGGGCTCTTACAAGTAGTATTTCATTTGATTTCCACACTTCAGTTCTGAAACTAAGCCAACCATAATATTTATACAGTTAAGAGTCCAAAGATTACACACTGAACAATCACTATTTTTATTCTTTTCAGGCAGAAAACAAATTGCTTTAAAATTGTGGTAAGGTCCTTTTTGTCAGGCAGGGCTTGCACACACACACAGAGAAAAAAGCAAAGGACAACTTGAAGCAGCACTCTCCAAGTCCAAACTCTGCAAGAGCCTCAAGAGCAGGAATACACCTTTTAGATCATCAAGTCCAACCTATCACCCAACACCATCTAAGCAACTAAACCATATGGCACCAAGTGCCTTAGCCAGGCTCTTCTTAAACACCTCCAGCAATGGTGACTCCACCACCTCCCTGGGCAGCACATCCCAATGGCCAATCTCCCTTGCTGGGAAGAATTTCTTCCTAACATCCAGCCTAAACCTCCCCTGGTGCAGCTTGAGACTGTGTCCTCTTGTTCTGGTGCTGGTTGCCTGGGAGAAGAGACCAACCCCCACCTGGCTACAACCTCCCTTCAGGTAGTTATAGAGAGCAGTAAGGTCTCCCCTGAGCCTCCTCTTCTCCAGGCTAAGCAACCCCAGCTCCCTCAGCCTCTCCTCACAGGGCTGTGCTCCAGACCCCTCCCCAGTTTTGTTGCCCTTCTCTGGACACCTTCCAGCAACTCCACATCTTTCCTAAACTGAAGGGTAAGGAAGGAAAGGAACCACACCAATCCTCAGAAAGAAAAGACAAATTGCTCTTTTAGGAACCCCTTTAACTTTTTCCTTTTTCATCCTCCTTAAGAGCTCAAAGGTTTCTCCCTCCATTGAGTATTCAGGATGTTTAAGGACTTGTTCAACAGGCTGCATTTCCAAATCATGAGGGAAGAGTCATACTAAATGGTAACTTTCATTTCATTGAAATGTATTCAGTTTCTGGGAAGCAACACAGACATTCTGTGAAAAAGCAGGCTAGAATGCATGATTTCATCCAACTCCAGCCAGCTTAGGGTGGAGCTGGGAGACAAATGAGTCTGATCAAATGGAAAGGAAGCCAGTATTTTCTAGCAAAATATTAAATACTTCACAAGTAAAGTTTCAGAAGCAACTGCTGCTTTTCTACATACAGAAAGGTTAAAAAGAAAGACTGTTTAAAGTCATAGAACCATAAGATTCTTAGGGTTGGAAGGCACCTCAAGGATCAGCCACCTCCAACCCCCCTGCCATGGGCAGGGACACCTCACACTACAGCAGGTTGCTCACAGCCACATCCAGCCTGGCTGCAAAAACCTCCAGGGATGAGGCTTCCACCACCTCCCTGGACAACCTGTGTCAGTCTCTCACCACCCTCATGGGGAAGAACTTCTTCCTCACATCCAATCTGAAGCTACCCATTTCTAGTTTTGTTCCATCCCCCCCAGTCCTATCACTCCCTGACATTCTCAAAAGTCCCTCCCCAGCTTTCTTGTAGCCCCCTTCAGATACTGGAAGGCCACAAGAAGGTCTCCTCAGAGCCTTCTCTTCTCCAGACTGAACAGCCCCAACTCCCTCAGTCTGTCCTCATGGGAGAGCAGCTCCAGCCCTCTGCTCATCCTCGTGGCCCTTCTCTGGGCACACTCCAGTATCTCCAGATCCTACCACTTCTAGTTTTGCTCCAAATGCAGCAGTGAAAACCTGTCAGGGAAAAAGAATATGTATGAGCTTCATACCATAACATAGATACTTCAGCACCATGGCCATAATTGAAACAGAACACCTGCTCCAAGCTACCAAATTCTTTGATATCCATTTCAATCAAAAGAATGGCAAAAAAATCACTGAGATTTTGGGGTTCTTGCTGTAAAAGCCAAAACAAAAACGAACAAACCAACCAGTCCAAGAGCAGGTATACATCCCCCAGGAAACTGGTAAGAACTTAGAAACACAGTTCAATAACAAAACTATCTTGGATTAGCAACAGGCACAAAATGTGCAGAACAGAACAGTCCTTTTTTTACTAATAAAATCACTGATAACCTATTGTTATTTAGAGGAGGCAGGTTACATGTTTGGAGTGGCTTTTCACCTGTTCACATAGAAGAAACAGCCTTCTTTTTCAGTTACAGCTAAAAAAGCTGGGGACAGAGCAGGGCAAGTAATCCAATCTACTGCCACGGCAGCAGGCAGACCAATGTCTGACAGTAAAAAGTCAGAGAAAGCAGCTGGGCATCTTGCAGGAGCTTTATTTCAGCTCATAAAGTGACACACATGAAGCTTTACTGCTTCAACAGCACCCAGCAACCCTAAAATATTTTGTCCTAGTGTACACACTCTCCAAGCTGATGCCCGAGACTGATGTACAGACTTGCAGCTATGGCTGTGGCTCGGTGCTTTCCTTTCCCAGCATGTTTGCAGCACAGATTTTGCTCTGTCCCCTGCCTGACACATCCCAGCATACATTAGCAACTTGCTGAGCCTGCCCTGCAGTTGCTTTTGGCTCTCTTCTACTTTTATGACATGCTTCTTAGCCTGTGTTAGGGCTGGTTTAGTAAAAGTAACGCTGAACTTTTTCCTCCCCAAAGAGCATGCCTACGCAGCAGAGCACACACGTGGCACCAGAACACCTCATGAAACAGGGCAGGCAAGAGATTCAGTGGCCATGCCAACACTGGCAGCCACGTGCCCATGCTAAATGGCACTGGGATTGCATACCTTTATGACCATCCTTGCTTGAAAAGCATGAAAAGCACAAGAAGGAAAGCTCAAGGTTTCACCACAACTGAGTCACGCTGCAGTTGTGACTGTGGATGAGTTTTGCTTGAAGCATTCTTACACCTGATTATAGCTCTTGCTATCACCAAATCTCAAGGAAGGAGAATTGGGTTTTAGAGGCTTCATTTAACCTCTTTATTCTATTGTTCTGCCAGCTTAATTAGACCAAAGTGGCCCAAACAGCTTCAGCCTGCAACCACAAACATGAACAGAGCTAACAGGCTGCAAGTAATTATGTACTGGAACATAGGCACTGGACTTCCTTTGATTTTGAGGAAAGAATCAAGGGGGAGAGACTCATCTGAATGCCAGAGGCACACAACCATAAGATCCTTAGAAACTGTACCTCACCCACATTTTTTTAAGGTCACCTGCAGGATAACATGTCTAAGACTAAGCCTCTGCATCATAAAGCAAGGCAAGCAGGAGTCCTTGCTGACTCAACTGCAAATTCTTCAGGCAGCCAAGACGACAACACTCCTGCCAAGCTTAGGACACAGAATTAATTAGCTTCTCTGCTATTGCAGAGACAGAGCAGGTAGGAGGGGATCTAGCGCACACTCTTCCTTGTCATTGCACATTTAGGTGGAAAGTGACCTTTCTCCCCTTTTCTACACACTGAAGTTCAATAGGGGAATGAAGAGATTCTCTGCCACAGATGGGAGCAGAGTGGGCAGGATCCCAGCTCAGTTCCTGTACTTTCTCAGTCCATGCTACCTCACTGGATTTGTTCTGTTCATATACATGTACCATCAAAAACTACCCACCACACAAAGCTGTTGAAAATGTCTAGTAGAGTGAACTCGAGGAAACCTTTGATTTTCTTTAAACCAAGACTTAACACCAGTAAGACAGACACTGTGTTGCGATACCAGCGCTGGGGAAGTGAAAGCAAGAGCTCCAAGACCACACCCTAAGCGAAACCATGCACAGCTGCTGCTTCTCCCCCTCAGACCGAAATTTCCCACTAGCTGGAAAGTCACCTTCCCATGTGGGGAAGGGCTAGCTTGAAAATCATTTTACTTCTGAAATGGAATGAAAAAATCTAAGAGACTCAATTTCTGGATTAAGAATTCATAAGCTCCGTTTAGAGCAAGGCCAAAAGACATTTTGTTTCAACTGCCTCAAGCCACCCCGAGGTACCTGGAGCCCTGACATACAAGAAAGGCAGAGTCAGAGATCTCATGGAGGCTGGGAGCCTCAACTTCAAAGCAGTCAGCCTTGGCAATGTGCCTAGAGCCACGAAAGTCATGCTACCTGAGAAGAAGGGAGCCGCACTGGTGAGTTAAACACTGGGGAAAGGAGGGAAACAAAGCAAAGAGAGATGTGTTTCCCATGAACATTTTAGCATGGCAGTTGGATGGTTACACTCCCAGGAAAACTTTCAACCAGCCAAATCCAGGTTCTCTGACAGCCACTAGAGAAATGGACATATTCTGCCCAGGGGTGTGACTTCTGGGAATAAAAACAGCATCGAAGTGAACAGCAGGAAACCTTTCCTCAGCAGAACAACATGAAAACAAAAATGCATCCATTAAAGCTACCTGCAAAAGATGTTCTGGGACAGTTTTTTTATAGGGGGTAAAGCCATCTTCAGTTGTTCTCCCCAGGCCTTTACAGACATAGATCTCTTCCAGGCCAGCACCCCCCCTCCAGGGGCTACACACACACAGATTTCAGACCCATTTGGGAGGTTTTCAGACGTTAAGAAAGACTCTTTAAGTAAAACACTACCCGAGCTAAAAGCTCCATGAACAGCAACAGTGGCTCTCTCTATCTCAAAGTCCTGTGTACACACGCTCTCACAGTTCTACAGCCAAATCTACCACGTCACCTTGCCATGACTGCAAAGCAGCAGCAGCAGAAGGTGAGGTCTGTGCACGAATGGTTTCTTTCCAAAGGCACCTTAACCCATTTGATTTCGCTTCGAGAAGCTTCACAGGCCAAGAGCTACGTAAGGCACCTGCTCTGGGAACGAGTTAAGCCTAGGTACAGGAGAAGCAAGCAGGGGGCAGAGGAAGCTGGAAGGGAGGGAGTGCAGCATGAGGAAGGAACAGGTGTCTGAGCTGCGGAGCCGCCCAGGGGCCAAGACCCGGGCGGCAAAGACCCCCATGAGCCTGATGCCCCCGAGAAGGAGGGCAAGGCGGTCACTCACGGAACTTAGAGGTCGAGGCGTTAATGTTGATGGCGGCGGCGATAGCTCCTGCTCCCCCTTTGCCTGCGGCGCCCCCCGGCTCACACCCTCGCAGCACACCGTTGGCCTCGGGCACCACAGGGAGCTCCGGTTCGCACGAAGGCCCAGCGGCAGGGCTACGCAGGAGACGGTCACCGAGCGGCGCCGCGGCAGGGCCCAGCAGGTGCCGCCCGTAGCCGCCGGCGCCCCAGTTGTTGTGGTTCTGATCGTCCATCATGGCCTCGCAGCCACCGCCGCCCTCTTCTTCCATGCTCTCCTCCTCCATGGCGGCTGTCGGCGCAGAGAGAGGGGGCGAGGCGAGGTGGGGCAAGGCTGGGGATCACCGGCCGCCACCCATGAAGACCGTTCTCTGCCCGGCGGGGCTCGCCGCGGCACGGCTCCGGGCAACAGCCCGCGGCCGCCAGCCCAAGCTCCGGCGGCACAGCGCGACACTTTGCGACAGGCGGAACACGGCAGGCGAGCCCGGAAACGCCTGGACCGCGGGGCATGCCGGGGAGTGTAGTCGGGCGCGGGGAGCAGCGATTGGCTGGAGCGCGGGAGAAGGGCGGAACGCGCGCCGGCGGCCCTCCCGCTGTGCATTGTGGGGCAGCACCTGGGCAGAGGGGTTTGGGGCTTTCCTCTCCAGTCTCGGGTGTGGAGGCTTCAGCAGATCGGCTGCTGCCCGCGCTGAGGCGAGAGCGGTGGAATTCATCGCCGACGCCGGGGACTGCGCTGACTCTTGGGCCCTTTGGCTACACCCCCCTCTAGTGGGTGAAGGGTGCTGCCACGGCAGAATCCCCATTGATGGGTACTTACGCGTGGCTGTAGGGGCTCTACCGCCCTTCCCACGCTTACTTGGTGAGCTGTCAAGTTTCTGGACAGTGGCCGCAGTTAAACCCTGCGAAAACAATATATTAAATGGTTTAGCATGTCAATGAACAGTGTGCCTAGTTGCCTGCAAGTATACTTACGTGTACGTGCATAGAATTGTCAGGGTTGGAAGGGATCTCAAAGATCAGCCAGTTCCACCCCCCTGCCATGGGCAGGGACACCTCACACTACAGCAGGTTGCTCACAGCCACATCCAGCCTTCCTTCCAGGCTTCCACCACTTCCCTGGGCAACCTGTTCCAGTGTCTCACCACCCTCATGGGGAAGAGCTTCTTCCTAACATAAAACCTCAATCTACCCACTTCTTGTTTTGCTCCAGTCCTATCTCTCCCTAACACTAACAAAGTCCCTCCCCAGCTTTCTTGTAGCCCCTTCAGATACTGGAAGGCTACAATAAGGTCTCCTCAGAGCCTTCTCCAGACTGAACAGCCCCAACTCCCTCAGTCTGTCTCCATAGGAGAGGTGCTCCAGCCCTCTGCTCATCCTCATGGCCCTTCTCTGGATGCTTTCCATCACCTCCAGTTCCCTCCTGTAACAGGGGCTCCAGAGCTGGACACAGTGCTCCAGGTGGGTTCTCACCAGAGCAGAGTAGAGGGGGAGAATCGCCTCCCTCGACCTGCTGGCTATGCTGCTCCTGATGCAGCCCAGGCTCTGGTTGGCTTTGAGGGCTGTGAGCGCACACTGGTGGCTCATGTTGAGGTTTTCATCCATCAGCAGCCCCAAGCCCTTCAGGGCTGCTCTCCAGCCAGTCCCTGCCCAGCCTGCATCAGTGCTTGGGATTGCCTTGTTATACAGCAGCAAGTCACAGCTGGTCTCAGAGACCAAAAGCTGATCTGGCACATCACACACAGATCTTAGATCGTGGATTCAGCACATTCACACGCCTGCTTTGACTGTTGATTTATTTCTATCTACACCTTAACCACAGCTGGAAATGGGACAGAAAGCATGTTTCTGTTTACCTCTGCTGCATCTTTGCATTTACTGAGTGGGCTGTGCAATATAATGCAAATAACAGTAACCTCATTTATAATGGATATTAAACATGGAAAGCTAAAGCAGCAAACCATTTTTGCCTGTGGTAAAAGTGCTGCCCTTTGCTAGTACTCACTCACAAAGAAAGGTAAATGCAGTTTGCATATCTTCACCGCTCCAAGAAAGATGTGTTTGTGCTCTCAACCTGCAGAGCCACTCCGTCATCCCCTCCTACTCACCTGCTCCCACTGATCTCAGCAGGAGCTCTCAGATTGTTTGCCAGTATTTAAAAACACCATGACCCAAGGAGAAATCAGGAACTTAGCAGCAAAGCTTTATCTTTCTCTCATTAATTTTGAGGTGCTTATGTTAACAGCAGTGGGGGGAAAAAATAAGACAAACCCAGCATTTTCCACTTCTAGGATTTATGTTCTGTTTCATCCTCTTTTTTTAATGTACACACCTATTTTTGTAACCATCTCTGTATTTCACTTACCAGCTGGGGTCTTTGGGGGTGGTTGGGTGTGATGGGTTGAAAATTTCCCCCCCAGCCCCCCATTTAATTTGCCAGACCAGCTCAATTGGAAGCAAATGAAAGCTGTATTTACAGGCAAAACTACAATCTACTATGGAATGCAGTGAATATGTACAAAATACACAGGATTTACAAGAAGGGAAGGGAAGGGAAGGGAAGGGAAGGGAAGGGAAGGGAAGGGAAGGGAAGGGAAGGGAAGGGAAGGGAAGGGAAGGGAAGGGAAGGGAAGGGAAGGGAAGGGAAGGGAAGGGAAGGGAAGGGAAGGGAAGGGAAGGGAAGGGAAGGGAAGGGAAGGGAAGGGAAGGGAAGGGAAGGGAAGGGAAGGGAAGGGAAGGGAAGGGAAGGGAAGGGAAGGGAAGGGAAGGGAGATTGTTTTGGTACAACTAGTTTTAATCCCTTCTCTCTTCCAATGGGATTCTTTGGAACTATCATTATTTTCCTTTTCACACCCAGTGGGGATCTTTTTACATTTTACTACTTGTCTGCTCAAGATCCATGAAAAATTTTAAAGGCATAGCCTAAAACTACCACTTTGGGTTGTTGGGGTTTTTTACCACAATGTTTTAAAAGGTATGTTTCCTTTCTGATCCTTTTCACCATGTTCCTTGCACTGTGACTACACTCACTGCACTTCCTTGTGGCAGGAGTCCAGCAAAGGCTTAGGAAATACTTCACTGGAGCTCTGCACAGAGTCTCCTCTGTCGCCTTGTGCAAGAAGCTAGCTCATCTTACAAATCAAACAAGAAGCTCTTTCTTGCTTCTCATAAGGCAAATGACAAGCTGCAGCAGTCATCTGTGGCTCATGCTGTTTAAACACATGACTGCATGCTGATAAAAGGGCACTATCAAATACTTCATCATTAAAGCAGCACTTGGGTTTGCCTGCGCTTCAGAGACTTCTCCACGTGGCTTCCTTTTTCCCTTGTCAGCAGATGGAAGTTTGAGCCAGGCTCTAAAAACTCAAAACCCATATTTTGCAATACTACAACTATCTTCCTATATGTTTTTATTGTTACTGTTAGTTGAGAATAGAATCATAGAATTGTCAGAGTTGGAAGGGACCTCTAGGATCATCCAGTTCCAACACCCCCTGCCATGGGCAGGGACAACTCACACTAGATCAAGTTGCTCAGAAACATTAAAAACCTCCAGGGATGAGGCTTCCACCACCTCACTGGGCAACTTGTTCCAGTGTCTCACCACCCTCATGGGGAAGAACTTCTTCCTAACATCCAATCTGAATCTACCCAAATACAAACACTGTGGTGGAGTCACCATGATTGGAGGTGTTCAGGAGGAGACTTGATGGGGTGCTTGGTGCCATGGGTTAGTTGTTTAGGTGGGTTGGATTGGTTGATGGGTTGGAAATTATGATCTTGAAGGGCTCTTCCAACCTGGTCTGGTCTATTCTATTCTATTCTATTCTATTCTATTCTATTCTATTCTATTCTATTCTATTCTATTCTATTCCATAATATATGGGGTCAGGGAGCAGTGTAGTGCCCCGGTAATCCATGAGGAATTAGTCTGGGACCTACTGAGCCACTTGGACACTCACAAGTCCATAGGACCGGATGGGATCCATCCTAGGGTGCTGAGAGAGCTGGCAGATGAGCTGGCCAAGCTGCTCTCCATCATTTTCCTCCAGTCCTGGCTCACTGGAGAGGTCCCAGATGACTGAAACTGGCCAATGTGGTCCCCATCCACAAGAAGGGTCAGATGGAGGAACCTGGAAACTACAGGCCTGGCAGCCTGACCTCAGTGCCAGGGAATGTGATGGAGCAGATTATCCTGGCGGCAATCACTGCACCCCTGAAGGGTGGCCAAGGGCTCAGGCCCAGCCAGCATGGATTTAGGAAGGGCAGGTCCTGCCTCTCCAACCTGATCTTCTTCTATGATCAGGTGACCCGTCTGGTGGATGTGGGGCAGCCTGTGGATGTGGTCTGCCTGGACTTCAGCAAGGCCTTTGATACTGTCCCCCACAGCAAACTGCTGTCTAAGCTGTCAGCTTGTGGGTTGGACCACAACACTCTGTGCTGGGTTAGGAACTGGCTGGAGGGCCGAGCCCAGAGAGTGGTGGTGAATGGTGCCACATCCAGCTGGCAGCCAGTCACTAGTGGCATCCCCCAGGGACCAGTGCTGGGCCCCGTCCTCTTTAACATCTTCATTGATGATCTGGATGAGGGGATTGAGTCAGTCATCAGCAAGTTTGCAGATGACACCAAGTTAGGAGCAGATGTTGGTCAGTTAGAGGGTGGAAAGGCTCTGCAGAGGGACCTCAACTGACTGGACAGATGGGCAGAGTCCAATGGGATGGCATTCAACAAGTCGAAGTGCCGAGTGCTGCACTTTGGCCACGGCAACCCCATGCAGAGCTACAGGCTGGGGTCAGAGTGGCTGAGAGCTCCCAAACAGAGAGGGACCTGGGGGTGCTGATTGACAGCCACCTAAACATGAGCCAGCAGTGTGCCCAGGTGTCCAAGAAGGCCAATGGCATCCTGGCCTGCATTAGGAATAGTGTGGCCAGCAGGAGCAGGGAAGTCATTGTGCCCCTGTACTCTGCATTGGTTAGGCCACATTTCTTTCCTCTTCATAGTATTTATCTTATCTTTTTTTTTTTCTTTTCTTTCTTTTTATCTCTTTTCCTTTTGGCTCAGCACTTTTGCTAACTAGGGCACAGCCTCAAGCTTTACTACAAATTAAAAGGAACGAGCAGGGTTTTTCTAGCAGTACCCACGGAAAGCGTGAGTCACTCCAAGAAATTTATTCTACGCAGAAATCTGTAGAAAGGAGGCTACAGGAGAGCTTTCCCCTCCAGGCTCTGTGACAGTTGCTTCTGCTGGGTGTTTCTCTTTTGTGTAGCTTCAATTTTATGTGAGTGTTTGTGTCGAGCAGGTAAGGGGGTTTTCTCCTTCCTCAGATACTTGTGGTTAAAAAGCAGAATGATTAGGTACCCCAGGACAGCTATTGCAGCACTCTGTGTCACAGCTGGGTGTGTGTAGGTAGCAGTTACAGGATACACGAAGCCTGTTGGGAAAGGCTATGCATAATATGTTTTGGTTTATCTCCTGCTACTGCTAATAAACATGATGGCATAGATACAATCTTGATTTTAAACCAGACCATCCATTCCTCTTTATTTCCCAAGTGCTGGTGCCCTGAAATCAATCAGAAAGCTGTCATTGATTTCAGTGGGATTTCAATAAAGCCCTAACACGGCGTGTAAAAGGCTTCCCAGATTTACAGCTCTAGTTCTAAAAATCAAATGGGGGGGGGGGGAAGGTATTTCTGACAAGAAAGAAGTAGGAATGCTAAGCAGAGCCTTAAACAGCAGTCTGTCAGGAGGAGCAGGAAAGGCAGCTCTTTTAGAGGCAAACAAGACAGCCCCTTGCAGAGTACTGGTGGAGAGCAGATAAACCAAAAGGGAGGTTTGAGTGCCCATTATTTTTGTGGCATATCTTGACAATATCTGAGAGATGACTTGCTCCAGCTCAAAGAACTGATAGTCCCTCTGCAGGCTGACACTCTGTGTCATACCCCTTCCAACAACTACCTCTTAGGGCGAGCTGGTTAGTGTGAAGTTCTCATGAAAACCTGCCAGTAATATTATAGAGACCACTCTTGGTGTTTCTTGACCACACACAGGCTTCATACAGCCTGTCTTCTATTAAAATCTTTTGGTTGGTCTCTACCTAGGAAAAAAAAACAAAACCAACCACCCAAACAGCTTGTGCAATAAGGCTTTGGGAACTAAAGGCTGCCACCACATTTTATCTGCAGCATTGATTTCTGAGAGTTCAGAAGGAGGAAAAACAGCACACAGAAATCAGTTGCCTGAGGAGGAACCATCCCCGCTGTCTTCCACAGAAGAAAGCAAAGGAAACTGTATTTTGAACACAAGGGAATCCCCACCAAGAGCACAGGAGCATGCTCACCCTGAGTGCCAGCACGGTGGTGCCTTTGGAGGGGAAGAGCAGCGCACGCCGGCCACGCAGCCAGGGAACAGCTGAGCAGATGGAAGCTGCTCATCAAAACCAAGCACAAACACTGCAGGGGGTGATCCTTCCTCCAGTACCTGTAGCTGTGCTCTCACAGTGCAGGCCACAACAGCAATGCATAGGCAGATTAGATCCTATTCTGCTGAAAATAACCAGAGAGACACACCCAGCTCTGCTCCCTGTTACCTCTGGGTGCACATGCAAACTGTCAGCAGGGCAATTTGCATTGAGGGTAAATGGGAAACTTCTACATGAGGTTCAAGTGTGTACCTGCTTCTGTCCTTTGGCAAGTAAAGCTGTGTTCCTCCTCTCCAGCCTTGCAAAGAGAACAGAATTCAGACATTGTGTAAAGCTGTTAATAAGGAAAATACACATTCAACCCAGTTCCCATTTCTCTGCCTGAATGCCACCACCAGCAGGACATTAAAAGCACAATGACTACAGTAGCATATCCACTACGTTTTTTCCAGCTTCCCCACTAGTGGTCACTTTCCCTGCATCATCTGTGCCTGATGTGAGGGCTCTGAGTGCACTAACTGGCTAGAATTAGCATGACCAGCCTCACCTAGGACCCCCTCCCAGTAACCTTCTGGCCTTTTGTCCAGGAGCTCCATTTAAGCTCAGAGCTTGAGGTTCACTCCTTGCCTGTGGTGTGTTGTGTACATCCTATTACCTTTCTTTGACAGGTACTTATCTTACTCATTCCCATATAAATTATTAAATAGGCATATTTCAAGGTCTGTGTCACTCTGTTCCTGGGTGTGAGAGTAACTCAATATTTGGCCCATGGGAACAGGCAGAAGAAATAATCCCTGCACAGCCATGTTCCCTGGGCCGGAGCCTCAGATGAACATACACTGGATGCTCTGTGATGTCAGTCAGGCATGTAAAGCCATGCCCTGAACCAAGCCCTGAGGAGAGCAGGATGGGTGGCATATGTATCCTGTAATTTTACAGGACATTTATTTTGCTGATAAGGGCTTTGGGGTTGGTTTTACAGCCCCAGTACAAAGCACAGTTCTTTTAGCATAAGTACACTACAGGCACTTCGGTGGCATGTGATAGAGGTTAACCCTTTAACTGTGGGCATGGCCAGGCTCTTCTGTCCCATTAGCCAATGTCAAAAGGAACTTGTGTTCAAATAATAAAATTTATTGGCTGGTGTTCATTGGTAAACTCCTTTGGGTTGTTTGGGCAGCCAGCCTGGATGACTCTGGGCCAGTACAAGCAGAAAGGACTCTGGAATGAGGGCTTTAGGAAACCTTCCACCTACCTCCAGCACACCTGATAAATCTGGAGTGGTCTATCAGTGCTCGTGCACCACAAAGCATGAAGATAATTGAAGACAATTTCTTTCCACCAGCAAAAGCTTCAGGCATCTGAAAGTCCAGGATGCATGCAGGCAACTGGCTACAGCTCTCCCCTGGGGTGTGCACCACTTTGTGTGCAGTCATGTAGAAGTTAAGGTTTTGGCCATATCTAAGTACCCATGGCAGCTAATACCATGCTAGAAGGTCACACATGCTTGGCCATTTCACACCACCACCAAAGACAACAGTCCCAGGCTGAGCCATCACCATGGGTCCTGGTCCAGCCATGCCACCCCTAGCAGCTCCTTGGCATCACATGGAACTCACAGGGATGTGATGCCACTTCCATGCAGCTTTCTTCAAACCCATAGCTGTCATCTCTTCTTGTGCTGGGTGTTGGTCACACAGATTCTCCACAGAGAATCCTCACCGAGACTGGCTCCAGCTCCACATCTTTCACACCCAGCAGCTTTGCCAGCAGCAGTTCTAAGAACTGAGCCAAAGTTCTGGCTCCCTGCTGGATTTAGGTTCTGCAGGCAAAGTCTGATGCTTCTAACACAGCAAAAAGCTGCAGAGGCCGTTTCAGAGATGCTGTTTTTACAGCCTGTCATTAGATGTCAGCCCATTCCCCTGGTACTGTGGGCCTGGGGAGGTCATTAGCCTCACAGGTCCATCCAGGGATGTGTGCTTATAGGGCAGCATGTTGGAAGTAAACGCAAAAGCCTCAGTTTTATTAATGCAAAAGGAAGAGGAGAGGCAGCATGTAAATTTTCTGCTGTTTCATCGTGTTTTCTCATTTGACTTGCTCCATTATCTCCTGGTAATCTTGTGCCCAGCCGCGGCCTCCGCTGGGGCGTGCAGGCTATTGTGAGCTCTCTAAAAGCAGCCCCATTTATCAAACAACTGCTGCTGGACTCAAAGCAAAGAGGAAACTCTAGACTTCTCAGAGCAGCTTTTGTTTGTTGCATCATTAAGGATTTCGTTTCTCTCTCTCTCTCTCTCAATCTACTCACACAATATGCACAAGGCCATGAAAACTTTGGTTCCAGCGACATAAGGGCACAGAAGAGAATGCATTAAGTAATGTTTGCAGAGTATCTGCCAAAGCTTCTGTGCATGAGTCTTCAATTCAGGTTCCCCTTTCCACTTCTTGAGTGGAGAATAGAAATACAAAGATGAGGTTCAACAGGAGCAAGTGCAGGGTTCAGCACCTGGGCCAGAACAATTTTCACTATCAATACAGACTGGGGGATGAGGAGTTAGAAAGCAGCCCTGTGGAGAAAGACTTGGGGGTGCTGATGGATGAGAAGCTGGACATGAGCAGGCAGTGTGAGCTTGCAGCACAGAAGGCCAATGGCAGCCTGGGCTGCATCAAAAACAGCGTTGCCAGCAGATCCAGAGAGCTGATTCTGCCACTTTGCTCTGGTGAGACCTCATGGAGTACTGTGTGCAGCTCTGGAGCCATCAACACAGGAAGGACCTGGACCTGATGGGTCCAGAAGAGAGCCATGAGGATGATCAGGGGGTTGGAGCAGCTCTGATACAAGGACAGGCTGAGGAAGCTGGGGGTGTTCAGCCTAGAGAAGAGAAGGCTCCAGGGAGACCTAATAGCAGCCTTCCAGCACCTGAAGGGGACTACAAGAAGGATGGAGAGAGACTGTTTGCAAAGGCCTGCAGTGATAGGATGAGGGGCAGTGGCTGCAAACTAGAGAAGAGCAGATGTAGATTAGATGTGAGGAGCAAGTTCTGCACCATGAGGGTAGTAGAACATTGGAACAGGGAGGTGGTTGAGGCCTCATCCCTGGAGATATTCAAGGTGAGGCTCAACAGTGCTCTGGGCAACCTGATCTAGTTGGGGTGTCCCTGGTGACTGCAGGGAGGTCAGACTGGATGACCTTTGAAGATCCCTTCCAGCCCTGATCTTTCTATGATTCCATGTGTTGGATATAAAAGCACAACAACTTCAGTCATTAAAAATAAAGAGGGGAAAAAAAGTGTTAAAAGCATTTTTATATTACACTGCTGCCAGTAGGATTTTCTCAGTGCTGAGGAACTTTTTCTCAAAGGGACACTGCCAATACACTTAGCTGTAAAATGTAAGAAATATTTAGGAGTTTTTCCACAGTGAAGAGGGTGAAAACTGTCAGGTCCTCCTAGATGTTCCACAGGTAGGTGTAACAGCAGCTTTGTGCTGTTTGCTGAGAGCCATCAGTGTAACCAAGCGTTCTGGCTTGATTTTTCCAGAATGGAAATAAACCCCCCACTTCAAGCAGTGCTGGGCAGATCACCCTGGCAAGCTAACTGTCATTTGCCTAGAGGTGGAGCCAGTCCTCTGCAGGGCTGAACACAGGGAAGAACGACCTCTTCTGAGTGATCATGTAAGGAAAACCGAAAAACAAAGAGAAAAGCATGTCAGCTGTGTGTCTGCTTGGATAATGGCTGTATGTGTGTGTGATGTGTCCCCACCAGCAGTGAGCAGCACATTACTGGAAGGTTTGGAGCACATTTGTGATAGCCACGAGAGGATTTTTCAGGGGGGAAATCTGGGAAGGAGGAAATGTTGCACAAGTAAAACCGGTATACTACAGGGAGGAGAACAAGTAGCACCTCCCTGACACAGGAATCATAGGATCATAGAATGGTCTGGGTTGGAAGGGACCTCTAAATGTCATCCAGTCCAACCCCCTCTGCAGTCAGCATCCTCAACTAGATCAGGTTGCCCAGAGGCCTGTTGAGCTTCACCTGGAATATCTCCAGGGATGAGGCCTCAACCACCTCCCTGGGCAACCTGTTCCAATGTTCCACCAACCTCATGGTGCAGAACTTGTTCCTAACATCCAATCCAAATCTGCTCTTCTCTAGTTTGCAGCCACTGCCCCTCATCCTGTCACCACAGGCTATTGCAAACAATCTCTCTCCATCCTTCTTGTAGCCCCATTCAGGCTGCTATTAGGTCTCCCTGGAACCTCCTCTTCCCTAGGCTGAACACCCCCAGCTCCCTCAGCCTGTCCTTCTAGCAGAGGTGCTCCAACCCCCTGATCATTTTCCTGGTCTTCCCCTGGACCTGCTCCATCAGGTCCATGTCCTTCCTGTACTGAGAGCTCCAGAACAGGTTTCAGTACTCCAGGTGAGGTCTCACCAGAGCAAATAAAGTGGCAGAATCCCCTCTCTGGATCTGCTGGCTTTACTGCCCTCCTATATAGAGCCCCACTACTGATTACTGGTTTGTTCAACACTTGTAGGTGTTGGGCAGCACTTCTCTTGCTGTTTCAAAGCCAGTCCTTTCTGGGACAGTTTAGTAGGAAAGCTTTCTCCATCACACCTTACATTTGCTTTCACATCTAAGACTTCCTGGAAAGCAATGTGCACAGCACATATCTGGCTGGAGTGAAGCACCAGCATGCAGCAAGAGAAGAGCTGGCACCCAGTCTGTGTTTTCTGTTAGATACTGGATATCAACTTCCTCATTCTTGCTGTTTTTTCAGAAAGTGGAAAAACAGCATCCATGCTTCCTCCTGCTGGAAGATAATGCATGAATTCACCAGGCCTTCAGTTTTAAACTGGAATGCTATCTTTCCATAGCTGTAAGGCAGGAAACACTGATCCATTAAAACTTTTTTTCCAGTGAGCCATGGTGGTGGGGAAGGCTTTAATGACAGCCTACCACATGGGGGTTTTTTTGGTCTGCTTGATCCACCCATGTATTATGTAGGACCTGGCCTGGATCAGGAATAGTGTGGCCAGCAGGAGCAGGGAAGTCATTCTGCCCTGTACTCAACATGGCTTAGGCCACACCTTGAGTCCTGTGTCCAGTTCTGGGCCCTTCAGTTTAGGAAAGATGTGGAGTTGCTGGAACATGTCCAGAGAAGGGCAACAAAGATGGGGAGGGGTCTGGAGCACAGCCCTGTGAGGAGAGGCTGAGGGAGCTGGGTTGTTTAACCTGGAGAAGAAGAGGCTCAGGGGAGACCTTATTGCTGTCTACAACTACCTGAAGGGAGGTTGTAGCCAGGTGGAGGTTGGTCTCTTTTCCCAGGCAACCAGCACCAGAACAAGAAGACAGTCTCAAGCTGTGCCAGGGGAGGTTTAGGCTGGAGGTTAGGAAGAAATTCTTCCCAGAAAAAGAGATTGGCCATTGGAATGTGCTGCCCAGGGAGGTGGTGGAGTCACCATCAATGGAGGTGTTTAGGAAGAGCCTGGATGCGGCACTTGGTGCTATGGTTGAGTTGATGAGATGGTGCTGGGTGATAGGCTGGACTCAATGATCTCAAAGATCTTTTCCAGCCTGGTTAATTCTGTGTCCCTGCCCATAGCAGTGGGTTTGGGACAAGATGATCTTTAAGGTTCTTTCTATCCCAAGCCTTCCTATAACCTGGTGCCCCTTCCTGCTTTCCATTCTGTATGGTCCAGTTGTCCAGAAGTCAACAACTGCTTTGATCCACCCCAAATATCTCAGCTGACCAGAATAATGTCCCCTCTCTCAAATACTTGAAGGTGAAAGGTTTTTCAAGGAAAAAAAAACAAACAACTTCATCACAGAAATAACAAATGCAAGAGACATTTAACTGTTGTTAGCTAAGGACCAAAGACACAGATGCCAGCCTCTAGCCCTCATGACTACTGTTCACAGCAGCCTATCAACTGGCCTTATCTTAATCACACTTCACAATCAGCACTCCAGCCTCATCCTGCTCAATCTGCCCAGAGCTTTGGCATCATTCACCACCCACAACCTTGTCTTGCTTCTTTGCTGTTTTAATTTTCTTCCTACTTCTTCAGTTATTTCTTCTCTTCAGCTTCTCTTCCCCACCCAGGTCATGTTTGCAGCCCTGGCTTAGCTTTCTCACCTCCTCCCTTCCTTTCTGGCAGTAATACAATCTCAACAGATCAAAAACTATAACCTTAACTTCAAAGAGAGCTTTTCATTTCCCCTAGACTTACTACCTTATCTCCTTCCCTTACCTCTTCTCTTGGGCACAGTCCCATCATCCCATCTGGATGCTGCCCTGGCTTGGGCCTTTGTGACCCATATCTTGCCATTCTTGGAAACTGGTGCAAGTAACATTTTGGCATATGTCCCCTCTTACCCACCCAAAGAGCCGAGTCTCCTGAGCAGATTCCCTCCTCTTTGCTCAGTTACAGTGACCTTTTTTGCACTTGCCCTCAACAAACAGGCTCATGTTCCTCCCTTATCCATCAAACTGACCACATTACTTAACCATCTCAGACCCCTCTTGAGTTTCCGGACCCCCTTCTCTATCACATCAAACAGAAGCTTCACTTTCAAGGTTCTTTACGATCCAATTCTTGTCTTTCATTAAGTATCAGGAAACCAGCTCTGTCCTCCAGTCTGCTCAGGATAAAAGCCCTTATCTCCCATTTGTTAAAACACTCACTCAGGCACCTTTGTGCTTTTTCCCAGGCAGCTGTAAGTACCTGTGAAACTATCCTCATTATCCTTAAAATTCTCCTTTGACATTATGTCAATAAAATCCTTAAGTGTTAGGCTGCCAGTGTGCTGAAACCCTCTAACAGTGGCTCATATTTCCTTCTGCCTCCCTGCCTGTCTATATCCATTCATTAGCTCTTGTCTGACAGAGAGCTCAGGCTTTGAAGGACAGACTTTACCTCTCTCTTTTACAGCCCCCACCTCAGCGGGGCCTTGATCCGTGACCAGCTGCTGTGTTACAACAGGAAGGGAGAAAACCAATCCCCAGGCTTTTCCCATCAAAATTAGGCTTCAAACTTTATTCTAATCGAGAAAATAATTGTCCCAGGCCCACCACAGCCTGCAGAAATGTTGGTGCAAACAGCACACACCAGACCACTGAGTAGAGCAGGAAGCATTGAGCCAGCGAGAACATCGACGAAACTTGATGAAGACTAATTCTGCCTTCCTATCAGAATGAAAAATAAACACAGAACTTCTTGACAGAGCACCAACAGAAAATGGATAACAGCATGCAGAGACATTCCTGGGAGGTTGGGTTCTTTTTTTTTGTCCCCTATGTGCAATATTTTAATTTCACACCTTTGTGTCTGGCAAGTATTTTCATCTAACCGCTGATAGACCTTATCAGAAAATGAGAACAGAAGGAGAAGGAGGCCTTTAAAGGCTTCTAGGATTCTAGCACCCTTTACATGTCTTCTGACAGTGCAAAAAGAAATATCAACTCCCATCCAGTTTTGTGGTTGTTGGCTGATAATAAGGAACATTAACAGATTATGCCTCAGGGACAATTAGTTTCTTTGCTTGGGCCACTGCCTCACACAAGCTGCTCCTTCCCTGCTTCACAGTTGATTCACCAGGACAGATTTTATCCCTAAAGAGAGACCTATCCACTTGGTTCCATAGATGTCTCTCTTGAATTCAAAGAAAATACTCTTCCATACTCATGTGATCAAAAATAGTTTGTTTGCCTGCTAGATGACAATTTCCAAGCCATAAATCTTTTCTACAGCAACTTTTGCTGGCAGAATTATAGTTGCAGCAGAGCTAGCATAGCATTCCTGATGCTTAACACTGCAAACACTGCTAGTCTGGCATGTGCTTAAGGCTGGAACAGAGGGACTAAGCTGTTAAATAGCTTAATCCATTGGTGCAATTTCTGTGCTATGTATCAGCTGAAAATGTCACCCAGGAGATGATGGAGATGCCACAAGACAGTGAACAGAAAACAATGCAGGAGCAAACAGAAACAAACCAAACCAAACTTTCTTTACAGTGAATAAAAGGACAGGGGGCAATGATGACCAAAATCACCTCTCTTTATGTGCACTCATCCCTGTGGCTTCAGGCATGTGGAAATTTTACTGCAAAACTTGCTGCTGCAGTGCATAATTGAGGAAAAAAAACCAAACACAGGGACTACTTACTGTTGCAGCAAGAAATCCCAGCTCAATCTAACCACCTTTCAGAGGGTTGTGCTCTGTTGAGGTGCAGTGAGAATTACCACATTGGAGGTGAGCTTGATGTGCTGCTTTATAAAAGAAGCTAACTTCTATGCAAAAAAAAACCCAACCCAAACAAACAAAAAAGCCAAACCAATAAATCACTGTGGAGGAACTGGTTGAATTAGACAAAACTAATTAAATGCTCATTAATCTGTTACTTACATAACAACAGACAAAAGAGGTAGTAAAGTAGCTGGTCATGTGTGTTGCCTTCAGATAAAGGAAATTACTTTAAGGTCTCTTTGAATGTTTCCTCTGTAAGTAAAACAGTCAAAGAAAATCCCCTGTAACAAACATAAAGGGAATTAGGCCATCTTTTGGACTCCCCTCTCAGTGCAAAAGCAGCACATCTTCAGCTCATACAATTCCAAAGTCATTTCAAGTGGTTGTTTTCAAGTCAGTCTCCCAGTATCCACCTTTTCTTTTGACAGTGGCCAGAAACAGCAGCTCATAATGTATCCTCTATGTCAAGCACCACAGCAGCTGCCCCCTTCTGAGCCTCTGAGCTGAGTGTACTGCACCTACTTTCAATACACACACTGAAACCATATTATCTCCACTGCATTCACCTGTCAAACATGGTTTAAGAGAACAACCTTTGGATAATGCTAAGTTCACAAGGCTGCTCCTGTGCTTTTAATTCAGTGTGTCCATGAACTGCCTTGAAAAGCTTGCAGACATTCAGCCACCTTCAACAAGTTGCAGTGAACTAATGCTGCTAATTTAAAGGCTGGATAATAGAATAGAATAATAGAATAATAAACCAGGTTGGAAGAGACCTTCAAGATCATCGCGTCCAACCCATCAACCAATCCAACCCACCCAAACAGCTAACCCATGGCACCAAGCACCCCATCAAGTCTCCTCCTGAACACCTCCAATGATGGTGACTCCACCACCTCCCCAGGCAGCCCATTCCAATGGGCAATCACTCTCTCTGTGTAGAACTTCTTCCTAACATCCAGCCTAAACCTCCCCTGGCACAGCCTGAGACTGTGTCCTCTTGTTCTGCTGCTGGCTGCCTGGGAGAAGAGACCAACATCTACCTGTCTACAACCCCCCTTCAGGTAGTTGTAGAGAGCAATAAGGTCACCCCTGAGTCTCCTCCTCTCCAGGCTAAGCAACCCCAGCTCCCTCAGTCTCTCCTCATAGGGCTTGTGTTCCAAACCCCTCACCAACTTTGTTGCCCTTCTCTGGACTCGTTCCAGCAAGTCAACCTCCTTCCTAAACTGAGGGGCCCAGAACTGGACACAGGACTCGAGGTGTGGCCTAACCAGTGCAGTGTACAGGGGCAGAATGACCTCCCTGCTCCTGCTGGCCACACTGTCCTTGATGCAGGCCAGGATGCCACTGGCCCTCTTGGCTGCCTGAGCACACTGTATGTTTGTTCTCAGCAGGCTAAAATAAGAAACTTGTTCCTGCTAGTCACTGGTTTCAGAGGTAAATTTGTAATTGGAACTAAAGCCAGGTTATATTTTGTTGGAGTGGAAGAACTACTCTACCTTAGGTACTGCAGTTAAAGAGCTGTAGTATCACAGGACAGTCCTCCAAAGCACTGTCATTTGGAACTGGTGATCCCAAAGAGACAGACATTCAAAACCAGCTTGCTAGAGCTGTAAAAGCATAGCTGTCTACTGCAGGTTTTTAAAGACTTGAGCAGTGCTACACACCACATATCTTTTATAAGCTCTCTATTTGAAACTCTGTCCCAAAAGCGTCAAAAAGATGTCTGTGATAAAAGCTGGAACAGGTGTCATGACACCTGTCTGGATGCCAGCCATAAGTCATTATGATGAACTTTATAAACTCAGAAGTTGTCTTGGACCAGGACATTCCCAATTTCTGCCCCCCAAAATGGTGAAACCTTCCATGCTCCTTCTCCAGATGTTCAGTGTTGTGACCAGTCTGGGAAGATTACCTCAAATGAGGTCTCAGAGCCTTTCCCAATTCCCAAGTCAAGGTGTGAACCTCCCCCCCCCCACATGCTGGCTCTTTGAAGAGAAGGCTCAGGCACAGAATCATAGAATTACAGAGTGTTTTGGGTTGGAAGGGACTTTTAAAGGTCTAACCCCTCTGCAGTGAGCAGGGACATCCTTTAACTAAATCATGACAAGCCCTTGTCCCTCTCCATCTTGGCTTTGATGCTCTACTGTACCCAGAAGAAAAACGGGTGAAGAGATCAGAAGTGAATGTGCTTTGGGCAGGTGCCTATTCTGGGCAATCAGGAGTACCATGGCTTGTGCTTGCTGTTCACTACAGGTGTCAAGGCCTTCTTTTCATGAAAGCTGATTACAAGACCTTAGAATCATAGAATCATAGAAACAGCAAGGTTGGAAAAGACCTCAAAGATCATCAAGTCCAACCTGTCACCCAAGACCTCATGACCACGAGACCATGACACCAAGTGCCTTCTGGGCTGAAAGCACACATTGCCTTCTCATGTGCAGCTTTCCATCCACCAGTACCTCAAAACCCTTATCCACAAGGGCTGCTTTCAATCTTTTCAACTCCCAGCCCATATTGATACCAGGGGATTGCCCTGATCTATATACAGGACCTTGCACTTGGCCTTGCTGAACCTCATGAGGTTCCCATGTACCCAGAATGCTGTGCACAAGTTCTTCCTTCTCTGCAACTTGCCAGAACATCTCTGGCTTTCCAAGTTGCCCTACTGAAATCTAGCCTGATGCAGTCAGAAAAACACTGGTGGAAGGGACCACAACACTCTTGCCATTTATTATCTGTTGTAGGAGTCTGCCTGGAAACCCAAACCCAGTCCCAGAGCCCTGCTCTGCTAGGCACTGGAGAAGAGTCATCTAACCACAATCTCTCTTCTGCACCATTTACTGAGCAGATGCTGGACAGGATTAGAACAACAGTCCAGATGATAGGAGAAATCTCCTGAAGTGGAACCTCACCATAGCAGGTTATCTGCTTTCACTCCCTCACTGCTCTGAAGCCACAGATGCACAGTTCTTATGTGAACATGGACTGTAGGATTCAAGTAAATGGCAACTGCCACATGGCAGTTGGAATCCTTTTATGTCAGTATCTGCTGCTTCATCTTTTGAAAAGCAGAAGCAGCAGCCAGTCTGAACTGGAATGCAATCAACTTCATGTTGAAAAGGGAAGAATTCCCTTTAAGAGGTTAGCATCCAGCCCCAGCTTTGTTCAGCACCACCTCCTGAATAGCAAGAATTATATTTGAAAGGTATGCTCTTTTGAGCAGCTCCTGAATAGGGGGGAAAAAAATACAGGAGACTGCACATTTGTACAAAGAAAGGATGTGCTCTTCTCCATTTACTGATGCAATGCTCAAAGAGCACAGAAATCACCTCCTGCGGGTGCCAGGCTTTGAGAACAAAACAACACACAAAAAAAGGGGGAAAAAAGAAAAATGGATATTCTGGTAACTATGGAGAGGCTAAACCCCCATTTTTCTAGGTCACTGAAAGCAGGCAAAACACAGGAAATGTTTTCTGTTGCCACTCCGTGCTCCTCTCTGCTCTCCCCCCTCCCCAACCATAAATAGTTCTGTGATTCATCAGGACGCTGCTCTCTCCTTGTGGGATCTTGAAGGGGAATAGAATTTATTTGTCTGTCTTGAAAGAGAATAGAATTTATTTCTCTATGTACCAGCAACGATGAGAGAGATCAGGATGCATTTTTACCATAAAGAAGTATGTCCTTCTTTAAAATTGCTACTGCCTGAGTTGGGGAGTTGCCAGCAGCGGGGCCATCTTCGCAGAAGATGCACTGAAAAGTAGTCAGATAAACAGAAGTTGTCTCCTTTAGCTATTCCACAGCATATTAAACTCTAGTTCGCAGCTTAACAAAGCTTAACAGGAGCTGTGGGTTGCTTACAATACCACCCCAAAGCTGGTAGCTATATCTGCTGTAGGTACATGATATTAAAAGTAATAATAATGTTCCAGGTGTGACCAAATCAGTTCCTAGCGAACTATTTCATGAGCCTGCAGTGTGCCCAGGCAGCCAAGAGGGCCAATGGCATCCTGGCCTGAACCAAGAACAGTGTGGCCAGCAGGAGCAGGGAGGTCATTCTGCCCCTGTACACTGCACTGGTTAGGCCACACCTCGAGTCCTGTGTCCAGTTCTGGGCCCCTCAGTTTAGGAAGGAGGTTGGCTTGCTGGAATGAGTCCAGAGAAGGGCAACAAAGTTGGTGAGGGGTTTGGAACACAAGCCCTATGAGGAGAGGCTGAGGGAGCTGGGGTTGCTTGGCCTGGAGAGGAGGAGACTCAGGGGTGACCTTATTGCTCTCTACAACTACCTGAAGGGAGGTTGTAGACAGGTGGATGTTGTTCTCTTCTCCCAGGCAACCAGCACCAGAACAAGAGGACACAGTCTCAGGCTGCACCAGGGGAGGTTTAGGCTGGATGTTAGGAAGAAGTTCTACACAGAGAGAGTGATTGTCCATTGGAATGGGCTGCCTGGGGAGGTGGTGGAGTCACCATCATTGGAGGTGTTCAGGAGGAGACTTGCTGGGGTGCTTGGTGCCATGGGTTAGTTGTTTAGGTAGGTTGGATTGGTTGATGGGTTGGACACGATGATCTTGAAGGTCTCTTCCAACCTGGTTTATTATTCTACTATTCTATTATATACATACATAAATTATTACTATTTATTTGTTATTATTGTTGCTTTCATTCCAAGTGTATACATTTAAATAATAATGGTCTAAATATGTACCACTTGTTACACCACTGCCAGCAACAAAGGGAAGGATGCATGAGGTTTGAGGGATACATTTTCAATAGTGAAGGTAAGTAATCAGATGTGTCCAGTAAAGGAATGGAATGGAATGGAATGGAATGGAATGGAATAAACCAGTTTGGAAAAGACCTTTGAGATCATCAAGTCCAACCTATCACCCAACACCATCTAATCAACTCAACCATGGCACCAAGTGCCTCATCCAGGCTCTTCCTAAACACCTCCAGTGATGGTGACTCCACCACCTCCCTGGGCAGCACATCCCAATGGCCAATTACTCTTTCTGGGAAGAATTTCTGCGTAACATCCAGCCTGAACCTCCCCTGTCACAGCTTGAGACTGTGTCCTCTTGTTCTGGTGCTGGTTGCCTGGGAGAAGAGACCAACCCCCACCTGGCTACAACCTCCCTTCAGGTAGTTGTAGAGAGCAATGAGGTCTCTCCTGAGCCTCCTCTTCTCCAGGCTAAGCAACCCCAGCTCCCTCAGCGTCTCCTCACAGGGCTGTGCTCCAAACCTCTCCCCAGCTTTGTTACCCTTCTCTGGACACACTCCAGCATCTCAAGATCTTTCCTAAACTGAGGGGCCCAGAACTGGACACAGGACTCAAGGTGTGGACTAAGCAGTGTTAAGTACAGGGCAGAATGACTTCCCTGCTCCTGCTGGCCACACTGTTCCTGATTCAGGCCAGGATGCCATTGGCCTTCTTGGTCACCTGGGCACACTGCTGGCTCTTGTTCAGCTACTATCAACCAGCACCCCCAGGTCCTTCTCTGCCTGGCTGCTCTCCAGCCACTCCGACCCCAGCCTGTAGCACTCCATGGGGTTGTTGCGGCCAATGTGTAATGCAGGCATTATCACCTCATCAGTATCTGGTACAGTGTCAGCAATAGACCTGCTAGATCTCAATGGCATTAATTCCAAGAGACTTTCTATTACATGAAATCCCAGCGCTCTCATGCAACAGAGAGGGCTGGAGCACCTCTCTTTAGGAGGACAGGCTGAGAGAGTTGGGGTTGTTCATTTTGGAGAAGGGAAGGCTCTGAGGAGACCTAATTGTGGCCTTCCAGTATCTGAAGGGGGCTACAAGAAAGCTGGGGAGGGACTTTTGAGGGTATCAGGGAGTGGTAGGACTGGGGGGAATGGATCCAAGCTAGGATAGGTGAAATTTAGATTAGACCTTGGGAAGAAGTTCTTCCCCATGAGGGTGGTGAGACACTGGCACAGGTTGCCCAGGGAGGTGGTGGAAGCCTCATGCCTGGAGGTTTTGAAGGCCAGGCTGGATGTGGCTCTGGGCAACCCGATCTAGTGGAAAGTGTCTCTGCCCATGGCAGGGGTTTGGAACTGGATGATCCTTGAGGTCCCTTCCAACCCTGACAGTTCAGTGAAAAATAATGTCATGCCCTTGGTCAGCAGCAGTTTGTTCACTGTCTGTCAGCTCATCCCCCACGAGGGCAGCATCACCCAGCAGCAGATCCTGCTGCCTGTCACACAGCGCCGCAGAGCTGGGAGATAAAAGCGAACCTGTGTTTGTCTTTTAGAGCAGAGCTACACAGCCAGAGTGGTGACATCCCTTTGCCGAGCCTGCACCTAGCTGTACAGCAAATGCAACACATCAATTGCTGATGTTATCAAAGGAAATAGCATTTCCAGCCACATGGGAAATATGTCAGCAAAACAAATGGATTCAAATAAACAGCAGCAGAAGGCGCATGGAAATATTGATTCATGGCTTTTTATCCTCTGTCCTTTTCAAACGGTCCCTTTCTAGCACTCAGGCTGCTGTGATAAATACCTCCTCCCTTTCCTGTACTCCTGGCTACTGAGAATACACTTCCCCTGGTTTTCTAGGCAGGGAGAGGAAAGGAATTAAAAATAAAACTCAAAAGGGACACCTACACTTTCTGGTTTTGAGCCATTAGGTCACCCTGCAGTATCAGGCATTGCTTCAACCATCTCCTTAATGCAACAATGGCTGATTTGTATCCAGGTGCTTCTCAGCAAAGGCAAGGTGTTTGAGGAAAAACGCTGAATGAAGAGTCATTAACAATAGATTAGCAGTAGAAATGGATCCAAGGAAAGCGAGATCAAAATTGCTGGAAAGTAGGTAACTGAAGCAACTGGGAGAGTCCTTCCCATTCAGACAGGTCACAGGATAGGATAGGATAGGATAGGATAGGATAGGATAGGATAGGATAGGATAGGATAGGATAGGATAGGATAGGATAGGATAGGATAGACCAGGTTGGAAGAGACCTTCAAGATCATCACGTCCAACCTATCAACCAACCCAAACCACCTAAACAACTAACCCATGGCACCAAGCACCCCATCAAGTCTCCTTCTGAACACCTCCAGTGATGGTGACTCCACCACCTCCCCAGGCAGCCCATTCCAATGGGCAATCACTCTCTCTGTATAGAACTTCTTCCTAACATCCAACCTAAACCTCCCCTGGCACAGCCTGAGACTGTGTCCTCTTGTTCTGGTGCTGGCTGCCTGGGAGAAGAGACTTTATTTTCTGTTTTCAGTGCACTTTCCTTCTGTATCACTTTGGGGCCTGAAATTTTTCCTATGTCCTTGCAAACCACAGAAGAAACATTTGAGAGATCATGTTGTGTTCTGGTGCTGGCTGCCTGGGAGAAGAGACCAACATCTGCCTGTCTACAACCTTCCTTCAGGTAGTTGTAGAGAGCAAGAAGGTCACCCCTTAGTCTCCTCCTGTCCAGGCTAAGCAACCCCAGTTCGCTCAGCCTCTCCTCACAGAGCTTGTGTTCCTGTTCAAGCCCAGCCTAAATCAAAAGTGAAAATGAATCTTTCTGTACCTTTGGAGAGATAAGATGAGAGGTCTCTCTACCGGCTTTGCAATGGATAGGCAGCCCCCTCACAAAAACAGTCACAGAATCACCAAGGCTGGAAGAGACCTCAAAGATCATCAAGTCCAACCTGTCACCACAGACCTCACGACTAAACCATGGCACCAAGTGCACTCTCAATTTTAGCAAAGGACAAAGCAAGGTCGCAGGTTTGGCAAAGTCAACCAAAATGTTTGTTTCATTTTTTCAGTGTACTCATTTTGTGACTAAACACAACCACCAGAAGAACATTTTTGCCACTGAACCAGAAGAGCACAGAAAAGATGTTAGCGGCTGCCTTGTGAATGGATGAGAGCGGGACAACAAAGCACAGGCAGTGCCTGAGGGCTGTGAGCCTTCAAAACCTTGTGGTGAGTGTCTTCCTGTAAATGATTATAGTATCATAGCATTGTTAGGGCTGGAAGGGACCTCAAGGATCAGCCAGTTTCAACCCCCCTACATGAGGTTGCTCAGAGCCACATCCAGCCTGGCTGCAAAAACCTCCAGGGATGAGGCTTCCACCACCTCCCTGGGCAACCTGTGCCAGTGTCTCACCACCCTCCTGGGGAACAACTTCTTCCTAACATCCAATCTCAATCTACCCAGTTCTAGTTTTGTTCCATTCCCCCCAGTCCTATCACTCCCTGACACCCTCAAAAGTCCCTCCCCAGCTTTCCTGTAGCCCCCTCAGGATACTGGAAGGCTACAATTAGGTCTCCTCAGAGCCTTCCCTTCTCCAGACTGAACAGCCCCAACTCCCTCAGTCTGTCCTCATAGCAAAGGAGCTCTGCTCATTCTCATGGCCCTTCTCTGGACGCCTTCCAGCACCTCCAGATCCTTCCTGTAATAGAGGCCTCAGAACTGGACACAGTCCTCCAGGTGGGGTCTCAGCAGAGTGGAGGGGGAGAATCACCTCCCTTGACCTGCTGGCTATGCTGACTATTCTCAGCTCCCAGCAGCAGTGCCCTCTCCTGCTTTCCTATCCCAGCTACCTCCAAGGAAGCACAGCCTTCTCTGGAGCAAGCAGCCAAACAGGATTCTGTCAATCACCAGTGCCACCTCTTCACAGCCTATCTCATGCCTAAATTAGGTTAAGTGTTTGAGGAATACCTTCAGCATACCTAATAGTTTAGTTCCTTGAAGCAGAGCAGCTCAGGTCCTGTTTGCCAGCAAGGCAATTCATCTTCAAAGTGGAGGAGAAGCAGAGACATTGTTGATCCAGTCCCTGTACCCTGGAGGGACAGACTTAATGATTTCCTATGTAGAGGAGAGGGGAAAACACTTTATAAAGGTAAGGAATTGGTGGTGCTGCACTCAGCCTATTGATCTGCTTACCCCAGCTGGCATGGGTCTGGTGAGCTCGACCCTTCCTGCTTCAGGTGAAGGCTGAAGCTAAAACCCACTTTGAAGCTGCTGGGTTCACAGCCCATAGCAGTTATTGGGGAGGAATGGGGAGTCTGTAGGGAGTTGATGCTGTTCTGCTGAATGATCTGTAAGTGCTTATTTCCTACCCTGGCTGTCCTTTCCTACTGCCATAAAAAACATCAACGATGACTGCATGAATAATTGCCCCTGAGGAATTTCAGGAGTTTCAACACATGCTTGAAAAACAGACGTCGTTAGCAAGTATCTGTTTGACCACCGACAGCTGAAGCAGGGAGAAGAGCAATCATTTAAGAGCAGTTAAGGTTAAACATATTCCTGTAGTTTGTCATCATTCACTTTCCCTAAATGCATGACATCCAGCAGTAAAGGCTGAGGAGAAAGTGTGAATTACACGGTGTGGCAGACAGAACCAGCAGCGGCAAGCTTCAGCATCAGAGCCATTCAAAATGGGAATCTGACAAACAGTGCCAGGGGATCGTCAGACGACATTCAGTAAATCTGCTGATGACACCAAGCTGGGGGCAGGAGTTGATCTGCTGGAGGGTTGAGAGGCTCTGCAGAGGGACCTCGACAGGCTGGGCAGATGGGCAGAGTCCAAGGGCATGAGATTGAACACATCCAAGTGCCAGGTTCTGCACATTGGCCACAGCAACCCCATGCAGTGGTACAGGCTGGGGTTAGAGTGGCTGGAGAGCAGCCAGGCAGAGAGGGACCTGGGGGTGCTGGTGGATGGTAGGCTGAACATGAGTCTGCAGTGTGCCCAGGCAGCCAAGAGGGCCAATGGCATCCTGGCCTGCATCAGGAACAGTGTGGCCAGCAGGAGCAGGGAGGTCATTCTGCCCCTGTACACTGCACTGGTTAGGCCACACCTCGAGTCCTGTGTCCAGTTCTGAGCCCCTCAGTTTAGGCAGGAGGTTGACTTGCTGGAATGAGTCCAGAGAAGGGCAACAAAGTTGGTGAGGGGTTTGGAACACAAGCCCTATGAGGAGAGGCTGAGGGAGCTGGGGCTGCTTAGCCTGGAGAAGAGGAGACTCAGGGGTGACCTTGTTGCAGTCTACAACTACCTGAAGGGAGGTTGTAGACAGGCAGAGGTTGGTCTCTTCTCCCAGGCAGCCAGTACCAGAACAAGAGACACAGTCTCAGGCTGCACCAGGGGAGGTTCAGGCTGGAGGTCAGGAGGAAGTTTTACACAGAGAGAGTGATTGCCCATTGGAATGGGCTGCCTGGGGAGGTGGTGGAATCACCATCACTGGAGGTGTTCAGGAGGAGACTTGACAGGGTGCTTGGATGCATGGGTTAGTTGGTTGGGTGGTGTTGGATGATAGGTTGGACATGATGATCTTGAAGGTCTCTTCCAACCTGGTCTGGTCTATTATTCTATTCTAATCTATTCTGTTCTGTTCTGTTCTGTTCTATTCTAATCTTCTCCTGCATGTGATACATTGGATGCAGCTCTCATGTAGCCCACAACAGCCCACTGCCACCAGAGTGACTTATGCACTGTATGCTAAGGAAATTAAATGGGAATTATGCCACAATATCAATTCTCTTGCCAGCGCTGCTGGGCAGGGAAGACTGCAGCACCCTGCTTCTTCAGGATCAGAGAATCATAGAATTGTTAGGCTTGGAACAGACCTCAAGGATCAGCCAGTTCCAACCTCCCTGCCATGGGCAGGGACACCTCACACTACAGCAGGTTGCTCACAGCCACATCCAGCCTGGCCTTCAAAACCTCCAGGGATGAGGCTTCCACCACCTCCCTGGGCAACCTGTGCTAGTGTCTCACCACCCTTAAGGGGAAGAACTTCTTCCCAAGGTCTAATCTAAATTTCACCTATCCTAGCTTGGATCCATTCCCCCTAGTTCTATCACTCCCTGACACCCTAAAAAGTCCCTCCCCAGTTTTCTTGTAGCTCCCTTCAGATACTGGAAGGCCACAAGAAGGTCTCCTCAGAGCCTTCTCTTCTCCAGACTAAACAGCCCCAAATCTCTCAGTCTGTCCTCATAGGAGAGGAGCTGCAGCCCTCTGATCATCCTCGTGGCCTTTCTCTGGACACCTTCCAGCACCTCCAGATCCTTCCTGTAATAGAGGCTCCAGAACTGGACACAGTGCTCCAGGTGTGGTCTCAGCAGAGTGGAGCAGAGGGGGAGAATCACTTACCTCACCCTGCTGGCTATGCTTCTCTTGATGCAGACCAGGCTCTGCTTGGCTCTCTGGGCTGCAAGTGCAGACTGCTGGCTCCTGTTGAACTTCTCATCCACCAGCACCCCCAGGTCCTTCCCTCCAGGGCTGCTCTCCAGCCAGTCCCTGCCCAGCCTGTATCAGTGCTTGGGATTGCCCCGACCCAGCTGCAGGACCTTGCATTTGGTCCTGTTGAACCTCATGAGGTTGTCATGGGCTCAGGTCTCCAGCCTGTCAAGGTCCCTCTGGATGGAGTCCCTTCCCTCCAGCGTGTCTGCTGCACCAAGATAAAACAGGACTCAGTTCTTTTGGTGCACAATTTCTGAATTTTGTTTTGTTGGGGGGAAGTGGAGATTCACATTCACCCCATGGGTCAGCAAGAGGGAGAAGCATTGCCTGTGTGTTCTCAGCCACCCACAGTCTGATAGAGCAACATGCTTTTAATCACATATTTCAGCTGTGCTTTGTTTTGCAGTGGAAACTCTCCTTACAAGTTTGAAGGTGGTCTAAGATCATAGGCAGCCCTGCTAGGTTTCAAGGTTCCTTGGACAGTTAGCAAAGATGACTTCAGCTGCTCCAGGGAATCACTTACAGCACTTCAGCTTCCTGACAGTGAGAAATAAGTTAGATTCCTAAAACTAGGCTATGAACACTGGCACATACAGAAATGCTTCATCTGAAAATTCCTGTTTCATTTTAGATATCAATTCCATTTGCAAATAAGCATAAGAATCCCCCAAAGAAACATTGGAACCATATCTCTGCTCAGGATATGTTTACTGTCCTAATTTACTGGGTTTATAGGACAGAAGCAAGGCTGTGTAGCTCATTAGCCACTGAGGTAACCCAGCTCACTGCCTGTGAACAAAGAAGGAGAGGTGTTTTGGCTCCAGAGAAGTGGAGTGGTCACACCAAGAGGAGGACACAGCAGGCTGAGCATAAGGTCCGACCCACCCTATGCTATATCCATTCTTTGGGGGAAGGCTTAGGTCTGCTGCCCCCATCTGGTTCTCTTCGCTGTCGGAAGTCCCTATCTTATTGCCTGGTTTGGCTGCAAATGCCTGAGCAGATGATCAGGACATAAAGCCACTACTCAACATCCCCTTAATCACACTAAGCCATGCTTTTAAAGCTGACTAGCCCAGCCACTGTACCTGGAGAGGACAGGGATTCTAAGCATAGAGCAAAACCCTCAAGCAAGGTGCAGGGCCATATCCCTGCCATGGGCAGGGACATCTCACACTAGATCCAGTTGCTCAGAGCCACATCCAGCCTGGCCTCCAAAACCTCCAGGGATGAGGATTCTATCACCTCCCTGGGCAACCTGTGCCAGTGTCTCACCACCCTCATGGGGAAGAGCTTCTTCCTAACATCCAATCTGAATCTACCCATTTCTAGTTTTGTTCTATTTCCCCCTCTGTTTAGAAAACCACACAGTGTCAGGAAATAACAGCTTCTTCCTTTCCCAGGTGTATTTCCTGAAGGTTAACTTCACCAAAGCCTGATCTAGTGGAAGGTTTCCTTGCCCATTGCAGGGGAACTAGATAACGTTTAAGGTCCCTTCCAACCCAAACCATTCTATGATTCTATGAAAGCCATACTCTAAAGCAGGGACTTTCCTTCCCTGCTCCAAGCTCTGCTCCCCTGCCTATACCAAGGATGAAGCTGGAAGAGTAAAGAGGTCACCACTACTCCCTGGTTCAGAGCCTTCCATAGCCTGTGCTGGTCGGGGCAGCTTGTGGATGCTCCCTTGCAGTAAGATAACTGAAGAGCCTTATGCCAGTGGAGAATGAGGAGATGGGTGATGGGTTGGACTTGATGATCTTGAAGGTCTTTTCCAACCTGGTTAATTCTATTCTATTCTATCTGCAACTCAACACAGCTTTTGCACTAGAATGGCAGTGCACAATAACAAGGCAAAAATAGCAGCGCTGTCTGTCACCTCTGCAACAGCAGGCAGCTTTCCAGTCCAAGTTTCCTGCGCTGTCATTTATAGCAGCACAGAGCAGGTGGAAATCTGTTCTGATCTGGTGGCATTTTACACCCACTCTGGATCACAGAAAATCACTATGAGGAGGCACCATTTAAGAGAGGCAACTATAGAGCACAGCCTCCTTCAGAGAAACATTTGGCAGCAGCTATTTTCCATGCTCACCGTCTCAGACCTGTAAATAAAACTAGTCTGCCTGGGCAAATGTAATTGTGAGATGCTCTGGCGTGCTGGCAGGAGAGAGGAATCGGCTTAGATACTAACGAGCACCCATCTGTGGCATGGAGCAGGTGATAATCCCAGCTCCAGCCTGCGCATCTCTTCCCAGGTCAGCTCACCTTCTGCAGGTTTCCTCCCTCCCCGGGGAGCAAGGGAGGCAAACTCACTCTTCTCACACCCGACGAATTTGCATCTGTCATTCAGAATCTGTGTTTTCTTATTACAGAGCTGACAGAGTGACAGCAATAATTAATCTTACTGTGTACAGAGCTGATTGATATCAAGCAGAATTAAACTATTGTAATTAAGTTAGTCCGTTGCAGAGGTGTGAAGTGCTACAGTTTATCTGACTCTGCAGGCACACAGTTTGACTCTGCCTGAGCAGGGAGAACAATACTGACAAGATAGCGGAGAGCCAGTAATATGATGCAGGATTTCATGAATGCCTTTTATTTTTGCAAGCTCTTAAAAAGTGCCACACTTGTCAGCTGTACAAAAGGGCCCCTGACATGTTAATACATGTCAGATCAAAACTGTCAAAGGAGGCTGCACGCTGGCTCCCTGAAGATGTGCTCTGTGTTCAGATCGACATGAGCCTACACAGCCTGCGTGAGGCTCCACAACTTCGGAAGCTGAAAGCTGCTCCAATCGAGCCATGGGAGTCAACGTGCAGATCTCCAAAGGTGTGAAAAGATATCACAGTATCACAGTATAACTAAGGTTGGAAATGACCTCAAGGACCATCGAGTCCAACCTATCAACACAGACCCCATGACTAGACCATGGCACCAAGTGCCACCTCCAATCTCCTCTTGAACACCTCCAGGGACGGTGACTCCACCACCTCCCTGGGCAGCACATTCCAATGACAAGCGACTCGCTTGGTGAAGAACTTCCTCCTCACCTCGAGTCTAAACCTCCCCTGGCACAGCTTGAGACTGTGTCCCCTTGTTCTGGTGCTGCTGAGAGGGGTGTTGAAATAGAGGCAAGACTCAGCAAGGACAATTATCTCTGTCAAAGGCTTTCGGTGATCGATGTCAGCTGCCGCCTCAGTAGGACAAAGGAAAACCACAACATGAATATTTGATTAAATTAGGCCAACCTGAAATCTCTACCAGAGCATGTGATGCAGGGTGTTTTCTATGGGCTGGCAGGGCTTTTCTTGCACAATGGGTTACATCTTCGTCTTGCTTCACCAGTTTCTTTTTCTCCTTCAGCTGAAGTGCTTTCAGCGCTCGTAACAAAGCGAAAGCACTGCGGACAGCTGGCATCCCCTGCCAGCTCAGCAGCAGACCTGCTCCCTCCCCAGCATGCTCCCCACTAACCTGAGGTGCAGTTACTACAGACAGACTGAGAGCAGAGCCAGAGCAACAAGACAGGCTGAGCTGACCTAGCAACTGGCTGCCTGCAAAACCCGGCAGCCTGCTCTTCCCATCCCACCTCCACCTACAGTTTAGGTCTGTACATTCCTCCTTCTTTTCTTATTGGTGGCCTACAAATTGGCCTGCAACCTCCTTCAAGCTGATTCAGTTAACTAAGCAGGCAGATATAAAAGCTGGAGCATAAACCCAAGTGAATTTTCCTATGCCACAGCCAGTGCAAGGCCAAGGGACAAGAGAATGGGCCACGATGCAGGGAAAGGTGAAGAGGCATGACTCTTGAGGCAACAGTAAGAGCTGGCTCAACTCTCCCAACAGCCAGAGTAGCTGCTGTGTTCAGCAGAAACAAGAGCTATCAGGCCTTCATTTGATGTAGCTCAGGCAGCTGAGAGAGCCCAGGGAACATCTATGCAGCATTTACTAACCCCTTGGCATTTATTCCCTTTTTACTTGTGATGCTTTACGTCTAACCTAGATGATAAACCTCCTGTACTTGATCCTGTTCTTTGTTCCCCTCGGAGACCTGAGCTGCTCTGCATTCTCTTTGGCACTACGTGCTGTTAGCAAACCACTTGCAGTGTGAATATTCTCTTGCAAAGACTAACCTGCAGGGAATGACTTCTTTTCATTAGCAGCCTGGTCTAGCATTCAGCACAGATCCTAAACCTGTAAAACAGACCCTGACCTGCCCACACAGTCTCCTGTTTCAAAGACTTTAGCTCTGGACTAGCCAGTCTTTTCTGGCAGATGCCACCAGAATAGGAGCCCCTTGGTACCTCAAGCAGCTCTACAGACTGTGCTGCCAAGCAGTCACCTCCTCCTGCCCCAAACATGCAATAAGAGCTACACATCCACCTATCCTGCTGATCCCCTTCTCACACCACATGGAAGCAGATGTTTCTCATCCATTGAGGCAATGAAACATCAGCAAGCAGGACTTGGTCAGAGAGAAACTCCCTGAGTTTTACCCCCGTCAGGAAAAAACTCACATGGCAGCATTTACTGCATTCTGAGCAGGGAAGTCATTGTGCCCTGTACTCAGCACTGGTTAAGCCACACCTTGAGTCCAGTTCTGGGCCCCTCAGTTTAGGAAAGATCTAGAGTTGCTGGAAGGTGTCCAGAGAAGGGCAACAAAGCTGGGGAGGGGTCTGGAGCACAGCCCTGTGAGGAGAGGCTGAGAGAGCTGGGGTTGCTTAGCCTGGAGAAGAGGAGGCTCAGGGGAGACCTTCTTGCTGTCTAAAACTACCTGAAGGGAGGTTGTAGCCAGGTGGGGGTTGGTCTCTTCTCTCAGGCAGCCAGCAGCAGAACAAGAGGACACAGTCTCAAGCTGTGCCAGGAGAGGTTCAGGCTGGAGGTTAGGAAGAAATTCTTCCCAGAAAGAGAGATTGGCCTTTGGAATGTGCTGCCCAGGGAGGTGGTGGAGTCACCATCACTGGAAGTGTTTAGGAAGAGCCTGGCTGAGGCACTTGGTGCCATGTTTGAGTTGATTAGATGGTGTTGGGTGATAGGTTGGACTCAATAATCTCAAAGTTTGGTTAATTCTGTATTCTGCATGAGTCTCTGAGTCGCAAGACCAACACTTTAGTGCTGGAAGAGACCTTCTAGGTTGCCAAAACTCACTTCTGCTATCACAAATAACTCTTCCATGAAAAATTGCACATTAATTGATCAAACCTCTGTCCTTAAACTAACTAAGTCTGTGGTGTCTGCTGCAAAGCCGTCTCCTCTATAAGCTCTCTGCCGATTTCCAGCCTCTGTTCATTTTGCTGCTGGTTTCTACTCATTTTTTTCTGTTTACTTCCTATCAATTCCATTGACTGCCTCCTTCATCTCATATTTTTTAGTGTTTTATTGTGTTCCTTCATGCTCCAACACTAACAAAAGGAAAGGCAAGCACAGGAGAAGACATTCACAGCAGCGGGAAAATCATACAGCCTTAAACAATTATAAAGGGATGGGGCAAAAGGTGGGGAGTGGCCCACAGCTGATTTTTGCTGTTTTCTGCATAATAAACAAACAAAGAGGGACTAGAAAATTGGACTTGTGAGTTTGAAATGGAACAAGATTCTCTGTGCCACAGACAAATGGAGCAGCATTCATAATCTCATACACTTCTGGGTTAGGTCTGCATTCATGGGGCCAAGCAAACACAGCTGGGGAGCAGGCTTTGGGGAAGAAAGAAGACTTGAGAAAAAGAAACTCAGTTGCTGGAAAAGCCAAGGAGGCAGATTTCCTGTTACTAGGATAACATGGCACAACTCACCAGACCATTCTTGACAAGAGATGTGGGCAGTTATGCTGCCACTGCCCTGCAGAGGGAAGGTGAATGTGAGGAGTTCATGTCTCACCTTTAAGCAAAAGATGCTTTTAGGGTTGTTTGATTCTGTGGAAGAAGGATCAAGGTTCAGGAGCTGTGTGATGCACAGGTTGGAGCCAGCCAGAAAGATGCTGAGGTATGTGAGAAAGCATGGCCCTGCAACAAACAAGGCTTCCTCTTTTCAGTCTCTTGCTCTTCACAGAATCAAGCAGGTTGGAAGAGACCTCCAAGATCATCCAGTCCAACTGATCACCCAACCCTAAGTAGACCATGTGCCTCAACCTGTCTTTTCTGAAGCATCTCCAGGGACGTTGACCCCACCACCTCCCTGGGAAGCCCATTCCAATAGGCAATCTCTCTTTCTCTTGCCCCATGGAAAGTCATGCTTTATTCATGCTTCTCTCTTCTCTGCAATTAACACCAGCCCCATCCCAAAGATTACCAGAATGGACCAACAGCAGTTAAAAGAGAGAGGGAGAGCCCTTGAAATAGAGCAATTTCAATTCTGTGAAGGTTATTTTTCCTGGCTTTCAAGAGCCTTGTTTGCAACACCTTCATGTTCAATAGCCAAGCTCCAAGGTTTCTGAAGTCTTGTATGGAGAACCTCCTAAAATGCATCACATAATGGCCTTGCAGAGAGAACATCTTGAACTCAGGCAGTGGAAAACATCTTCAGGGGCAACAAGTAAAGAGGTAACTTACCAAAGGATTGTTACAGGGACGATTAGGCTTTCTGCTGGCAACATCAGAGAGTTTTATTTACTTGATAAGGGACGGGAAAACTGAGGCAGAAAAAGTTACAAAATGTTGCAGCTCATCTGGGAGCAAGCACAAAAGCTTCATGTAGAGTTGCATCAGCCTTTCATCTGGGCCCCTCAGTTTAGGAAGGAGGTTGACTTGCTGGAATGAGTCCAGAGAAGGGCAACAAAGTTTGTGAGGGGTTTGGAACACAAGCCCTATGAGGAGAGGCTGAGGGAGCTGGGGTTGCTTAGCCTGGAGAAGAGGAGACTCAGGGGTGACCTTATTGCTCTCTACAACTACCTGAAGGGAGGATGTAGGCAGGCGGATGTTGGTCTCCTCTCCCAGGCAGCCAGCACCAGAACAAGAGGACACAGTCTCAAGCTGTGCCAGGGGAGGTTCAGGCTGGGTGTTGGGAAGAAGTTCTACAGAGAGAGAGTGATTGCCCATTGGAATGGGCTGCCCAAGGTGGTGGTGGAGTCACCATGACTGGAGGTGTTCAGGAGGAGACTTGCTGGGGTGCTTGGTGCCATGGGTTAGTTGTTTAGGTGGGTTGGATTGGTTGATAGGTTGGACGTGATGACCATGAAGGTCTCTTCCAACCTGGTCTGGTTTATTCTAAATATTCTAAAAAAGTGAAAGTGAATAAAAGCCCTGTGAGGAATTCCATGACCACAAAACCAGGAGAAGCTAGGGGCTCAGACCACAGTGCACTGAAGTAGCTCCACAAACGTGACTTGGTTTCAGAGGCTTTCTTGTCAAACCATTTCCATTTCTGTGTTTGAAGAAGTTTGAGAAATTTGCATTGAAAAACTGGGGGGGGGGGGGGAAATATTTATTTCTTTTTAATTTAAAACCACCCAAACTTGGGCTTTGGTTGCTGGGAAACATTTTTTTTCCCACATAATGGAATGAAACTAGGAGTGAGTAGATTCAGATTGGATGTAAGGAAGAAGTTCTTCCCCATGAGGGTGGTGAGAGACTGGCACAGGTTGCCCAGGGAGGTGGTGGAAGCCTCATCCCTGGAGGTTTTGAAGGCCAGGCTGGGGCTGTGAGCAACCTGCTGTAGTGTGAAGTGTCCCTGCCCATGGCAGGGGGGTTGGAACTGGCTGATCCTTGAGGTCCCTTCCAACCCTAACAACTCTATGATTCTATGATTTTACAACCAGTCGGCCTTACCAATGATCCACTAGAGCTGGGAATCAGACCTTACTCTTTCTCAGAAGTGGGAGCTGAGATACCTGGTAGAGGACTCTTTGCTGCTTAGGATTGACAGAGCAAGTAGGACCAGATGGAGCTGCAGGTGTTCACAGCCTGATAACGAAACAACATGAAGAAAGCACAACTTAACAGGGTGCTGGTGACATAGCACCCAGCACAGTCAAAACCATCTCCAGTTCAGACTTCAGCAGGCACAATAGGTACAGTTACTCATGCTTGGCCTCCCAGGGGACCTAGCAGAATTGCCTGTGTTTGTCTGGGGTAAGCAAGAGAGAGGGAGAATTTATACCAAAACACACTGCAGACTTAGTTAACTGAAATAATCTACAAATTCCAGTTTTCCACTGAAAAACATACTGGTTTTTTCTGCTAAGGCCATCCATTTTCACATTTTGAGTACAACATATTCTGTTCTATGTCCCCAAAAAAAAATATGCTTGGGACACCATGATCATCATAATTTTTTTTCCTCCCAGATTTCTGTGGGTAGATGAAAAACCTTGGGAGGATCAACCCACAGGCATTTTCCTCCCACATTCCTGGTTCAGTCAGCAAAGCAAAACCAAAATCAATTCTTCACCCTTTTCTAATGCTCAGGGTCACTACATGTGCAACACATTCTTTTCCCTGTAAGTCATTCCTAATAAAAGGCACAAAACTCAGTGGGCAAACAGCTTTTGTGCAGGTCTGGAGACACACAAGTGGAAATCTAACCAGTGTCCAGCATCCCCTTTTTGCAAAGAGATATATGAATAGAATTAACCAGGTTGGAAGAGACCTCAGAGATCATCAAGTCCAACCTATCACCCAACACCATCTGATCAACTAAACCATGGCACCAAGTGCCTCATCCAGTCTCTTCCTAAACACCTCCAGGGATGGTGACTCCACCACCTCCCTGGGCAGCACATTCCAAAGGCCAATCTCCCTTGCTGGGAAGAATTTCTTCCTAACCTCCAGCCTAAACCTCCCCTGGTGCAGCTTGAGACTGTGTCCTCTTGTTCTGGTGCTGGTTGTCTGGGAGAAGAGACCAACTCCCACCTGGCTGCAACCTCCCTTCAGGTAGTTGTAGAGAGCAATAAGGTCTCCCCTGAGCCTCCTCTTCTCCAGGCTAAAGATGCATAGTCTTGCTCTCACTGCTCTCATTGTTCCATTCTCTTTCATTCCTGTCTTCACAGAAGGGACATTTGCATTCATGCTGAGATTGGCAAAGGCAGCAGTGTGAGCAGGTCCCTTGCTGATCTAACATTTTCTTCTCTGTAGCTACTCAGTTTCCAGTTTGTCTCTGCAATAAAAAATTCTAGGTCTTTACTTGGTGCCTATCAGCATGCAGGGGGGAGGTGGGAGGTGGGGGGACAGTTTGGTTGTCACTATGGGGACCCTCTTACCTCCATCACAACAAGATTTAATAGTGGTACTAAAACCAAAGTACAGCCTCCCTCATGTAGGAAAAGAGAGGTGTCACTCCCCTCCAGCTCCAGCCTGCTCTCCTTGTCTGACCAAACGAGGTGACATCCACTTCAAATCCTAGGGCTTGATTTGCTGGTAAGGGCTTGGAAGCTATTTCCAATGATTTTTACAGTTGGTCACTAGCAGTGGAAGATCCCCTCCAGCACAGCTAACCCAGCAATCCTCAAGACCTCCTGTCCCCTTCATGCCATCTCCCTCCCGGCCGCACAGCTGCTAGCATAAGCGATGCAGCCTCTGGTCAGTGTATTTTTATACCCAGACAAACCACACACCCCACTGTCCCCGGAGACAAAGCACCTCCACAATAACAGCTTTGCACAGCTGCAGTGGTCCCCTCTCATCCTGAAGGCAGCATGAGGCAAGGGAAGAGATCCTCAGAGATGCATGGGGACAGAGATGTCATACGGACACACACAGCCCCTATGCCTCCAACTGCCAGCCCTCAAATTCAGCTCTGGCCTCCTTTGCCCTGGCTGAAGCTCCTGGTCTGGGTGCAGCCCAGCTCTGATCTTTGGATTTGGAAAGCTGAATTGTGACAGCATGGGTAGGGAGCTGCCAGCCAGGTCTTGGAGCTGTACATGTGAATCAACAAAGAGATGCAGATCCTGAGACTGCAACAGAGATTGTCCCTAGGTCCACAGATGTCTGCATCCAGAAAGGTTCAGGGACAGCATCCAAACACACCCTCCTCTGTGTAAGGGCTACATGTCTATTTCCAGGAGTAATTTTCTCATGTCTCCTAATATTCAGAGGTACAGAGCTGGCATGAGAAAAGTACTCTGGAGATTGGAGCCAAGGTTTGCAGGAGGGGAGAGTGGCTGGGCTTCTTGCTTTAGTACAGCCCACAGTGTGTTCACCTTGTAGCTCGCTCACTCTAGAGCATCACTACAGCTGTACTATGACTTTTCCTTAACCCAGGTACATGCAGACACAGTCAGGGTGAAGCTGGAGTTGTAACTCCATCGTATAGCTCTGTCACAGCTGTCACCAGTTCAGGAAAAGGAGTCATGAAACTCCTCTTCCATTTTGAGCTAAGCACTGAGCAGTGTGTTAATTTTCTGGGTCAGCATCCCAGGATTTTCCTTTTCCTAGCATGCTGTTCAGTGCTCTGCACTCTTTGACATCATGTACAACTTCTATAACAAGAGAGTGCTTAATCCTCTCTGAAGTAATTTCTTTCTTCTTTTACGACTGGAGCCCTGGACAGTCTGTTATGCTTCAGCCCCGCTGCTATATTTAACTCAGCCATCCTGTTCATTCTTCCTCTCGTCTGCAGCTTGGCTAAAAGGAAGAAACTGCAGTCATGAATAAAATACCAGTGGGGGGAAAAAAAAGTCAAATTGTTCAACACACTTCTAGGCAAATTGAAGCATCTGGCAAAGGGCTGAATTTCTGCAACCTTTATTCACAGAATCACCAAGGTTGGAAGAGACCTCAAAGATCATCGAGTCCAACCTGTCACCACAGACCTCGTGACTAGACCATGGCACCAAGTGCCACATCCAATCCCCTCTTGAACTCCTCCAGGGATGGTGACTCCACCACCTCCCTGGGCAGCACATTCCAATGGCTAACAACTCTCTCAGTGAAGAGCTTTCTCCTCACCTTGAGCCTAAAGTTCCCCTGGCACAGCTTGAGACTGTGTCCTCTGGTTCTGGTGCTGGTTGCCTGGGAGAAGAGACCAACCTCCACCTGGCTACAACCTCCCTTCAGGGAGTTGTAGAGAGCAAGAAGGCCTCCCCTGAGCCTCCTCTTCTCCAGGCTAAACAATCCCAGCTCCCTCAGTCTCTCCTCATAGGGCTTGAGCTCAAGGCCTCTCCCCAGCCTCGTTGCCCCTCATTCTGTTTGGGGAGGACTTGCATACAGCTCACTACTGCCCAGAGGTGAAGTGAGAGTTAAAAAGATGTGACCTTAGGAACACAACAGTTGAGACAGAATTGGAAAGAATGGTCAGACAGTGATAAAATTGAACTGGTCACAGGGAAGGGCCTCGGACTCCCAACCTAGGTTGAGGGCTTGCTTCTGCAAACCAGGTGACATGCAACAGGCAAGTGGAGCTCCCAGGGTATATATTTCACAGAATACTTTTCAGCAAACTTTGGCCACCACTGTAGGGTCTTGCTCAAGGAAAGCCAGTTCAATGTGGCATTTTTCATCACCCCCAAAATAAGAAAACTCCATTTGCCTGCATTTAGATGCCATCAATCTGTATATATGGCCAGGTGTGAAGACTCCAGAAGCAGAGACAGCTGAGTGCTGTGTATGGCTTTTCCATGTAAGCTCTGATGGCCTTTTGACAAGACCCCACTCGTTTTGTGATATGCACAGGATGCAGCCACAACAGAATGAATGAGAACATCATGAAATAGGGCTTCCTGATTCTGACACTCATCATGTGGCTGTTTTGTTTCAGCTATGTGAGGTAGAATAGAATAGAATAGAATAGAATAGAATAGAATAGAATAGAATAGAATAGAATAGAATAGAATAGAATAGAATAGAATAGAGTAGAATAGACCAGGTTGGAAGAGGCCTTCAAGATCATCGTGTCCAACCCATCCTCCAACACCACCCAATCAACTAAACCATGCAACCAAGCACCCCATCAAGTCTCCTTCTGAACACCTCCAGTGATGGTGACCCCACCACCTCCTCAGGCAGCCCATTCCAATGGGCAATCACTCTCTCTGTGAAAAACTTCCTCCTAACCTCCAGCCTGAACCTCCCCTGGTGCAGCCTGAGACTGTGTCCTCTTGTTCTGGTGCTGGCTGCCTGGGAGAAGAGACCAACCTCCACCTGTCTACAACCCCCCTTAAGGTAGTTGTAGAGAGCAATAAGGTCACCCCTGAGTCTCCTCCTCTCCAGGCTAAGCAACCCCAGCCCCCTCAGCCTCTCCTCATAGGACTTGTATTCCAATCCCCTCCCCAGCTTTGTTGCCCTTCTCTGGACATGCTCCAGCAAGTACCACCTTATCCACACAGCAAGGACTGACCACAATTCAGAGTACCCATGCTCCTAAAATGCCTAGTGCACAAGAATTAGGCACCTTTAGGTTCTGTCTCAGCACCAGTCTTAGAATCATTGAATCACAGAATCAACCACGTTGAAAAAGACCTCAGAGATCATCAAGTCCAACCTATCACATAACATCTCATGACAATTAAAACCATGGCTCCAAGTGCCACATCCAATCCTTTTTTGAACACCTTCAGGGACAGGGACTCCACCACCTCCCTGGGCAGCACATTCCAATGACCAATCTCTTTTGCTGGGAAGAATTTTCTCCTCACCTCCAGCCTAAACCTCCCCTAGCACAGCTTGAGACTGTGTCCTCTTGTTCTGGTGCTGGTTGCCTGGGAGAAGAGACCAACCCCGACCTGGCTACAACCTCCTTTCAGGGAGTTGGAGAGAGCAATAAGGTCACCCCTGAGTCTCCTCCTCTCCAGGCTAAGCAACCCCAGCTCCCTCAGCCTCTCCTCACAGGGCTGTGCTCCAGACCCCTCCCCAGCTTTGTTGCCATTCTCTGGACATTCAAAACCTCTACAGCTTATTCAATACTGTTTTGTCAATCTTCAGCAGAGGCATATTTTTCCCAAGCTATATAGAGCCTGCACTGAGGGCAAAGAGGTCAGCTTTTCCAGAGAGCTGCACCGAACATGAAGCTCCTACTAACACGCAAAGGCACGTGAATATAAATCATCTGATCTTCAGAAGTATGATAGCTTCAGATAACTTTTCATGACCTGGGGCTAAAAGTTCCCAGTTCTGCCTCTATTCAGTCAGTTTTCTATCTGTGACATATTTCTGTCTTGCCTGAGAGCACAAAACTGAGAAGCTCCAGATTTCAGCCTTTAAAATGTTAGTACAACTGCGCCGTGACAGCCCACAGAGCAGACACCAGCACACACGTCCTTACAAACTCAAATGCTGTGAGAAGTGTAATGTGCTGAGAAAAGTTCATCAGCAGGCCCATTTTTAAGCAACTTCAATCTGCTCTCTTTCTCTTGGTGACAGCAAAGCTCGATGCAAATCTGCTGCGTGTTCCCCAACAATCCAAGGTGCTTGCATAGATCTTGGAAGCAGATGATGGATTTCACATTCAGCTTTGAGACCTAGAACCAGCTGAGCTTAAAACCCGTGGCATACACATTGACAAAGCCTCCCTTCCCAATGTACCAAGACAGAAGAGCTCCTATGTTGAATCCAGACCTTTTTTGATTGTTCCCCAAACCTGGAACTGGTGCCAAGAATAAACCTTTATTTTATTTAGAATAAACCAAACCAGGTTGGAAGAGACCTTCAAGATCATCGCGTCCAACCCATCAACCAATCCAACCCACCCAAACAGCTAACCCATGGCACCAAGCACCCCATCAAGTCTCCTCCTGAACACCTCCAATGACGGCAACTCCACCACCTCCCTGGGCAAGAGCACGGACAAGACAAAACCGCTAATATTTGCTGAGCAGCCAGTGAAAGGAAGAGCAAACTCTTTTTACATTTTAAACTTCAGTCTGGCCTGACAAATGAACCAGGAAAAAGATGAGCCAGGAGAAACTGAAGCATTTAGCCCATGACATCCTGCTCTCAGCAGAGATTTCTGTTGGGGACAGATGCTCTATATCCGCAAGCTCCCTTAATGGCTCTGCTTCCAATCACAGCGGAAACCCTGTTCTCCCCTGCACCCTTGGCCACAGAGAGGACCAGTGGGAGATGACGCCTCCAGCCACCAGCCAGTGGCCAGGGCAGCCTTCCCTATTCCCACTGCCCCTGTGATAAATAAGGCAGGCATGGAAAGGCCAGTTGCTTTGCACCAGCCGGACAGGAGGTTGGAGGGAGGCCAACCTCCTCATTGTTCTGTCAGGCTGCTCACAAAGACTCCTCTTTCTTTGTGGGTTTTTTTGTTGTTTTGTGTCCTTTTTTCTTCCACCAGACCCACTCTAAATAGGCATTTCCTTTGCTATTAATGAAATCTGCCTCCATTTCAAAAGTTCTGTTTGCAGGCTGTAATCTCAGTCCCAGCCCAATTTAAATATCTCTTGTGTCGGTGGTGGACTTCTGGGCCACGGCCCTCAAGCTCGACGCCAACAAACAGAACGGAGAAAACTGCCCCCGCCGTTAGGAGCCATCTGGTTGTGCTGCTCTGAAAAGTGAGACAGATAAGGAGCTGTATGATACCCATGTAAGGCAATTTGCTGGCCTGTTTATCATACCTGACTCTGGGGTGCACAGCTTTATTCTGATTCGATACAAAGCAAAGGAGTACAGCTGCAGCACGCCGCTGCTTCGCTGAAGCCGACAGATGGGCAGCACTGTAAGGAAGCCACATGGCTTTTTTTTTTTCCCCTCTGTTAAACTCAGCTCATTAGGTTTTATCTGCAATATGTTGCTGTATTGGCAGAAACCCTTTCAGTGAGCAGAAACATTAGCCAAAGTTTGTCAACAGATAGGAGGAAGATCCTATTGTGGAAGGATGTGTGCCGGGGCAGGGGTGAGGTTTGATTGCTTCTCAACGCTCAGAAGTTGGCTCTTACAAACTTATTTCAGCTCCCTCTGTAATTTGTGCCTTAATGGCTGCCCTGACTTGCATATTAATAGAGCTGCTATTCAGAGTTTGCAGTTGTTGGGGCATTTCAAGGCAGTTCAACACATCACTTCATCTGAATAGGCACAGAAAGTTTGTCAGCAAAACCTGGCAAGTGGGAAGTAGGTTGGACTCAATGATCCTCGAGGTCCTTTCCAACCTAAGTTATACTGTGATACTGTGATACTGTGAAATTTCCCCTGTCTCTAATGTATAACAAAAGCCTGGATGGGTTAGATTGGAAGAAACCTCAAAGATCATCTAGTTCCAACGCCCCTGCCATAGCAGAGACACTTTCCACTATATCAGGTTGCTCACAGCCACATCCAGCCTGGCCTACAAAACCTCCAGGGATGAGGCTTCCACCACCTCCCTGGGCAACCTGTGCCAGTCTCTCACCACCCTCATGGGGAAGAATTTCTTCCTCACATCCAATCTGAATCTACCCACTTCTATTTTTGCTCTATTCCCCCTAGTCCTATCACTGACACCCTAAAAAGTGCAAAGTACATTTCCAAGGTGAGAACCATGCCTGTTTTTACAGGCTCTGTGGTTCTGAGACGTTCTGAGTTGTAAGCAGTCCCTTCCTATCTTGGATCACTGGTTTAACTGCCGCAGGACAGTTTCATTTTCTTTGAGTGAAAAATGAAGCTGAGTCATGCCTTAATAGCACTTTTCAGCTACAGATTGGTAAATTTGGAAAGCCATCCAAAGTGTTTTCAATTCACAGAAGAAATATCAGAAGCTCTGGAAAGTTTCTCCTCAAAGAAAGAAATTGAATGGGCTGTTTTGGGAGCTCGCCTGGAAGTCCCAGGACCAACCATTTCACAGGATGGGATCCAAGTGAGGCATTAGGAGCTTCTACAGGCCCTTCTGACACACAAGTGTGCACCAACCTATCAAAGGCCATTTAGGGAAGCAGGAGGCAACCACATCCTCATCTTAATCCAGGTCAGAAGTGTGCTTTCAAACCCACTTTGCTTCAGGTGGTGTCCATGGAGTGATTTGGGAGCACACATTCTGGATTCCTTGTGGATGAAACTAAACCACCAGAGAAGCTGCAATAGTGCCCTGGTCCTGGTTGGGCACTCTGACCACAGGACTAAGAAACATACACAGTATAGACATCAGGACCTCAGCACCATTGCACCCTCCACGTCTACAGCACCAGATTACTTGCTAAGAGAAATGCGTCAAAGAATCTCGCTTGTTTCAGCTTGGAGAAGAGAAGGCTCTGGGGAGACCTAATAGCAGCCTTTCAGTATCTGAAGGGGGTTGCAATAAGGATGGAGAGAGACTTTACAAAGGCCTGCAGTGATAGGATGAGGAGCAATGGCTTCAAACTAGAGAAGAGCAGATTTAGATTGGATGTTATGATAGGATGAGGAGCAATGGCTTCAAACTAGAGAAGAGCAGATTTAGATTGGATGTTATGATAGGATGAGGAGCAATGGCTTCAAACTAGAGAAGAGCAGATTTAGATTGGATATTAGGAACAAGATCTGCACCATGAGGCTGGTGGAACACTGGAACAGGCAGTTGGGGCCCCTTCCCTGGAAATATTCAAGGTGAGGCTCAAGAGGGCTCTAGGCAGCCTCATCTGGTTGAGGATGTCCCTGCTAGGAGTAGATGACTTTTAGAGGGCACTTCCAACCCAGAGCATTCTGTGATTCTGTTTTAATTTACAAGGGATAAATTTGACTTCACACTGGAGGCTTTCATTTACTTCACATCCAAACCAGATCAAATCAGACTCAACCAAAACTGAGTAACTCCAGCTTACACCAAAGTGGGAATATCCACATAGCTTTCTGGTGACTCTATCAGTCTAATATGATACCATGAATTAAACCACACCAACTCAGCACCTGAAGGTAACCTTAGTGTCTGTAAAAGAAAGCATTTCTCAGTGACACAGAGAGCTGAGTTATGTTTTCCATTAGTGGAAAATGTGATCACATTCTGAGATACTTCATATTTTTATGCTGCCTTTTATTTTTAGCTGTTTCTGTAATACATCAGTGCCCATTATCTTGCTATAATTAAAGGTCACTGCTCCTGTTGCTATCTATAGCTATGGTAGGCTGCCACATCTTGACCCAAAATTAATAGATGTATCTTAGATCATCTCTTTCCCTTCAGCTGTGTAGCTCGTGTGCATAGGACAGTCTCCAGCTCTCAGCCACTTTAGCAGCATATCAGAAAGAAACTGCAGAAGGGTAAGCTCCCTGTTTCTGGGAGAGGCAGCTGTAATTGTCGTTGGTATCAATCATTTAGGCAGGGATCATAGAATCATAGAATCAATAAGGTTGGAAAAGACCTCAGAGATCATCAGGCCCAACCTGTCACCCAGCACCTCATGACTAATTAAACCATGGCTCCAAGTGCCACATCCAATCCCTTTTTGAACACCTCCAGAGATGGGGACTCCACCACCTCCCTGGGCAGCACATTCCAGTGGCCAATAACTGTTTCTGTGAGGAACTTTCTCCTCACCTCCAGCTTAAACCTCCCCTGGCACAGCTTGAGACTGTGTCCTCTTGTTCTGGTGCAGGCTGCCTGGGAAAAGAGACCAACCCCCAGCAAACAAGCAAGGAGCACACACGCTCCCCACAGAGGGAAGCTGTCAGTTTACCAGGGAGTCTTGAGCCCTTGGTCTCCCCCAAGAATATCAGCTGTGGTGTGGGAGGTAGCAGGGAGAGCTGCTGCCTTTGGTAGTCAGTCCTTATACAGCAGTGGTAAATGAGTGAACTAAATGTGGGACCCATGGCTTAAACTGAAATCCCTCGTGGGTAGATTTGCCTTGTTACCTGATTGCTGCAGAGCAGCCAGCAATGTGGAACTCTAACCCATTAGGAAAGTCCACAGGCATTTTTGTAATTCAAACAAAGAATACCTTGGATTTACTGACAGCCCTCTCTGGCCTTACTTCTGCTGCCATGCACTCAGAGCTTATCTTACTGTGGGTAAAATAGAATCTATGAAAGCAAAAGGTGGCTTCAGGTGTACAAAACACTAAATGCAAAGTTTGCTGTATGGTTTTTGGCCTTTCTTGTTCTCATCATGATCTGAATCTGCTAAACCAACAGTGCAACAGAGGCTACAAAATAAGGGAAGCATTTATTCCCTCAGAAACACTGCTCTCTGTAGACCCCATTGCTGTCTACAGCTACCTGAAGGGAGGTTGTAGCCAGGTGGGAGTCAATCTCTTCTCCCAGGCAACCAGCACCAGAACAAGGGGACACAGTCTCAAGCTGTGCCAGGGGAGGTTCAGGCTGGGTGTTGGGAAGAAGCTCTACACAGAGAGAGAGATTTGCCATTGGAGTGTGCTACCCAGGGAGGTAGTGGAGTTGCCATCCCTGGAGATCTTCAAGAAAAGCCTGGATGAGGCACTTAGTGTCATGGTGTAGTTGAGTGGACAGGGCTGGGTGATAGGTTGGACTGGATGGTCTTGGAGGTCTCTTCCAACCTGGTTGATTCTATGATCCTATGATTCTTTCCCAGTAGTCCATAAGCTCTGCTCATTTCAACACCAGATATTTTCCTCCAGCTCAAGCATTAGAATTGTTTCCCCCTGTCTTTTTAAACTTCAGTCTTGCTGGGGAGTGAAAATAAAACAAAATAAGAATTAAAAAGCAATATCTAGTCACACATGAAAGAGATAAGCTCCATGGTAATTGAACAGCAGAGATCCTACACTCCAAATTCTGCCTGAGAGCTTGTGTGGATATTGCCTCTCAAGGGCAGAAAGGAGAATGGCTTTTCCTGATAACCATTGTAGTTATAGATAGCACAGGAAAAAGCAAAGGGCTATCAGCATGGTGGGAGGGAGTGGGAAGAGGAGGTGCCAGGCTTGACTTAGGAAAAAATGCCCCCAGGTTTTACCTGAGACAGGGCCTGTATAAAGAATTAGATTTCAACTCTGCTGAAAGTAAGAAAAATCTTCTGGCATCCAAGTTGTAACTGATAGTCATGAAAATGTATGAGATTAATGTACTCACTCAGCACTGCCCTTCAACCCTATCATGAAAGCAGTCAGGGCTGAGAGGAGGTGGGGGTGAATAAAGAGGAGCAGGAAAAGCAGAAGTGAAGGAGGGAAGAGGAACAGACTGGGTTGAAATATTTCCTTTGTATGGGTTTACTGGCCAAAGGCTGGCCTCTTGCACTGTGTAACACTTGGTAAGATTCACCCTGGTGACCCGAGCTGCCTGCACACCCTAGACCTGTGCTCTTTCCAGACTTCTCCACAGCAGGCTTTTCTGGTCCTAGAAGAGCAGCACTGACCCTTTACTGTTTGGTTTTAGGGACAGAACTCGTTGTCAGCACCTCCTTTCCACTAAACATTTTGTCTGACCATCTCATTTTCTGAAGCATTTCGTCAGGTAGCTGTAAAATCCCAGCTGTGGCCATTCAGTTCAAAGACCAGCAGGTTTTCCATGCTTGCACTGCCTTTGCCACAGAAAGCAGGATCAAGAACAAGCCTTTCTCAAGCAGCTCTCCTGTTGAACCTCAGAAGGCTCCCTTGTCTCTATCCAAGACAGCAAAGCCTCATGAACCAGACCCTATTCCCTTTACAACCTCTTCAAAGCAACCGTTGTCCACAGTGATGAAATTTCCCACAAGATGAAGCTGTCCAATGCTCTGATGTGCTGCCTCTTACTTTTTGTTTGTGCTGTTCCCTTTATCCTGCAGGGACCAATCAGTGTTGCTTTGTCCTTCATCTGGCAGAAAACACAGATGGTGTCCTAAAATTCAGGCTGGATCTTAGGAAGAACTTCTTCACAGAGAGTGATTTGCCAGTGCTGCCCAGGGAGGTAGTGGAGTCATCGTCCCTGGAGATCTTCATGAAGAGGCTGGATGAGGCACTTAGTGCCATGGTCTAGTTGATTGGATAGGGCTGGGTGATAGGTTGGACTGGATGATCATGGAGGCCTCTTCCAACCTGGAGGATTCTATGATTCTAAAATCATTCAGCCACTCTTCAGAGGACCTTGCCCTGTCTCAAACACTGTTACTCTTCAGCAGAACATTTTCAGCTCTACATTTTGCTGAATATCTTGGCAAGAATTTCAACTCCCTGTGCTTTCCAGGTAGAGCAGGTGGAGGGTATTGAAAGAGAGCAGGTAATTCTGTGCTCTGCCAACCATCATCTTAAGAGACATTTGGTCCACTGTTGGCCATGGCTTGGTCTTGCCCTTTCATTAACATCTTCATTGAAGGACTAGACTATCATACGGTACTAAGTGAAACGTAGTTGTGGAGCCAAACAAAACCTCCTTGTTGACCTCTGTCTAGGATTAGGATAGGGTAGGATAGGATAGGATAGGTATAGGACAGGACAGGGCAGGAAAGAATTAACCAGGTTGGAAAAGAACTTTGAGGTCATCCAGTCCAATCTATCACCCAACACCATCTAATCAACTCAACCATATGGCACCAAGCACCCCATCAAGTCTCTTCCTAAACACCTCCAGGGATGGTGACTCCACCACCTCCCTGGACAGCACATTCCAATGGCCAATCTCTCTTTCTATGAAGCACTTCTTCCTAACCTCCAGCCTAAACCTCCCCTGCCACAGCTTGAGACTCTGTCCTATGTGTCCTACTAGTCTCAATAGAAGTGTTTGCACTATAAGCTCTATACCCTTGCAGAAATTATATTGTCCCTCTGCTGCACCAGAAAAAGGCAAAGCTAAAAGAACTGAAGGAAGGACCTTGTTTGTGAGCAAGGGGCTCAGTGAAAACATCCTAAGTAACAAAATCAGGGTGATGCACACTTCCCTTGTTTATGAGCCCTGTCTGTCTCCACCTACACTGTAAAGTCTCTTCTCACAAAAATGTGGTGGAGGTCAGTGGTTGTACATTGGATAGTTGCTTTCTCTGCTCAGCTCTGCTGGCATGTTGTAGAGCCATAGAATCAATAAGGTTGGAAAAGACCTCAGAGATCATCAAGTCCAACTTATTACCTAATACCTAACACCTCCTGACAACTAAACCATGGCTCCAAGTGCCACATCCAAGCCTTTTTTGAACACCTCCAGGGACAGGGAGTCCACCACCTCCCTGGGTAGCACATTCCAATGGCCAATCTCTCTTGCTGGGAAGAACTTTCTCCTCACCTCCAGCCTAAATTTCCCCTGGTGCAGCTTGAGACTGTGTCCTCTTGTTCTGGTGCTGGTTGCCTGGGAGAAGAGACCAACCCCCACCTGGCTACAGCCTCCTTTCAGGTAGTTGTAGAGAGCAATGAGGTCTGCCCTGAGTCTCCTCTTCTCCAGGCTAAGCAACCCCAGCTCCCTCAGTCTCTCCTCACAGGGCTGTGCTCCAGACCCCTCCCCAGCTTCGTTGTCCTTCACCACCACTCTCTGGGCTCGACCCTCCAGTCAGTCGCTAACCCAGCTCAGAGTGCTGCTGTCCAAGCCGGGGGCTGACAGCTTGGCCAGGAGGTTGCAGGAGTCATAGCAAATGTGTACAGCACATCTGCCACGAGACTTGGGTCCTTTAAAGAGGAAAAAAACCTTGAAGCTTATTGTGGAAAAGAAAGTAAAAACTTCTGTATGGCTGCTGAAGTACTCCCATGGAGCCTCCTTGGAGTAATATTCCCATAGTCCAAATTTCTCTAGAAGCCACATACCCTGTCACATTATATCCCCATCACATGCCACAAAATCATCTCCAGGGGTGAGGAGACAGCTGTTTGTGGTGCACAAGGGAACAGGCAGTCCATCTGGGAAATGAAATTCCCATAGGACATCCGTTCAATATTTCTAAATAAAAATGTTACTCTCAGTTAGCTGATGTAAGGGGAGATGAGGGGGGAGCAAAGGACAAAGCAGGGACTGCTCTCAAAGACATTTAACTCCTCTGGAAGTGCAGTTTGCTGTTAGAAACAGAGTAGAGAACCTTTTCAGCCAAATCACACAGATTTCTTGAGGCTCACAGCTGAGTATCACAGTATCACAGTGTCACAGTATAACTTAGGTTGGAAAGGACCTCAAGGATCATCGAGTCCAACCAATCAACACAGACCCCATGACTAGACCATGGCACCAAGTGCCACGTCCAATCTCCCCTTGAACACCTCTAGGGATGGTGACTCCACCACCTCCCTGGGCAGCACATTCCAATGACGAATGACTCGCTCGGTGAAGAACTTCCTCCTCACCTCGAGTCTAAACCTCCCCTGGTGCAGCTTGAGACTGTGTCCTCTTGTTCTGTAGCTGGTTGCCTGGGAGAAGAGACCAACCCCTTCCTGGCTACAACCACCTTTCAGGTAGTTGTAGAGGGCAATGAGGTCACCCCTGAGCCTCCTCTTCTCCAGGCTAAACAATCCCAGCTCCCTCAGCCTCTCCTCACAGGGCTGTGCTCAAGGCCTCTCACCAACTTCGTTGCCCTTCTCTGGACACACTCAAGTGTTTCAATGTCCTTCTTAAACTGAGGGGCCCAGAACTGGACACAGGACTCAAGGTGCAGCCTAACCAATGCAGAGTACAGGGGCACAATGACTTCCCTGCTCCTGCTGGCCACGCTATTCCTAATGCAGGCCAGGATGCCATTGGCCCTCCTGGCCACCTGGGCACACTGCTGGCTCATATTCAGGTGGCTGTCAATCAGCACCCCCAGGTCCCTCTCTGTTTGGTAGCTCTCCAGCCACTCTGACCCCAGCCTGTAGCTCTGCATGGGATTGCCATAGCCAAAGTGCAGCACTCGGCACTTGGACTTGTTGAATGCCATCCCACTGGACTCTGCCCATCTGTCCAGTCGGTTGAGGTCCCTCTGCAGAGCCTTTCTACCCTCTAACTGACTAACATCTGCTCATAACTTGGTGTCATCTGCAAACTTGCTGATGACTGACTCAATCCCCTCATCCAGATCATCAATGAAGATGTTAAAGAGGATGGGGCCCAGCACTGAGCCCTGGGGGATGCCACTGGTGCCTGGCCACCAGCTGGCTGTGGCACCATTCACCACCACTCTCTGGGCTTGGCCCTCCAGCCAGTTCCTAACCCAGCACAGAGTGTAGTGGTCCAAGAGTGTGACAAGGACAGTGTTTGGGGAGGAGCTGCTGTCAGGGAAGCTGGAGCAGCTCTGCAAGCAGTGGTCTCTACTGAAAGAAGTTGAATGAGAATGGTTCTTTTTTGTTGTTTTGTTGTTTTGTTGAGGCTAAGGAAATCTCACTTTAAAATATAAATCCCATTTCCTCTTTAGGATCAGAATAGAATATACCAGACCCAAAGCTCTCTGTGTTTGGGTATGGTGCACAGTGCAATTTAAGTAGTGAATGTTGGTATCTGTTAAACCATCTGCTGGAGCCTGCAGATATACACTGAGCATTGATCATAGAATCATTGAATCATAGAATCATAGAATTGTCAGGGTTGGAAGGGACCTCAAGGATCATCCAGTTCCAACCCCCCTGCCATGGGCAGGGACACCTCACACTAGATCAGGTTGCTCACAGCCACATCCAGCCTGGCCTAAAAACCTCCAGGAATGAAGCTACCACTACCTCCCTGGGTAACATGTGCCAGTGTCTCACTACCCTCATGGGGAAGAATTTCTTCCTAACATCCAATCTCAATTTACCCATTTCTAGTTTTGCTCCATTGCCCCCAGTCCTATCACTCCCTGACACCCTAAAAAGTCCCTCCCCAGCTTTCTTGGAGCCCCCTTCAGATACTGGAAGGCCACAAGAAGGTCTCCTCAGAGACCTTAATCACAGATAATATTGCCTAGGGCTTCACTCACACCTATTGTGTTGTAACCTCACCTCTGCACATGACTGTTGCTGCAGTAACTGCATCACTGCACATGCATGCTGCTCTCCTTTGCTCTCCAATGCAAGGAACACCCAGGGGGACTGAACATGCTGTCACTAGGAGTGCTGCAGTGACAGGTGGCAAGATGCTGAAGACTTTCAGTTTCTATTAACCCTGGTGGGAAAGAGGGAGATGCAGAATCTCCTCTGAGGCCCCTGCTTTGCCATTGTACCTTGTTTAAAAGGGTGGCTTGTACCATTATGAAAGAAGTAGGTCACAGACAACCCTTACCGGTTCTCATCCACTTACTTTGCTACTGAAGTGGATTAGCACAAAGAAAGTAATGTTATTCTTTTCTCATGTAAGGATGATGCAAATTACCTTCACAGCAGCACAGACTCATATTTAATTCCATCACATGAAAAAGGGATTGGTGAGCTGCCCACATCTCCATTTGATTTTCTCCTGCACGTTTTTTGCTGGGTTACTAGGACTTGCCCTCATCCCCTTAGGATCAGCACAGAGACAGGACCTTGTTAGGTTGCCTCTTTGTATCTAAGAAACCAAATCTGCCCCCCTGCCACCACTGAAAACCAGAGGGGAAGGAAAACCACTCCCTGACCTCCAAAGTATTTTCTGAATTAAGGAGAGCCTTTCTTTTTCACCAGAGAGCACAGAACAAAGCTGGTAGTGATCAGCCTTTATGAACTGAAGAGCTATTGGGAACCAATGCAGCTCAACATTTGATATGACATTCCTCCAGAGACAAATTCCCTCCAATTTACCGGCCTGGTTTTGTTTGTCTCTTCTGTGGCCACATTGTCCTCTCTGTACACTTAGCACAGTGCTGAGCAGGGAAAGCATAGAGGTCCAAGCTGATACCTGCAGATGAATTCCATTGCTGTACTCAGTGGCTCTTTCTGCTCTTTAATTGGCTTCCTAGGTCAATGAGGACTCTATAGGCCAGCTTGTCTTTATCTTGAGAGTAACAGTGCACATATGGGATGGAGACATTTATATCCAGCTCCAGAACAGCATGCTAAGTATATTTATCTTTCCAGGTGATTGTGCCAGACTCATCACCATGGTACCTGCAGTGAGCAGACTTTTAGCTATGGCTTTTGATACAGAAGCTGTTTGGGAGCCCTCAGCCAGCTGCTGGGAGCCATGAAGTGCATTGATGTTGTTTTTGAGTTATTTGGGGAGGAAAGGAAATGTCAGTCTTGTTAGTCACTTCTTGCTGTTTGCATGGTAGTGTGCTCTGGTATGCTAAGTGCCTCAGCTCCTTCCAGGCTGAAGGTTTGTGGATTATTAATCATCCTCGCTTTCAAATATATAAATCATGATAGCAACAGAGGCAAAGGAGGAGAAGGAGCAGTCTGCTGTTAACCCTTCCAGCTGGGAGGATGTTGTCTTCCTGCCTGATACATCTCTCAGATCTCACCAAGGTTTTTGGATTACCCCTGTGCCAGTCACCTCTCCTAGGGAGAGGCTCCTATATGTTTAAAGCCATCCTCAAACACATGCAACACACTAGGCTCACGTTCACCTGTTCTGGGGTTGCAGGCCAGGCCCAGAAGTTGACTGAAAGGTCCCAGGTGCCAGGCTCCTATAATGAGGAAAAGCAATTTGCTAGATATTGAATCCCTGTGCATTCCTTGTATGAGAACCTGGAACAAAGGTGTCCAGAGAAGGACCATGAGGATGAGCAGAGAGCTGGAGCTGCTCTGCTATGAGGACAGACTGAGAGAGTTGGAGCTGTTCAGTCTGGAGAAGAGAAGGCTCCAAGGAGACCTAATTGTAGCCTTCCAGTATCTGAAGGGGGCTACAAGAAAGCTGGGGAGGGACTTTTGAGGGTGTCAGGGAATGATAGGACTGGGGGGGATGGAAAAAAACAAACAAAACAAACAAAAACTAGAAATGGCTAGAATCAGATTGGATGTTAGGGAAGAAGTTCTTCCCCATGAGGGTGGTGAGATGGAATGGAGTGGAATGGAATGGAATGGAATGGAATGGAATGGAATGGAATGGAATGGAATGGAATGGAATGGAATGGAATGGAACAGACCAGGTTGGAAAAGACCTTTGAGATCATCAAGTCCAACCTATTATCTAACACCATCTAATTAACTAAACCAAGGCACCAAGTGCCTCATCCAGTCTCTTCTAAAACACTTGCAGTGATGGTGACTCCACCACCTCCCTGGGCAGCACATCCCAATGACCAATCTCCCTTCCAAACCTAACAATTCTGATTCTATGAAAAGCACAGAGCACTGCTGCAGACACAAGTGTTGCTGGGTGGATAGAGAATGGAAGACTCACTGGGCACTGAACAAAACCAGAGGGAAAATGAGCTTGCTGGGTTCAGGTCCCTAGAAACTGGGCTAGTTGAACAAAGATTCACAGGTGACTTGATACAAGCACTGAATCACTCTGGCCTTTGCCTAGGCTCAACCCATATTTTTGACCTGAAACAGACCTTCCTCAGTTGTTATAAATATTTTACCTGGTAAATACTTGTTGGTGCAAGGCTGGAGTAAGCCAAGCCCACAGGCTAGAGAGTCTTTCAACATCTTTCAATCCTTTGTCAATGCCAGAAACCTTCACTGACTTCTAGCTAATGAAGTTCTCAAAAGCCAGAGCAAACCACTGCTCAGGCTGGGCTCTCTTTCAAGGCAGTGACAAGATCTGTAATCCAGGAATCCCTTCTTCCTTGAAGCTTCACACAGTGCATAACCATAGTAGGTAGTGTAGCACTACACTCCTCCAGCTCATCACAGCCAGCAAACTGTTTAAAAATAAGAGAGCTTGTTCTAAATAAGTTTGCAACAAACAAATAGGCTCAAAGCAGGGCTCTATTTTAAAAACGAAGGTCTTCACCAAACACTGATAGCTCAGGGGAGGTAGGAAAAGGGAATCACAGAATCACCAAGGCTGGAAAAGACCTCAAAGATTGAGTCCAAATCCTGGAATTGTTAGTGTTGGAAGGGACCTCAAGGTCTCTGAAGGGGGCTACAAGAAGGCTGGGGAGGGACTTCTCAGGATCTCAGGTAGTGATAGGACTAGGGGGAATGGAATGAAGCTGGAGGTGGAGAGATTCAGGCTGGATGTGAGGAGGAAGTTCTTCCCCATGAGAGTGGTGAAGCCCTGGAATGGGTTGTCCAGGGAGGTGGTTGGGGCCCCGTCCCTGGAGGTGTTTAAGCCCAGGCTGGACGAGACTGTGGCCAGCCTGATGTAGTGTGGGGTGACCCTGCCCATGGCAGGGGGCTTGGAACTAGATGATCCTTGTGGTCTCTTCCAACCCTGACTGATACTATGATACTATGATCATCCAGTTCCAACCCCCCTGCCATGGGCAGGGACACCTCACACTACAGCACGTTGCTCACAGCCACATCCAGCCTGGCCTTAAAATCCTCCAGGCATGAGGCTTCCACCACCTCCCTGGGCAACCTGTGCCAGTCTCTCACCACCCTTATGGGGAAGAACTTCTTCCTAACATCCAATCTCGATCTACCCACTTCTAGTTTTTTTCCATCCCCCCCAGTCCTATCACTCCCTGACACCCTCAAAAGTCCCTCCCCAGCTTTCTTGTAGGCCCAATGTTTATGGAAAAGTTTGGGGGAGAAAAAACTTAGATATGATTCACATTTAGTAATGGGGAAAAAAAGATCTTTTGTGAGTGACATGACAAAATTTGTGAGGCAGTACCACCTGAAGTGATTTCTCTCCAGACAGCATCATGGTTTGCTCTTGGCAAGACTCATCTCAAGTGATTTGTGTGAAGACAACAACGCTAACTCTGATTTCTGCTCACTTCAGTGCTAGGGACTCCTTGCCAGCCAAGAAAGAGGATGATGCTCACTTCGGTTCTGGGACCAGCTTCAATGTGCAAGAGAGATGCTGCTGTGCTCTTCAGAAAGCAAGTCCCTGGGTGGGGTAAAAGGCTGACTAGATCATTAGGCTAAATCTACAGCAAAAAACAAATCCTGCTTATATGAGATTTATTTTTTCTCCCCCAGGGAGACCTCTCCTTTCCCAGGTTTGTGCACAGACAAGAGGTTAATTCATACTGAGCATCCTAGGTTGGCTCTAGGGGAGGAGGAGGAGGCACTGCTGCTCAGAGCAGAAGGCAGCTGTTGTGCAAAGCAGCCACAGCTCATATGCTGGTAGTATTTCATCCAACAGTTTGGCCAGTTCTAAATTCAACACAGCACAACATGACAAATTATTGCTAATTGCCACAACTCATGGGCATGTTTTATGCTATGGCACAGATCTGTATTGTGGGTTCTTTTCTGCTCTGCTGGAATGTTTATAGCTAATAAGGGCAAATCTGCTTCATATGTCACCAGTCAGCCATAATGCAGAACAGGCAAAGCAGGCAAAGCAGGCAAAGTCCTAATTGCAGTGATGATGGCTGAAAGCTGTAGTTGCAGTATTTCTAAACACTGCTCTGATTTCAGCTTTCACTCTAACCAGGCATGTTTATAGTACAGAATGCAGAATTAACCAGGCTGGAAGAGACCTCAGAGATCATCCAGTCCAACCGATCACCCAACACCATCTAATCAACTCAACCATATGGCACCAAGTGCCTCAGCCAGGCTCTTCCTAAACACCTCCATTGATGGTGACTCCACCACCTCCCTGGGCAGCACATTCCAATGGCCAATCTCTCTTTCTATGAAGAACTTCTTCCTAACATCTAGCCTAAACCTCCCCTGGCACAGCTTGAGACTGTGTCCTCTTGTTCTGGTGCTGCTCGCCTGGGAGAAGAGAACAACCCCAACCCGGCTACAGCCTCCCTTCAGGTAGTTGTAGACAGCAATGAGGTCTCCCCTGAGCCTCCTCTTCTCCAGGCTAAGCAACCCCAGCTCCCTCAGCCTCTCCTCACAGGGCTGTGCTCCAGACCCCTCCCCAGCTTTGTCGCCCTTCTCTGGACACCTTCCAGCAACTCAACATCTTTCCTAAACTGAGGGGCCCAGAACTGGACACAGGACTCGAGGTGTGGCCTAAGCAGTGCTGAGCACAGGGCAGAATGACTTCCCTGCTCCTGCTGGCAAGAGAGCACAAAAGGCTGGTTTGTAAGGAGATGCAGCCAGATTCTTATTTAAATCTGCAGAGTCCCATTTCAATCCCCCAGGCTCCAGCTCCAAAAGGTTGATGTTACTGGAGCTACATCATTTTACAGCAGCAGAGTCCATTACACCTAAGGGTTTGCAGTGCCAAAGTGGGTCTTAAATGTTGGAGGTTTTATCCTGCAGTGGGCTAAAAGGACTATTCACCTGTCCTTGGAGCAGCATGCAGTTACTGCATCTCTGGATAAACTCAGTCCTCTACAAAGCCATATTCTGTTATCAGTTAGGCTGTGTATCTATTGTCATGGTGGCTGAAACTCACCCCTGTGAAGACAGTCTGCAGGGAGCACACCTGGATTGAAAGCTCACTTCAGCCTCTGGAGTACATAAGAATGAATTGATGCAAGAGAAACACTCCATCCTCTCTGAACTGTCCTTTGTACAGCCCTGGAGATAAAACCCCTGTGCACAGAACTGTATCATGAACATGCAATCAGAATCTCTGCTGCAATGACAGGGTCAGTGCAATACCTCTGCCTAAATTCAGACTGACAGCTGCAGAGATCAGCTCTGGCATTTCTGAAAGGTAAAATATATGAATTTCCCCTCTGTGGTAAGGCTCAATAGGTCCAGCACCCAGGGAGGTGGTGGAGTCACCATCCCTGGAGGTGTTCAAGAGGAGATTGGACGTGGCACTTGGTGCCATGGTCTAGTCATGAGGTCTGTGGTGACAGGTTGGACTCAATGATCCTCGAGGTCTCTTCCAACCTTAGTAATACTGTGATACTGTGATACTGTGATACCAGCAGTGCCTCAAGAAGCATAACAATCAATCTTAGCTGCATAACTTATTCAGGTGTTTATAAGTAGCTAATAAAACTGAGGCACTTGTGTGTGTGTTTGTGTGTGTGTGTGTGTGTGTGAAAAATAGGTGTGAAGATCCTTAGCTAAATGTAAACTGCTACAAAGCTTTCTCAGCTGCAGTCAAGCCACTGCAAGGCTCAGCCCTTTGTGTTCTGATAGGAGGGTGAGGATCAGCAGAGGCACTGAGATCACAACCAAGGCAGCCTGGGAGGGCAGAAAGCCGACAGAGGCTCTCAGCAAAGGGTCCACGCATTTTGTTGTCGATGTTGGCACCTCCCAGCTCCCCTCGCAGAGCCATGTGGGGATGGCTGGCTAGCCTGGCTCTAGATGATAGGAATTTTTCACATGGGCAAGCTGTCAGCTCTCCAGGCAGAGGAAAGGGACTGCTATCCCAAGAGCTGCCTTGGGGATGCCGCTCCAAGAGAGAAGCAGAGCAGTGCTTCAAGGGATTCTGCCAGGAAAATGTTAGCTTTTCCTCAGAAGCTGCCTTGATCTGAGCACAAGAAATACTCCACAATACCTGTAGAGCAGTGTCTGTCCCACCCAGAATAGCTCAGGCAATCAGGCTGCCCACACAAGCAAGCCATCAATGATTCATCCTGCAGAATGAGAATTACTTTTGCTGGAGGGAAAAATGAACAGGATGGGTTTGTGGCCTGGCTGCAGCTCAAGCTATCTCTCTCATATTCTTTTCATGCAGTGAACTTCTCCAGGGCTCTTCTGAAACGCTCTCACAGGCAGAAGGGGGAAGTTAAGCTTTCTGCTGCATTGGTGTCAGTGGCTTTGCCCTCATGTAATGAGCAGATATTAGCACATTTTGTTTTCCATGTTTCCCTCAGATGCCAGCTCTTATTTCTTCTAATCTGCCTAAGAGCAGCTATTGCCAGAAGCAAGGCTCCTCTTAGAACAGCTCCTGAATCACCTCTCCTGTTTTCTGAGAGCATTTGAATCAGACTGAGAAAGCCACCCTGTAGTCATATAAGCTATACATTGAGCAGGCTCATTTGATTACAATCACTTTGGTTTCCTGGACTAACATTAAAATGGGGAAAGACATTAAGAATGAACCCATATTAGATGTAGGCCTTGCAGGCAAAACATTTATTGCATTGAAAACTTGGAATGCTGTGATAGGAGGCATAGGGAAAAATTCCTGCCTGAATGCTTCATGCAAATTGTAAGAAAGGAAGAAGAAAAAGGGGGGGGGGGGGGGGAGGGGGGGGAAGTTTTATCAGAAATGCTTTTTATCAGACACTGTTTTATGGGCAAGTGCTTAGGCAGAAAGCAGGAGTGACTTCTATTTTCCACAATGAAACAGAAAATGCAATTATTGTAGAGTAGATTAGGGCTCTGTGAAATATTGGAGTTTCCTTTATTTGCCTTTGCAGGTAGTTAAATTCAAGAGCTACTTACATTCCCCCTCATCTCCAAATTTAAAAGGCAATAAATTCCTTTAGTGTTTTCAATCTCTTTCTCCTTCAAGAGGTGTAAACTGATTGCCTGAATCCCCCTACAAACTTCATTCTTATGAATAGGGGAGAAAAATTTACAAGGCCATTGGGCCTGGAACACAAGCCCTGTGAGGAGAGGCTGAGGGAGCTGGGGTTGTTCAGCCTGGAGAAGAGGAGGCTCAGGGGAGACCTCATTCTACCTCAGTCTACAACTACCTGAAGGGAGGTTGTAGCCAGCTGGGGATTGGTCTCATGATCGGAATCTGCTAAACCAACAGTGCAACAGAGGCTACAAAATAAGGGAAGCATTTATTCCCTCAGAAACACTGCTCTCTGTAGACCCCGTTGCTGTCTACAGCTACCTGAAGGGAGGTTGTAGCCAGGTGGGGATTGGTCTCTTCTCCCAGGCAGCCAGCACCTGAACAAGGGGACACAGTCTCAAGCTGTGCCAGGGGAGGTTCAGGCTGGGTGTTAGGAAGAAGTTCTTCATAGAGAGAGTGATTTACATTGGAATGTGCTGCCCAGGGAGGTGGTGGAGTCACCATCCCTGGAGATCTTCAAGAAAAGCCTGGATGAGGCACTTGGTGCCGTGGTCTAGTTGATTGGATAGGGCTGGGTGATAGGTTGGACTGGATGATCCTGGAGGTCTCTTCCAACTTGGTTGATTCTATGATTCTATCTAATCCCTCTTTAGCTCCAGGTCTCCTTTCTCAGAAGTCATCACTTCAGTACAACACTTCATGTCCAGCCAGACAGCAGAGCAGCAGCAGCAGCCTCTACAGCCCCATACCAGTGGCACCTCCCAGGCTGGGTGAGGTGGGACAGTTGTTCCTTTCAGCTCAGTGGTGTGGAAAATGCAACTGGACCTAAAGGGATAAAGGGTGCTCCTCAGAGACACTCCTGGGATGTGCCTGAACAGTAATGCTTCTTGGACTAGTAAACCAATTATGTATAAGCCAAACAGATTGGTTTTCAAATGTCCTGGCTGTCTAAGGGACAAATCAGCTACAAAATAGGTATAAAGTGACTTGACGAACTGGGAAAACAGCTGCTGCCAACTGGCCCAGTTTAGGAAAGAGAAGGCCCATTGGACTCAGACTGAGGGCATGACCACTTCAGGCTCCAGCTACAGGACCAGCAGCCTCCAGTAAACCCTGATAGAGTGCTTTGAGGTGCTTTCACAGGAGATCTGCAATGCTCTTCCACAGGAGGTGACCACCTCCAGTATACTGGTGACAGGACAGGACCTGCCCTGTGATTCTGCCTTTGTTTTTCCAGGTCAGGTCAGCTCAAATCATAGTCTAAACTGCCATGAAGGCAGCTTTGCACAAACCCACCCAGCAGCAAGCTGTGCTGGCTGGCCCAGGTAGAGGCCAAAGCAGCAGCTGGGAGGAGGTTGGGGGCAGCATGAACACCCAAGGCTATCTCACCCGCATTACTGTTACTCATTGCTGCCTCTGGTCACAGTGAGCAACAGGCACACAGCATCAGTAGCAGCACTCTGCCATAGACATGCTGCTTGCCACCAGCATGAGCTGCCAGGCACCTTTGGGCTCAATAGACCTTGCTGCTCATCAGGACCCTGTGTCTGCCCTGGACCTTCTACTTCCACACATATGGAGGAACAAACCTGCATGAAAATACATGCAGGAAGAGGCTTTCAGTCATGCACAGTCAGAAAGCTGCCTCCACAGCTAAGACTACTGACACCAGAAGATTGTTTCAAGGAGTTTTGTGGGCAGAGGGTCCGGCTTGCTTCAGCACACTGGGCATCCAAGCTGTGGATGGAGCCTTACCAAACCTATTTATTCATACAGAGACCAGAGCAAGGGTGAAGCTTCTGCCAGTGCAGTTCTCAAAACACATTACAGAGACTGCAAGAAAGCCTTTGGCAGCCAATAGCATGGTGTTAAAAAAAATAAGGAGGAAGCTTATTTGGAACTGTCTGTACCTTCTGATCATGCCTTTTGGAAAAGCAAAACAGCAGCAGGAGGAGTGATGAGGGGGACAGAGCAAGTCAAGGAGAGCACCCTCCCTCAGATGGCTGGGTTTTCCCAGGTATAACAATCACCCCCCAAGCAAAACCTTCCTGCTCTTTGCTGCATACATTCCACACAGCCCCATCAGCCACCCCATGTGCAGTGCAAAGTGCAAGCATGCCTACTGTCAAGTGACAGGAAGAAAAATGCCAACACCAGGCCATGGCCTGCTGCAGCAGATTTCCAAACTGGAAACATGCAAAGCCTTAAAGGGTAAGGGGCAGGCAGCAGAGCTACCTCTGTAAATAACTTGCACGCCTGCAAAGGGAGGCAGATCTCTTAGGAGAGATACCAAGATAAGACAGACAAGCCCAGAGCTGAAGCTGATGTGCACAAGCAGCAGGAGTGCATGGCTGAGCACTGCTAGCCAGCAGAAAGCACATCCTCCCTAAAGCCCTCAGTAGAGAATCATGGAATCATAGAATCAACAAGGTTGGAAAAGACCTCAGAGATCATCAAGTCCAACCTGTCACCCAACACCTCCTGATTAACTAAACCATGGCTTCAAGAGCCACATCCAATCATTTTTTGAACACTTCCAGGGATGGTGACTCCACCACCTCCCTGGGCAGCACATTCCAAAGGCCAATCTCTCTTGCTGGGAAGAACTTTCTCCTCACCTCCAGCCTGAAGGTCTCTTCCAACATGGTTTATTCTATTAAATTCTATTAAATTCTATTAAATGTCCTCTGGCACAGCTTGAGACGGTGTCTGAGACTGTGTTCTGGTGCTGGTTGCCTGGGAGAAGAGACCAACCCCCACCTGGCTACAACCTCCCTTCAGGTAGTTGTAGAGAGCAAGAAGGTCTCCCCTGAGCCTCCTCTTCTCCAGGCTAAGCAACCCCAGCTCCCTCAGCTGCTTCTCTGCCTTTCACTGTAGACAGTATCTCTTTCCTGGCCTGCTCATGTGAAAAACTCCCCAAAAGATGAAGGAAGCTGCAAAAGAAGTAAAGCATTTGGCACAATGAAGCCTCTTGAAGAGGCTGCACACCCAGAAAGCCTGTCATCCCACCCCCACCCTCAGCTACAGCCTAGTGACAGCTCATCAAACCTCCCTCTTTTGCCTTTTTTTATATTAAATTCAACTGTGAGCAAAATTATCAAAGAAATATGGGCTTTAATTAATGTTTGCCTTGACCATAAATGAAAGAGGACTCCCATTTATTATTTTCTTTGCTGTATTTTACTATCAGTCACTCAAGATCGTGGAGGCTAGTAAATTAATTCGGAACTAATTAAGTTAAAGGAGGTCATTTGTTAGAGAAAACTGATTACATATTGAGATCTCCTGGGGGCCTAAATGAGAAAATCACTATCATGAAAAAATACTTTAAATGATGCAGGTCAACCAAGGAGATCATTAAAGATACAGTGGTGGGGGGTTGGAAATACTATTGACTCTGCGACAGGGAAAAGCCAGAAGGGAAGTGGGCTGACGTCAGCAAGAAGAAAGGCATTGACAGCGCTGGCCTGGGGGAGGATTTTTAGGGTTCTGCACATAGGATAGGATAGGATAGGATAGGATAGGATAGGATAGGATAGGATAGGATAGGATAGGATAGAATAGAATAGAATAGAATAGAATAGAATAGAATAGAATAGAATAGAATAGAATAGAATAGAATAGAATAGAATAGAATAGACCAGGTTGGAAGAGACCTTCAAGATCATGGCGTCCAACCCATCAACCAATCCAACCCACCCAAACAGCTAACCCATGGCACCAAGCACCCCATCAAGTCTCCTCCTAAACACCTCCAGTGATGGTGACTCCACCACCTCCCCAGGCAGCCCATTCCAATGGGCAATCACTCTCTCTGGATAGAACTTCTTCCTAACGTCCAACCTAAACCTCCCCTGGCACAGCCTGAGACTGTGTCCTCTTGTTCTGGTGCTGGCTGCCTGGGAGAAGAGACCAACCTCTGCCTGTCTACAACCTCCCTTCAGGTAGTTGTAGACAGCAATAAGGGTCACCCCTGAGCCTCCTCTTCTCCAGGCTAAGCAACCCCAGCTCCCTCAGTCTCTCCTCACAGGGCTGTGTTCCAAGCCCCTCACCAACTTTGTTGCCCTTCTCTGGACTCGCTCCAGCAAGTCAACCTCCTTCCTAAACTGAGGGGCCCAGAACTGGACACAGGACTCAAGGTGTGGCCTAACCAGTGCAGTGTACAGGGGCAGAATGACCTCCCTGCTCCAGCAGGCCACACTCTTCCTGATGCAGGCCAGGATGCCATTCACCCTCTGGGAGCCCAGGAGCCTGGGCACACTGCAGGCTCATGTTCAGCCTACCATCAACCAGCACCCCCAAGTCCCTCTCTGCCTGGCTGCTCTCCAGCCACTCTGACCCCAGCCTGTAGCACTGCATGGGGTTCTTGTGGCCAATGTGCAGCACCTGGCACTTGGATGTGTTCAATCTCCTGCCCTTGGCCTCTGCCCATCTGCCCAGCCTGTTGAGGTCCCTCTGCAGAGCCTCTCCACCCTCCAGCAGATCAACTCCTGCCCCCAGCTTGGTGTCATCAGCAAATTTACTGATGATGGACTCAATGCCCTCATCCAGATCATCAATAAAGATGTTAAAGAGCACAGGGCCCAGCACTGATCCTTGGGGCACACCACTGGTGCCTGTCTGCCAGCTGGCTGTGGCACCATTCACCACCACTCTCTGGGCTCAACCCTCCAGCCAGTTCCTAACCCAATGCAGTGTGCTCCCATCCAAGCCATGGGCTGACAGCTCGGCCAGGAGTTTGCTATGGGGGACGGTGTCAAAGGCCTTGCTGAGGTCCAGGTAGACCACATCCACAGCCTGCCCCACATCCACCAGGCAGTCACCTGATCATAGAAGGAGATCAGGTTGGTCAGGCAGGACCTGCCCTTCCTAAATCCATGCTGGCTGGGCCTGATCCCTTGGCCATCCTGTAAGTGCTGTGCGATTGCACTCAAGATGACCTGTTCCATGATCTTGCCTGGCCACAATAACCCCAAGCAGCACTTCAGGCTGGGGTCAGAGTGGCTGGAGAGCAGCCAGGCAGAAAGGGACTTGGGGGGTACTGGTTGACAGTAGGCTGAACATGAACCAGCACTGTGCTCTGGTGGCCAAGAAATGGCATCTTGGCCTGCATCAGGAGCAGTGTGGCCAGCAGGAGCAGGGAAGTCATTCTGCCCTGTGCTCAGCACTGGTTAGGCCACAACTGGAGTCCTGTGTCCAGTTTTGGGCTCCTCAGTTTAGGAAAGATGTTGAGATGCTGGAAGGTGTCCAGAGAAGGGCAACAAAGCTGGGGAGGGGTCTGGAGCACAGCCCTGTGAGGAGAGGCTGAGGGAGCTGGGGTTGCTTAGCCTGGAGAAGAGGAGGCTCAGGGGTGACCTTCTTGCTGTCTACAACTCCCTGAAGGGAGGTTGTAGCCAGGTGGGGGTTGGTCTCTTCTCCCAGGCAACCAGCACCAGAACAAGAGGACACAGTCTCTTGCTGTGCCAGGGGAGGTTTAGGCTGGATGTTAGGAAGAAATTCTTCCCAGCAAGAGAGATTGGCTATTGGAATGTGCTGCTCAGGGAGGTGGTGGAATCGCCATCATCCCTGGAGGTGCTTAGGAAGAGCCTGGATGAGGCACTTGGTGCCATGGTTTAGTTGCTTAGATGGTGTTGGGTGATAGGTTGGACTTGATCCCAAAGGTCTTTTCCAGCCTGCTTAATTCTGTATTTTGTATTCTGTATTTTTTTCCTCTTTTAACAATTGAAACCCATGAATGTCATTGCTTGCCTCACACTAGTCACCTATGCCCAGGTATTTCAAGGGGAGCACTAAACCTGCACACTCATGTGCATTGTGTACCTACATTCATTTGTGTAGGGCATCAATGTTTTTGGAAGCATACATCACAGCAACACCTAAGGACCAAGCCAAAACATGGGCTGCACTGTATGAGAGAGGGGGAAATGTCTGCAAGAGGAGGGATCCCTGCTTCCAAAAGGTTTAAGCAAGCAGCAGTGGAGGGATGGAAACTTGCATGGCACATGACTGCGTCACAGTAAGCCAGGCTAGTGCTTGAACACAGCAGCACCACTGGGAGCACTGTGGCCTGGATGAAAAGGAAATGCTCTCCGGGGATGCAGCTATGGTCTGTCTAGTCCAGAAACCCACTGCCTTGGACCATGGCTGTGGGAGATGTTGTTTAGGGAGAGTATGTGAGCCTGGCTGCTCTCTGCTGGCTGTTCTCCCTGTAGTGGCCTGTGATAGGGACAGGGCCCTGCTCTACCTGCACTCTTGATATTCACTTCAGACCCACTGGCTGAAATCAAATGTGTTTAACTCTGTCTTGAACCTGCTGACACCATGAGCCTCCACAACCTCCTGTGGCAACCCATCCTAGAAGTTCACTGCATGCTAGAATAATTTCTTTCACCTGTCTTAACACTCATTTCCTACTGGCTTCCTGAATTCCTACACCCAGTGGCAGTACAGAATTTGGTGAGAAATAGTTCTGTATCCGCCTGATTCATGATTTTGCTAACTTTGATGATATCTTCCGTACACCTTACTCAGGTGTAAAGAAATTCCTAAGGCTTTGCTCTCAGTGCCTTTCCTGATGGCACCCAGCACTCCGTTTCTGTGGCTACTGCTGCACATCTCCTGGTTTCAAAGAGCTGTCAGCAATGGCTCATTCCTAACCCCTGAGTGCCTGTTCTGAACCTGATGTGGTGGGGACAGGATTCAGATGATTCTTCCTGATGCATCAAGAACTCTCCTAAGGATCCCTGAAACATCCCTCCTGCCACATTCACATCAGTGCTGAGGATATGACTGAGCCTAATCCTGCATGGCAAAGCACGTATGGATTCGACACAATGGGAGCTTCTGGATAGCATAGTATCATAGTATCATAGTATCATAGTATCAGTCAGGGTTGGAAGGGACCACAAGGATCATCTAGTTCCAACCCCCCTGCCATGGGCAGGGACACCCCACACTAGATCAGCCTGGCCAGAGCCTCAGCCAGCCTGGGCTTAAACACCTCTAGGGACAGGGCCTCAACCGCCTCCCTGGACAACCCATTCCAGGGCTTCACCACTCTCATGGGGAAGAACTTCCTCCTCACCTCCAGCCTGAATCTCCCCACCTCCAGCTTCATTCCATTCCCCCTAGTCCTATCACTACCTGAGATCCTGAGCAGTCCCTCCCCAGCCTTCCTGTAGCCCCCTTCAGATACTGGAAGGCCACAATTAGGTCACCTGGGAGCCTTCTCTTCTCCAGACTGAACAGCCCCAACTCCTTCAGTCTGTCCTCACAGCAGAGCAGCTCCAGCCCTCTGCTCATCCTCATGGCCCTTCTCTGGACACCTTCCAGCACCTCCACATCCCTCTTGGAATAGGGGCTCCAGAACTGGAGGCAGTACTCCAGGTGGGGTCTCACCAGAGCTGAGCAGAGGGGGAGGATCACCTCCCTCGACCTGCTAGCCACACTTCTCCTGATGCAGCTCAGGATCTGATTGGCTTTGCGGGCTGCAAGTGCACACTGAGAGCTCCTGTTGAGCTTCTTGTCCACCAGCACCCCCAAGTCTCTCTCCTCAGGGCTGCTTTCCAGCCAGTCCCTGCCCAGCCTGGATTTGTGCCTGGGATTGCCTCGACCCAGCTGTCAGGTCTGCTGAGTTCTACTGAGGCAGTTCACAGAGCTTCAGCATTCTCCCAGGCAAAAGGATAAAATCAAAGGGGTGGCTGAAGGTAGAAACAAACCCCCCCAAAAAAAGCAGGAGATGTGAGCAAGGTCATCCTGTGGGGTTTGGCAAATGCAGCCTGGCAAGGAAAGTTGCATGGGATGGCTAGAAAGGGAAAGGAAAAAGAGATAAAAAGAGGGGGAAAAACAGAGAAGGGGGGAGAAAAAGGGAAAAAGGGGGGGGGGAAGGAAAAAGGGGGGAAAAGGAAAAAGGGGGGGAAAGGAAAAAGGGGGGGAAGGAAAAGGGGGAAAAGGGAAAAAGGGGGGGGAAAGGGGAAAAGGAAGAAGAGGAAATAAAGGGGAACTGTGTGGAAGAAAAGATCTCTGTTCAAATCCTGAAGATAGGATGATCCCCTCACCAATTCAGGAAGGTAGCAGGAAACTAGGGAATGTTAGTGGAGGAATTATTATACTACTGAAGGAGAGAAAAGGCAGGACCAAGAATATTGGTTGACACTGCCTTTAAGAGAAGGGAAGCAAAGCAGATAAAGCACTGCCACATCCATTTACACAGAACCAAAGGTGATCCTAGATCCACTAAATCCACTTTTCAGGATTTCTTAGCCAAATGAGGCAGAGAGAAATAAGCTGCACAGCAGATGCAGACTGTTGGAATGAGTTCATCAGGCAGTTCTCTCAGAAAGAGATGTAATTAGGCTTGAGGAGCCCATACCTCAAGCAATGCCTGAAAGGATGATCAACAGTTTACAGCTTGGAAAACTCCCAGAACTGGAAGCCAGATTCTTCAGAGCATTTAAACAAAAAAACTTAGCCCCTCGTTAAATGGAGCATTTGCTGAAATTCCAGGAAGGGCTATGATGAAGCCACCACACTATTCCCACACAGAGAGAGGCAAAGCCAGTAATTATTGAGGATTGTTATGCTTTACTTCCTTTTTAGCTTTGAGTATTAAAATCAGCTCTAAAAGGCTGATGACAAGATGGAGATTGCTTTTTCTCAGTGGTAAACATTTCTCACCTCCTGGTTACCAGTTGTTTAATTGCAGCCTCCAGATGAGCAGCAACAGCAATTGGTTTGGGTTTTTTAAACTCTTTCCTAGAGCTGAGAAAGTTTGGGTTATTCAGTCTGGAGAAGAGGAGGCTCCAAGGAGACCTTATTGGAATGGAATGGAATGGAATGGAATGGAATGGAATGGAATGGAATGGAATGGAATGGAATAGAATAGAATAGAATAGAATAGAATAGAATAGAATAGAATAGAATAGAATAGAATAGAAAAGAAAGAAATGGAACGGACCAGGTTTGGACAGACCTTCAAGGTCATAGCACCCAACCCATATATTATGGCCTTCCAGTATCTGAAGGGAGCTACAAGAAAGCTGGGGAGGGACTTTTGAGGGTGTCAGGGAGTGATAGGACTGGGGGGAATGGAAGAAAATAGAAATGGGGAGATTGAGATTGGATGTTAGGAAGAAGTTCTTCCCCATAAGGGTGGTGAGAGACTGGCACAGGTTGCCCAGGGAGGTGGTGGTGGAAGCCTCATCCCTGGAGGATTTTAAGGCCAGGCTGGATGTGGCTGTGAGCAACCTGCAGTAGTGTGAGATGTCCCCGCCCATGGCAGGGGGGTTGGAATTGGATGATCATAGTATCATAGTATCAGTCAGGGTTGGAAGGGACCACAAGGATCATCTAGTTCCAACCCCCCTGCCATGGGCAGGGACACCTCACACTAGATCAGCCTGGCCAGAGCCTCAGCCAGCCTGGGCTTAAACACCTCCAGAGATGGTGCCCCAACCACCTCCCTGGACAACCCATTCCAGGGCTTCACCACTCTCATGGGGAAGAACTTCCTCCTCATATCCGGCCTGAATCTCCCCACCTCCAGCTTCATTCCATTCCCCCTAGTCCTATCACTACCTGAGATCCTGAGCAGTCCCTCCCCAGCCTTCTTGTAGCCCCCTTCAGATACTGGAAGGCCACAATGAGGTCACCTCGGTCCTTGAGGTCCCTTCCAACCCTGACAATTCTCTGATTCTCTGAATCAAGAGCTGATCCTGATGTTTTACAGTGTAAAGACAGCATTAGATTGAGTTAAGTTACTACATCAGTTTGTAGTTTAGCTTCAAAGTATAAAAGCAAAGAATGTTTTCAGTTGGCAAACACCAGTAAGATCATTGAGTCCAACCACTATGCCTCCTACTGACCAAAAAAATAGAGTTTCTAGAAGAGCTCCATCATTCAATATTTCTCAACAGTGAAATCAGCCACAACTGTTTGTCTCTGTTTAACTGCTCTTTCTGACTATCTTTAAAGAGAAACTCCATCAGATATAAAGCAATCATTAGTTTATCATTCACAACTGTGAGCTGCAAGACCCAACCTTCTTTTCACTACTGACAGTGTGTAGGGGATGAGGAGGAGCTGTCATTCCTACACGAAAACAGAAGGCACTTTTAAGGTAGTACAAGATCCAGAAATGGAAGTGTCACCTAACCAGAACCTGAGAATTAACTTCTGCCATGTCCCACCGGTGTTGCAATTTGCATGCTGCCCATGAAACTGCTGTCCCACAAGCCCTGTGAAGGAAGAAAACATAAGCCTGAAGGAAACTCGAAGTATATTTGCTCTCACCCCAACAGACTGGAAAACAGAATGACCAGGAGCACCAGAGTGATAGATTTCTCGCTCCGCTACTCTCATGAGGAGGACTGCATTTATAAACCAGCTAATTACACTTTCAATCATAAGTAAGCACTGAAGCTGAGTTTCATTTTGCTCAGATGCATAAATTCTCCTCACCTATAAAACTCAGAGCAGATGTACAGTGGCTGTACGTGGCATGGATGATCCCGACAGAAAATGAGCAAAGGTCTGCCAGAACTTCTATGCACGTTTTGAAGGCAGCACATTATCCATGCAGGGCTGAGCAAGAATTTCTCCACTCCTAACCACAGTGAGGGGATTGAGTCCATCATCAGTACATTTGCAGATGACACCAAGCTGAGGGCAGGAGTTGATCTGTAGGAGAGCTCTGCAGAGGGACCTTGACGGGCTGGACAGATGGGCAGAGTCCAAGGGCACGAGGTTTAACAGATCTGAGTGCCAGGTTCTACACATTGGCCACAACAACCCCATGCAGTGCTACAGGCTGGGGTCAGAGTGGCTGGAGAGCAGCCAGGCAGAAAGGGACCTGGGGGTACTGGTTGACAGTAGGCTGAACAAGAGCCAGCATTGTGCCCAGGTGACCAAGAAGGCCAATGGCATCCTGGCCTGCATCAGGAACAGTGTGGCCAGCAGGAGCAGGGAGGTCATTCTGCCCCTCTACACCGCACTGGTTAGGCCACACCGTGAGTACTGTGTCCAGTTCTGGGCCCCTCAGTTTAGGAAGGAGGTTGAGTTGCTTGAACATGTCCAGAGAAGGGCAATGAGGCTGGGGAGAGGTCTGGAGCACAGCCCTGTGAGGAGAGGCTGAGGGAGCTGGGGTTGTTTAGCCTGGAGAAGAGGAGGCTCAGGGGTGACCTCATTGCTGTCTACAACTACCTGAAGGGAGGTTGTAGCCAGGTGGGGGTTGGTCTCTTCTCCCAGGCAACCAGCACCAGAACAAGAGGACACAGTCTCAAGCTGTGCCAGGGGAGGTTTAGGCTGGATGTTACAAAGAAATTCTTCCCAGCAAGAGAGACTGGCCATTGGAATGTGCTGCCCAGGGAGGTGGTGGAGTCACCATCCCTGGAGGTGTTTAAGAAGAGCCTGGCTGAGGCACTTGGTGCCATGGTTGAGTTGATTAGATGGTGTTGGGTTGTAGGTTGGACTGGATGACCTCAAAGGTCTCTTCCAACCTGGTTAATTCTGTATTCTGCTCTATTCACTAAAGAGCTGTGCACAAATGTATACACACATACATGTATAAAATATTTTCATGTAGATCTAATATTGATATCTATCTACATGTTTAATTGAGAGCACAGACTGGCCAAACTGGGAGGAGTGGCTGACACAGCTGAAGGCTGTGCTGCCATTCAGTGACACCTAGACAGGCTGAAGAGTTGGGCAGGGAGAAATTCAATGAAATAGGACAAGTGTAGAGTCTTGCATCTGAGGAAGAGCAATCCCATGTATTGTTTGGGGACTGACCTGTTGGGGAACAGTGGAGGAGAAAGGTAATAAGGGAGTCCTGGTGGACAGAGGATGCTCATGAGCCAGCCATGACACTTGCTGTCGAGGGGTTCCTCATTCCCATTTAACACAAGATCTTCTTGCAAAGTTTATTTCTCATTTCTAAGACAAGAATGAAATCTGAGAGACTTATTGTTGAAGACACAGCCAATAATTCCTTCTTTTATTTGCCATTCAAGCCTGCTCACAGGGTTTCAGCCCCACTGAGAGCTGGCAGCAGATCTTTGTTCTCTGTTACTACTACTACTACAATGCAGTCGAGTTCAAGTGAATTGAAGCACTGTTTCAAAATAAGCAGCTCTGCCTCATGTCCAAATATTGTGTGGCATTGTAGCAGGAGAGGATGAAGTAAGCCTGGCAGAAAACTCATCAGCTATTCTGATGGCTGTTTCCTACAGCTGCCAACTGTGGCATGGTAACCAAAGCAGGGGTGGGTGGGGGTTGCACGGTCCTGAAGCGCTGGCTGTGAAGGAAGAGTGTGTGGCTCGAGCTGAAGCAATCTACTTCACACCACTCTAATCTTGGTGTAATTAGAGGATCAGTGCCAGATATAAAGCATCTGCTTTGTCCAAAATCTCAGTGCAAATCTGTCTGTGTGCACATATAGGTGCTGAATTATTCAAGTCAGAAACCCACAGCAACATCCATGACACTCCGTACTGCTGCTATTATTATACACAAGGAGCTCTAAAGCCACATTTAATCAAAAGAGATCTTTTCAAATCTATACCTGGTTTTAGTGACATTACTGTTAATGCAGCTGATGAAATATTCAGCATGCAATTACTGTACATGCTCTATAAATGGCTTTCCTGACATTCAGGCTATATAGGAAGGCTGTGTCAAAAGGAGAAGGAAGATATTTTTCTCCCAAGTATCTTTCTCCCAGAGAGAGGTTCAAGATTAGGTTGAAAGCATTTCACTCAGAAAAGATGAGAGCCCCAACCAAATGCTGCATTCATTACTTATAAGGGAAAAAAAAACCCACCCAAACCCACAGACTGGAGGAGAGAAACCATCAGAGCTCCCAGCTGCAGTCCTGAAAGAAGGTGGAGCAGCCATGTTCAGGCTCCACACCTGAGGCTCCCATCTGGTGCGTGTCAGGTCGCTCACAAAAGGGAGGGAGAGAGAAGCACTCTTCTTAGGAGAGCTTGTTACAGCCTCACAAGCACAAGGCACATAGGAAGAGCCTGGGAAAAAGGTCACTGCATGCTCATTTTTCAGGGAAAACAGAGCATTCAGAAATGAGAGACAGCCACAGCCTGATCCCCACCACAGTCCATGTTCTGTGCAGGGTAAAACGGGAGGTTCATTTTGCAGGCATTCTATTGCCACCCTGCTTTTGGAACTGCAGCCCTAACCACTATCAGCTGATCCTGGCTAATGATCTGATATTGATGTGCTAGTGGAACTGTATCTATGCAGGCAGGTGTCAAAAATGCACTGGCATGAGCATTCGGAGAGCTGTAGCAGCTGCCTGTCAAGTACATGAGGCTCCTGGTAAAGCCCAATATAACCAAAACCTCACTGCTCACTGCAGCCAGGACATTGCATCCCCTCCCTGTGTGTGCACTCCAGCATATGCACTGATAGGACTTAACAATTATAGGCAGCAATAGTTAGAAGCCCTACAGAAAAAAACCCAGTTTCACTGCAGGGCATTTATAACCCTTTGTGATTAGCCCATTAGAAACCCATCACATCGCTGCTGACTGCTGTGGTTATGGGCAATCTGCTCATTACTGAAACAACAGGCACAAGGTAAAAAAGAGAGGGGAAGAGAAGGGAGAGGGGAAGAGAAGGGAGAGGGGAAGAGAAGGGAGAGGGGAAGAGAAGGGAGAGGGGAAGAGAAGGGAGAGGGGAAGAGAAGGGAGAGGGGAAGAGAGGGGAGAGGGGAAGAGAGGGGAGAGGGGAAGAGAGGGGAAGAGAGGGGAAGAGAGGGGAAGAGAGGGGAAGAGAGGGGAAGAGAGGGGAGGGGGAAGGGGGAAGAGAGGGGAAGAGAGGGGAAGAGAGGGGAGGGGGGAAGGGGGAATAGAGGGGAAGAGAGGGGAAGAGAGGGGAGGGGGAAGAGAGGAGAGAGGGGAGAGGGGAAGAGAGGGGAGAGGGGAAGAGAGGGGAGGGGGGAAGAGGGGGGAAGAGAGGGGGAGAGGGGGGAAGAGAGGGGAGAGGGGGGGAAGAGAGGGGAGAGGGGAAGAGGGGAAGAGAGGGGAAGAGAGGGGAAGAGAGGGGAAGAGAGGGGAAGAGAGGGGAAGAGAGGGGAAGAGAGGGGAGAGGGGAAGAGAGGGGAGAGGGGAAGAGAGGGGAGAGGGGAAGAGAGGGGAGAGGGGAAGAGAGGGGAGAGGGGAAGAGAGGGGAGAGGGGAAGAGAAGGAAGAGGAGCATGCTTCCTCTTGAACACTACTGCAAACTGAGGAAAATGTTTCCTGTGCTGGGGCACTGCTGTCTGATCTCCACAAGATTCTTCTCCTATGAAATGAAACACTGGCTGCCAGACTGGGGAATCCTTTCATTTCAACACTCACCCTTACTAGTTTTAGAGCTGTGCCAGAAACCCTAATTCTCCCTGGACCTGAAGCTCCTTTCTACATTCCTGGCTTCTGTAGCAGAATTCTCTTTCAAAGAGAGCATCATCAGTCCCCTTCTATTATACAGAAGCCTCTTCAGGAAAAGGCATAGCTGGAAGGATCCCAACAGCTGGTATTTATCCAGGAGACCAATAATTGTATGCAACATAGGCCTCAAAAATGATTAGTGCAGTAGAAACCGCTCCTGCTTCATAAAGATGTGATACAGAGGAGGTCAGGCTAAATGCAACAATCCCTTCTGGACTCCAATACTATGAATCTATGAAAAGATCATTTAGTTCATAAATCACCTCGTGAGGAAGTGATTATGCTCACCCTTCCTCCTGGCACATCACTAGGGGTGACAGGTTCACAAAATAATACTGCTCTAGACATAGTCACAGAATCATGGAATTGTTGGAAGGGATCTCAAGGATCAGCCAGTTCCACCCCCCCTGCCATGGGCAGGGACACCTCACACCACAGCAGGTTGCTCACAGCCACATCCAGCCTGGCTGCAAAAACCTCCAGGAATGAGGCTTCCACCACCTCCCTGGGCAACCTGTGCCAGGGTCTCACCACCCTCCTGGGGATGAATTTCTTCCTGATATCCAATCTCAATCTCCCCATTTCTATTTTGTTCCATTCCCCCTAGTCCTATCACACCCTGACACCCTCAGAAGTCCTTCCCCAGCTTTCTTGTAGGCCCCCTTCAGATACTGGAAGGCCACAATTAGGTCTCCTCAGAGCCTTTTCTTCTCCAAAGTAAACAGCCCCAACTCCCTCAGTCTGTCCTCATAGGAGAGCAGCTCCAGCCCTCTGCTCATCCTCATGGCCCTTCTCTGGACACCTTCCAGCATGTCCAGATCCTTCCTGTAACAGGGGCTCCAGAAGAGGACACAGTGCTCCAGGTGTGGTCTCACTAGAGCAGAGCAGAGGGGGAGAATCACCTCCCTTGCCCTGCTGGCTATGCTTCTCTTGCTACAGCCCAGGCTCTGGTTGGCTCTCTGGGCTGCAAGTGCTCACTGCTGGCTCCTGTTGAGCTTCTCATCCACCAGCACCCCCAGGTCCTTTTCTCCAGGGCTGCTCCCAAGCCAGTCCCTGCCCAGCCTATATTGATTCCTGGGATTGCTCTGACTCAGCTGCAGGGCCTTAGGTTAAAATAAAAACTAAAACTGAAACTAATCTAAATGCTGTAGATTTTCATTATTTACTACCAGGAGAGCTATTATTCAGGCAGGTCTTGTATTAAACCAGCAACATCTGCATTGAAACAGATGCATTTTCATAAGAGCAACATAAAATTACCCAGCTGAGAGAGCAGCTGACATGTTTCAGGGTATTCCATTATTTCCACCCAGCTGGAGTTCTGCATTCAGCATCCTAAGTCCTCTGGCTGTGGAAAAATGTTCTGTCTCTTTCTTCCCTTGTGAGGTTGGACCTGGGATACTGGCTGACAATCTAAATATTTAAACTATTATTCAAGTCTTTAATCAATTCTCCTGAAGAGCCTTTCTTTCCTGGGCCTATTCCCACATAAAATAAAATGCTGTCTGCTGTAATGGGAGAATTACCACTGTGAAAGGATTTAATCCTAAGTCTACCACAGTTTATTTCTTTGTTGCATCAAGCCAAGTCTGAAGGGCTGCTATGTTCTTGTCAGGTTTCTGTTTTACAGATAAGCAGGAGCTGCAGATTACAGCATTGCTTCATGTCAGGTTTCCCTGCTCTACAAAGGTAGAGCTTCCCAGAAAGAGCCAAGCTAGGCAGCTCTTAGCCATACAAGTACTGCAGGTTTAAATATCATTACCATATTGTCATCCTTGTCCCTCTTTGATTAGCCTTTTTCATGGGAGCAGCTTTCCCAGTCCCTAGGGAATTTCCTGATTTACTGGCAACTCAAGGAAATGACTAAAAAAGCTGGAGAGACAAAAGGCAGTTGCAGAGGATGGGGACAAACGTCCTGGACTTGGTGATACACTGTTCCACTGCTAGTGGAACACTGGAACAGGTTGCCCAGGGAGGTGGTTGTGGTCTCATCCCTGGAGATATTCAAAGTGAGGCACTGCAGGGCTCTGGGCAACCTGATCTAGTTGAGGATGTCCCTGATGAGTGCAGAGGGGGTTGGACTGGATGAACTTTGGAGGCCCCTTCCAACCCAGACTATTTAAGAAGGATATTGAGACACTTGAATGTGTCCAGAGAAGGGAAACGAGGCTGGGGCGAGGCCTTGAGCACAGCCCTGTGAGGAGAGGCTGAGGGAGCTGGGATTGTTTAGCCTGGAGAAGAGGAGGCTCAGGGGAGACCTTCTTGCTCTCTACAACTACCTGAAGGGAGGTTGTAGCCAGGTGGGGGTTGGTCTCTTTTCCCAGGCAAGCAGCACCAGAACAAGAGGACACAGTCTCAAGCTGTGCCAGGGGATGTTTAGGCTGGAGGTGTGGAGAAATTCTTCCCAGCAAGAGAGATTGGCCATTGGAATGTGCTGCCCAGGGAGGTGGTGGAGTCACCATCCCTGGAGATGTTCAAGAAGGGACTGGACATGGCACTTGGTGCCATGGTTTAGCTAGTCAGGAGGTGTTGGGTGACAGGTTGGACTTGATGATCTCTGAGGTCTTTTCCAATCTCACTGATTCTATGATTCTGTGATTCTATACACAAGTGACCTGTGAGAGCCACCTGCAGAACCCACCTCTGGGCAGGGAGAGCTTGAGGGGTCCAACTGTTGGGATGCTGTTAGAGACATGCCCAGGGCCAGCGGTGACACCTGCACTGGCAGAACCACTTATTGTGTTAGGATGCAGGAAAACAACAGAGCCATCAGAATCACTGCCCTCAAACAGAGCTAGAACTTCTTTTGGCAGCCTCCTGGAGGGAAGCGTGGCAGCAAATGCTCTCAGCAATTAAAGCTGAGAGAAGAGGGAGGGTTTTGCTTCAGAGAGGTGTTCAGGGCAGAAAGCTGGGTTATTCCTAGCCCACATTCATCTTGCTGGCTGCCCAAAATAATCAGAGAGGTAACATGGGGAGCTAGGAATGATGAATGCAGTGATTTGGAAAGATTTGCATCTCTTTCAGTCTCACTGGGAAATAATTGTTGTGGCAGTTTGGAGCTGTGTGGGAGCAAAACACATTGAAATGAAAGTGAAAGGGAGGAAAAATGATATTCCCAAAACTAAGTATTCAGGTAAGAGCCATTGGCCTATGGAGAGGCAGAAAAGGATAAAGAAATGATGGGGAGAGAAAGCACTGGGTGGAGGGCAGGAAATAATCAAAAACCTCATTAAAGGATGGGGAGGCAGAAATCTGGTTTGAGGAAGGAAGCACTGAAGAAGAGCAAGCCCAGAGGACACCACTGTCAAATCTTTCAGAGAACAGAATGATGGATTGAAGAAGAGTCTTGATGGATGCAAAAGAAAAAGTCCTCAGATGTTACTTCAAAAAGAGCATAATACAGCTGAAAGTAGGTGAGCCTGAACTGCAGAGCTGGGGATGGGATTAGTTCTGAATCCTCCTGCAATCTGTTTTTGAAGCAAGTGAACTGCTTGACTGTAAGCAGCATGGCTCCCAGACAGGGCACTGACAGGCTTGTGGTTACAGAGAAGTTTGTCAGGACATCTCCCTTTGAGGCAGGCTGGTTACCTGTTTTTTGAAGCAGCAGGACAGCTTGCCTGTAGGGACAGCTGGAGGCATTTTTATTGCTTCCTCACCCAGGTTTGCTATGTTGAGCTCCAAATAAGGCACAGCAGAAGCACTGGCAGTGCTCCCCTAGAAGCATGACTTGCACCAGGGACACTGGAGCCAGGACAGGTTTGCTGAATCGGCCTCTGAACAAAAAGACTTTGGTTGGGGACCTGGCAGAGCACACTGGTGACAAATGAGAAAGGAATTACTCTAAACTGCTTCTTAAAGAGAGAAGACAAAATCAGCCACCAACTGAAACCGAAAAGCAGATGAGTCACTGGCGGAGATGAGTGCTTGGTTTAATTCACCATCTTTTGTATTCCAGAGGTTACTTCTCTCCAGATGAGAGGAGTAGGCTAATGCTGAAGCACCAGCTCATAACTCTGAAATAGTGGTTTCAAATCCTGGCTTTGCTGCACAGTCTTCTCAGAGCAGCAAGGATAATTCAGCTCATCCTGTGCTTCATTTTCCACATACAAAAATCCAGCACTCACACATCTATATTAACACTTCAGGACTCCACTGGGACATTGGGCACCACAGGAGATTTGGGCTCAAGAATCTGATGTCCAGATTGACAGGAATCCAAGTGAAGGATGGATGTAAAAAGCAGTAGCCCTGTTTGGGAGGGTCAGATTTGGTACTACAGGAATCACTTGTTCTTCATCTTAACAGGCAACACCATAGAAACCTTCCTGACCAAGCAGAAGTTTTTCATTGTAGGGTACTTAGCAAAGAGTGCTGAGTTGGAAGAATAGTTCCAATAGAGCAGTTGGAAGAGCAATTACAGCTACTAGAACAGTTTCACCCTTCCTCATCCATCCTTTCCCAAACAGGTTTTGAAGAGGTACTCATCTTTCCACAATAGGGGAAGCCTGTACCTGCTGTTAATAAGTCCAGACTGCATGTCACCAGTGGCCATCAGTTCACAAGAAATAGTTCTGCAAAGACACCAAGAGAAACTTAACAGAGATACATAGTCAAGTGTAGCTGTTTTGGTCAAATCATTGCAGAACTGAAGATTATTACAGAGCAGCTGAATGTGAATCACTGCCCATTGTGCCACAAAAATGATCAGGGGGTTGGAGCACCTCTGCTACAAAGACAGGCTGAGGGAGCTGGGGTTGCACAGACTGGAGAAGGGAAGGCTCCAGGAAGACCTAACAGCAGCCTGCCAGTGCCTGAAGGGAGCTACAAGAAGGATGGAGAGAGACTGTTTCCAAAAGCCTGCAGTGACAGGACAAGGGGAGTTGGACTTTATGATCTTCAAAGGTCCCTTCCAGTCCCTAACATCCTGTGATGAGCAGATTTAGATTGGACATTAGGAACAAGTTCTGTACCATGAGGGTAGTGGAACACTGGAACAGGTTGCCTGGGAAAGTGGCTGGGGCCCCATCCCTGGAGATGTTCAAGGTGAGGCTCAACAGGGCTCTGGGCAACCTGATCTAGTTGAGGATGTCCCTGCTGACTGCAGGGGGGAATTGAACTGGATGACCTTTGGAGGTCCCTTCCAACCCAGAGCATTTCATGATTCTATGATAAAGCAAACAGGGTATCAGTCTTTAAAGAGGTAAAAGCGAAAAACAGGTGATAAAAAGACTAGATAAACATCTTCCCAGGCTAGGTGGATCTGTTTCTGCTGTGGAGAAGGCTGGTGGCCTCGCTCTTGACCTCTCAGATGCACTCCAAGTTTAAAAAGAGCAACACCTATCGTAGGATGCACTACAATGAAATAAATGTGTCTTATGTGCTAAGCACTGTGAAACAACATAAAGGAAACCTCCAAGCTATTAATATGCTGGAGAAAGTCTGCCGAGACAAGACCTCTGTGCACACTGAGCATACATATTAGGACATACAGGTACATGGCTTGATAAAACATCAAACCCAATTAAACTCAACAATGCTGCTTTATCTCAGCAATTGCATTGCTTGTAAGCACACTCAAGGCTTGATTCAGTGACCAATCCTCGATTCATCCAATGAAGCTGCAGCCAGGAGTATGCACACTGACCCCAAGGGGAGATATTTTGACTAATAATTGCTTTCTAGCTTGAGGCTCTGGCCAGCCTGATCTAGTGTGGGGTGTCCCTGCCCATGGCAGGGGGGTTGGAACTAGATGATCCTTGTGGTCCCTTCCAACCCTGACTGTTACTATGATACTATGAAGCCTCCAGCCAGCAGAGCAGCAGATGATATTCCCACTTTCCATGCAAACACATAATCCATTTCTGAAGGCTACTAAGCTCTTTGCCACCAGAATCAGTGGAACTCTGGCTGTTTACATCGGATCTGTGAAAGGCTTTGAAGATGAAAAGAAACTGTGCAAGTGCTCAGCATAGCTATTTTGGCAAGGAATCTAGACCAGAAACACAGAGATCCTATTGTTTGCTGTCAAAAGTCATCTTTATCAGCACACAGGCAGAGCCAGCAAAACCTAGGCAGTCTCATTAAAAAAAGTGGGGGGGGGGGGGGGAGGCAACCAAAAGTCAGTTGAGTTCCAGTAGTCATTTTCCTAGGATGCTTTCAGAGGCACTCTTAGCAGAACTTCACTTTGTGTCCATAACTAATCCTTTCTTGTACCAACTCTAAGTTTTTTCAGTTTTTTTTAACAATTATTTTTAGCTGTTCTGAGATGGTCACAGAATCAACAAGGTTGGAAAAGAGCTCAGAGATCATCAAGCCCAACCTGTCACCCAAGTCCTCATGACTACTAGACCATGGCATGATGTTTGATCACTCAGTAGGTCAGGCATTTGGGGGACTTTGCAGCAGCATCAGCTTGTGCAGATGAACAGGAGTCAGGGGATGGAGGTTGAGGTGAGCAGGATGCTTGTAAAGAGCAGCTCAAGGTGAGCAAGCAAAAATGCAGGGTGGAAAGAGTCTTCTGAAGAACTCAGAGCACAACAGATGAAAAAGTCACAGAATCACAGGAAACATCCAGTTGGAAGAGACATCAAAGATCATTCAGCCCAACCTTGGGCCCAACGCTGATGGTTCAACACTATCACAGTATCACAGTATGAGTCAGGGTTGGAAGGGACCACAAGGATCATCTAGTTCCAACCCCCCTGCCATGGGCAGGGACACCTCACACTAGATCAGGCTGGCCAGAGCCTCATCCAGCCTGGGCTTAAACACCTCCAGGGACGGCACCCCAACCACCTCCCTGGACAACCCATTCCAGGGCTCTCATGGGGAAGAACTTCCTCCTCACAAGAACTGGAGGCAGTACTCCAAGTGGGGTCTCACCAGAGCTGAGTAGAGGGGGAGGATCACCTCCCTTGCCCTGCTGGCCACATTTCTCCTGATGCAGCCCAGGATCTGATTGGCTTTGCGGGCTGCAAGTGCACACTGAGAGCTCCTGTTGAGCTTTTTGTCCACCAGCACCCCCAAGTCTCTCTCTTCAGGGCTGCTTTCCAGCCAGTCCCTGCCCAGCCTGTATTTGTGCCTGGGATTGCCTCGACTCAGATGCAGAACCCTGCCCTTGCTCTTGTTGAACCTCATGAGGTTGGCTTGTGCCCACCTCTCCAGCCTGTCCAGGTCCCTCTGGATGGCCTCCCTTCCCTCCAGCGTGTCTGCTGCACCACACAGCTTGGTGTCATCAGCAAACTTGCTGAGGGTGCACTCAGTGCCACTGTCCATGGCACCCACAAAGATGTTGAACAAGATGGGTCCCAGGACTGATCCCTGAGGATCCATGCCACTAAGCACCAGGTCCACAGGCTGCTTAAACAACTCCAGGGACAGTGACTCTTCCACTACCCTGGGCAGATCATTCCAATGTTTGAGAACCCTCTCTGGGAAGAACTATCTCCTAGCATTCAGCTTGAACCTCCCCAGTGCAGCTTGCAACCATTTCCTCTAGTCCTGTCACTTGTCATCAAGGAGAAGAGACTGCCACCTCCTCCCTCCAACATCCCTTCAGGTAGGTGTAGAGAGCAATGAGGTCTCCCCCCAGCCTCCTCTTCTCCAGAATGAACAACCTCAGCTCCCTCAGATGCTCCTTGTAGGTCAGAGTCCTGACTCCTTGCACATAAGAGAGAAAGCAGGCATTGGAAACAGAGGCTACAAGCAGGTTGGGAAGCCACAGCTGTGGTACTGTGCAAACCAATTCCTCAAGACACATTAACAAAAAACCCAAACAGAGTAAACTATGAAAAGAAAGAAAAATGCTGGGGGAAAGGTGAAAGGTGAAAGGAATGCCTGCAGAAAAGCAGGCTGACTTTAGGGCACTACTTTAAAAAAACATACTAACAAGTTATTTTAAGACACATATCAGAGAATCCTGCAGGGCCTGTTTGAGGAAGCTCTGACAGCATCCCACAGGACGTGAGAGATGGTGAGGCTCTGCAGAGGGTCCTCGACAGGCTGGGCAGATGGGCAGAGGCCAAGGGCAGGAGATTGAACACATCCAAGTGCCAGGTTCTGCACATTGGCCACAGCAACCCCATGCAGTGCTACAGGCTGGGGTCAGAGTGCCTGGAGAGCAGCCAGGCAGAGAGGGACCTGGGGGTACTCGTTGATGGTAGGCTGAACATGAGCCAGCAGTGTGCCCAGGTGGCCAAGAGGGCCAATGGCATCCTGGCCTGCATCAGGAACAGTGTGGCCAGCAGGAGCAGGGAGGTCCTTCTGCCCCTGTACACTGCACTGGTTAGGCCACACCTCAAGTCCTGTGTCCAGTTCTGAGCCCCTCAGTTTAGGAAGGAGGTTGACTTGCTGGAAGGTGTCCAGAGAAGGGCAACGAAGTTGGTGAGGGGTCTGGAGCACAAGCCCTATGAGGAGAGGCTGAGGGAGCTGGGGTTGCTTAGCCTGGAGGAGAGGAGACTCAGGGGTGACCTTATTGCTCTCTACAACTACCTGAAGGGAGGTTGTAGACAGGCAGAGATTGGTCTCTTCTCCCAGGCAACCAGTACCAGAACAAGAGGACACAGTCTCAGGTTAGTCATGGCTTCCTTCGCCAGGAGGTCCTTCACCCTGGGAAGCATCTCGCTGAGGTGCTCTCCCAGCTCGCTCTGCACAGCCCTTTGTGCCTGGCTGTGTTGCAGCTGCTCCTCCACACTCTTCACAGACAAGAGCACATCTCCTGAAATGTGGCACCCAGGAGCCAGCCCCCAGTGCTGTTCATACAGAATTAACCAGGTTGGAAAAGACCTTCAAGAGCATCCAGTCCAACCTATCACCCAACACCATCTAATCAACTAAACCATGGCACCAAGTGCCTCAGACAGGCTCTTAAACACCTCCAGTGATGGTGACTCCACCACCTCCCTGGGCAGCACATTCCAATGGCCAATCTCTCTTGCTGGGAATAATTTCTTCCTAACATTCAGCCTAAACCTCCCCTGGTGCAGCTTGAGACTGTGTCCTCTTGTTCTGTTGGCGGTTGCCTGGGAGAAAAGTAGATGAGAAGGCCATAAAACTCATTCTAGGAATTATTAGAGGACAAAAAAGAAATACAGCTGTAGGTTCAGGTATCCCAAACCCCAGTGGGCTCTCAGGATTCCAGGTGGAAGATGGGAATCATACTAAAGCTGGAAAGAGAAGGATCATACCTTAGTATCATATCATATATCCCAGGCAAGCAGCACCAGAACAAGAGGACACAGTCTCAAGCTGTGCCAGGGGAGGTTTAGGCTGGATGTTAGGAAGAAATTCTTCCCAGAAAGAGAGATTGGCCATTGGAATGGGCTGCCCAGGGAGGTGGTGGAGTCACCATCACTGGAGGTGTTTAAGAGCCTGGATGAGGCACTTGGTGCCAGGGTTTAGTTGATCGGATGGTGTTGGGTGATAGGTTGGACTCAATGATCTCTGAAGTCTTTTCCAGCCTGGTTAATTCTATTCTATTCATACCATATCATAGCACAAGACCTGTGAGATTAAAGCAGTCTTTTTACAAAATTCATAGCTGAAGCGGCTCAGCAGCCTGGAATATCATAGAATGGGTTGGGTTGGAAGGGATCTTTGAAGGTCATCTAGCCCAACCCCTCTGCAGTGAGCAGGAGCATCTTCAACTACATCAGATTGCCCAGAGCCCTGTATAACCTGACTTAGAATGTTTCCAGGGATGGAGCATCTGCCACCTCCCTGGGCAACCAGTTCCTTCTCCCTCATCTGAATCTCCCAAACCATTATCCTGCGTCCTGTCACAGCAGGTGCTGCTCTCTTTAGAGATTGTTCCTGTGTTTCTTATAGTCCCCACCCCTGAAGTATTGAAAGGCTGAAATAGATATACATAGAATACATAGAATAGACCAGGTTGGAAGAGACCTTCAAGATCATCACGTCCAACCCATCAACCAATCCAACACCACCTAAACAACTAACCCATGGCACCAAGCACCCCAGCAAGTCTCCTCCTGAACACCTCCAATGATGGTGGCGCCCACATGAGGTCTCTGCAGAGCCTGCTCTTCTCCATGCATATGTGAGAAGCAAAGTCTTGGATGCAGAAATTACCTTAGGTAAGTGGGAATGAATCACATGGAATAACAAGGTCTAAGGACACAGAGTGGTTGGATCTCCTATTTAATTTCTGTTGTTGCTATTAATGGGCACAGCTCACATCCAAGTTTGTGGAGCACAGGGGTAAGCATACTAGCCAAGCAACATCTAGCTTAAGCTTTTATACACTGAAAACAAAATGCCGTGTCATGGAAACATGAACCTGACCCAAAGGCCCCTTAGGCCAGAAATGCTCAGCATACTCCTCAGGCCTCTGCAAACCCCAGATCCAAGGGGAGCACAGAAAATCTCCTGCTCTGAGAGAAGTGGCTGCATTAGTCATTCATGGATTCAGGCTGCTGCCCAGTAAAGCAGCTGCTGTGCATTTCCACAGTCTTTTCATCATCTCCCAGCTTATATTTGATCATCTTGTGTAGTGAGTCAGGAGAGTTTCAGTGAATTCCTCCAACAGCAGAAGACTGAGGTATTCACTACAGACCTCTGCCACTGCTAGAAGCAGGGATCTAGTTTTCTAACCCCAGCTTCCATTTCTCCACATCTCTGTAGCCTTCACGAAAGCATTACATAGTATCAAGACATCAGCTTCCTGGGGAAGCAATCAGCAGCCAAGGGTCTCTTCCCCTCTACCCCATCATGTATTTGCAGGTTATGCAGTGTGATGGGGTATGAGGGACCTAATGGCATCCTCATTTGTCTTTCTCTTAGATCCCTGTCTCAGAAAGATGTGAAGGGCTGCCCTGGACACACACATCTTAACAACTCCTGCTAAAACCAAATAAAAGAGGATGGCAAGAGGGGGAAAGAGTAAACTTAAAAGCAAAGGCTTGCTGCTCTGGTGAATTTCCAAACACTATGTGAGTCACTCAGAGGAAGTTTCTACAGGCTCCTGTCTCCCAGCTCAAATACTGTAATTAAATTACCTTAGCTACTGACTGGAAAAAGCTTTATTGCTGCAATAGCTAGGTCTGAAGATGAATCACGTTGCCATTGTACACTGCAGGTGGTTTGTCACAGGAGTCAGCCTGATTGTCTCTCAGGACAGGTGGCACTGACTAAGAGAAACAGCCACTTTTTAATGTCTAAGCAGAAGAGGCAACCCCAACCGTTGCCCATTCTGAAAACAATACACTGGGAAGGCAGCACTGAAAGAGGAGATAGAAGTTGCAAAGCTCTTCAGACACTAGTGATTAAGGCCTAAGAATGTAGGTGTCCTTTTGCTTCACAGAACACAGAATTAACCAGGTTGGAAAAGACCTTTGAGATCGTCGAGTCCAACCTATCACCCAACACCATCTGATCAACTAAACCATGGCACCAAGTGCCTCAGCCAGTCTCTTCTTATACACCTCCAGTGATGGCGACTCCACCACCTCCCTGGGCAGCACATTCCAAAGGCCAATCTCTCTTTCTGGGAAGTACTTCTTCCTAACACTCTAACATTAACAGCTCCAGCAAGCAGAGTGTTGAGTTCTTTTGTTATTGAAGCTAAATTAACCCAAAAGAAGTTGCTGGGTATTGAGTGCTTTTAAAAATGTGCTTAAAGAGTCAGCATGCTCCTCTCATATGCCTTTAACAGAGAAAGGCTGCTACACCCAGTTGTACGAGCGGAGTTTCATGGGGAGCAGCACTGATCTTGAGATTAGTCAGCTGAGCCCTCAGTCAGCATGAATGAGCAAAGAATCACAGAATTATTGAGGCTGGAAGAGACTTCTGACATCATCAAACCTAACACCACATCGACCGGACCATGGCACTAAGTGTCACATCCAACCTTTCCTTAAACACCTCCAGGGACAGTGACTCCACCACCTCCCTGGGCAGTCCATCCCAGTGTCTTATTGCCCTTTCCATGAGGAAGTGCTTCCTAACATCCAACCTGGTGCAGCTTCAGGCCATGCCCTCTTGTCTTGTCACAAGTTGCCTGGGAAATGCTGGGAAATGTTTGGGGTTTTTTTCTTCTTGCTTCATCAAAGAAGCCACAGGAGGAAAGACAATCCTTGGTCCCCTGTTCTCTCACCCATCCTTTAGCTCATGTAATGGTACTTACAGCCATCCTTCCTTTTTCTCTAGAGAACTGTTATTATTAAACCAAATCAAGAACAAGCCATGTACAAAAGTTCCTTAAAAAGGCAAAAATTAGCCACCCTTGGACAAACAGTAAGAGAGGAATGTGACTAACAGCATTTCCTGCGGCTTGTTCGCTTATCTCATGCCATAACAATCAAGTGGCTTACTTGGCCCTCCCCGTTACAGAAGGCATTCTTTGCATTTTCACGTGCTTCTGCTGCACAACCAACCACACAGTCTTACTACTTTGTCTTAGCTATTTTGGTGCTTAGATACTCAAATCCTTTCACTTCCCCCCCCCCCAACCCCTCCCACCCCCAGTAAGTAAATTTTCCAGGCTAAAGTTCAAAGTAAATTCCAATGTGATTATATAAACACATGCATACTGTAGACTGACATCATGCAAAGCTATTCTTTCTTGCTGGATTTTTCCCCCCCCCATCCTTCTTTTTAGTTTGCAACAACTTAATACAGAACAAATTAACCAGGTTGGAAGAGATCTCAGAGATCATCAAGTCCAACCTTTAGAATAAATAACCTTTAGAATAAACCAAACCAGGTTGGAAGAGACCTTCAAGATCATTGTGTCCAACCCATCAACCAATCCAACCCATCAACCAATCCAACCCACCCAAACAGCTAACCCATGGCACCAAGCACCCTGTCAAGTCTCCTTCTGAACACCTTCAACGACAGCGACTCCACCACCTGACGGCGACTCCACCACCTATCACCATCACCATCACCTATCACCTATCACCATCTATCACCCAACACCATCTAATCAACTAAACCATGGCACCAAGTGCCTCAGCCAGTGTCCTTTAAACACCTCCAGTGTTGGTGACTCCACCACCTCCCTGGGCAGCACATTCCAATGGCCAATCTCTCTCCATGTGAAGAACTTCTTCCTAACATCCAGCCTAAACCTCCCCTGATGCAGCCTGAGACTGTGTCCTCTTGTTCTGGTGCCGATTGCCTGGGAGAAGACACCAACCCCCACCTGGCTACAACCTCCCTTCAGGTAGTTGTAGACTTCTGTATGCCTGGCTTGCTTCCCTAAACTAGTAGCTTATTACACCCTACTGAATAAGATAACGCTGTATTTATTCCTCTGGCAGTGTGGATTTTGCAGGAGGGGGGGAGCTCATGATTTAATTCATAAAAATAGACTTACAAAGGAAAAATCAGGGTAACAGACCTTATGAATCTCCCTGTTTATTAATGCATGTGACTAGTGGAGTGGAGAGAATGCAGGTTTATATGTTTCAGTCCATCATGACTGTGAAATTGAACTGTAAATGGTACCTAGAGCAGTCAAGTGAAACAGACACCATGCCGGGAGTTAATGGAAATGCGGAAAGCTTTTCTTTTTAACAAAGCACTCCAGCAATTATCCCCAGCACACCCACAGTGAAATGAGGTAAAGTTAGTCTGTGCATTACAAAGGCTGTTAACTGCAAAATAAATTTACTGACAGCCATCGGGAACCTTTCCTTCCTTGTTCCTTTTCCTGCACCTATCCGCTAGAAACGACCAACAGCCTGGGTGGGAATGAACAGCCAGGGCTTTGTGGGGTGGGATGTTTGCTATGGGCATGCATTTGGCTGAGATTGCAGCTACTACCTATCGCAGAACACAAACAAAGAGTTTGACAAAGTAATATGCTTCACTGTCGTACTCACCTGGAAATCAGGCAGGGTCTGGGGAGCTGTCTGAAGTGGCTTTGTCCTGCCACTCTGGTAAGGGAAGCACCAAGTGCTTCTGATAGCCCCCCTCTGCTGTCAGGGCTTTGGATTGACATTACCCCTCTACAGGGACAGTAACAACACATGGGAGCTCCCCAGCCAGCCAGCTTTCCCATCAGCTCCCTGGCTGCCTGCACCACCGCAGAGTGAAGGTCATGTATGAGGTGTTAGCTGCTTCAGTGTAGGATTGAACTCCAGGGACAAACAGGATGAACTGCAAGTCCCTCTTGCCCTCTGAAACCTAGCCTTGTCTGCTTGCTTAATAAAGATCTCCTTCCTCCAGCTCCACCTGCTCCCTCACAGCAGTGTGACAATACCAAGCACGTCCAATGGCAAATATTGATCTCTTGAGGCAGATCTCACCCCCGTGTGCACGGTCAGGCAGAGAGCCCTGCCCAGCTGTGTGCAGTCTCTTCCACCCAAAGAGGAGCTTTGGTAGATGATCCATGCAGGTGGAAAAAACAACCTCTCTTTCAGTCAGAAAACTGACAAGAGCTTTATTCCTTAAAGCAGAAAAAGAAAAATCTCAGGCAGATTCCAGGAGAGAAAAGGTGCCCTGACAGAAAGGACTAATCAAAGACCACAATGTTTTCCCATAGATTTTCCATTTAAGGGAAAATCCTTCCCTTTCAGAAGCTCATTAGAAAGCACCACTGGTATGTTAGGGGTTACATACCACAGGAGACCAACCTCAGCATTTTATGAGAAACCCACTAGAGAAGCTGATGCAGGAATTGATGCTAAAAGGTTTTGGAAAAGGAAGCAATTTAAATGCCACTTGCATCTTCTGTTTTACAAAGTCCTTTCCTGCTGGCAATGACTCTGCTCAGGCCTCTTTCACACAGAATTATAGAACTGTTAGGGTTGGAAAGGACCGCAAAGGCCATCGAGTTCCAACACTCCTGCCATGGGCAGGGACACCTCACACTGCAGCAGGTTGCTCACAGCCACATCCAGCCTGGCTGCAAAAACCTCCAGGGATGAGGCTTCCACCACCTCCCTGGGCAACCTGTGCCAGTGTCCCACTACCCTCATGTGGAACAACTTCTTCCTAACACCCAATCTCAATCTCCCCATTTCTAGTTTTGTTCCATTTTCCCCAGTCCTATCACTCCCTGACACCCTCAAAGTCCCTCCTCAGCTATCTTGTAGCCCCCTTCAGATACTGGAAGGCCACAATTAGGTCTCCTCAGACCCTTCTCTTCTCCAAACTGAACAGCCCCAACTCCCTCAGTCTGTCCTCACAGCAGAGGAGCTTCATCCCTCTGCTCATCCTCATGGACTTTCTTTGGACATGCTCTATGATATATCTTGCGATACCTAAAGCAGCAGCATACTATTTGGTTTTTATCATGCTGTTTTGAGAGCAGATCAAACACAAGCCAGCATTAAGTGAAGTACATTGACCCAAAATCAAGCCATGATTTTGCAATACCAACAGCATCACTTAATTCTACAGCTAGTTCCTATTTGCATTCCCAGCGCAGTCCAAAGAAAGGGCTATTTACTCACAACTCTTCCCTTCCTATTCCTGGTCTGTGTCCTGGACCATTGCTCTGTTCAGCAAGTTTATTGACATCCCTAGCTCTCCCTCCTGGACTTCATTGCCTGTATTTGTTGCTATCATCCTCACTTAACCTCTGAAAGCACAGCCTCTTCTTTTCAGGGAGGCATGATTTGAAGATCCATAACTTTTGGCTCTCCTCCATAGCACACCAGTTACTGTCACTTTTTTCCCCCTGATATTTATTCAGCATAATCAAAATTTATCTTACTTCCCATGCTTATATGTCTTATGGAAGCATCCTGCACAGCTGCATCACGATCTCAAAGGTCTCTTCCAATCTGGTTAATTCTATTCTAACCCAACCTCTCCCCATCTCCTCGATAACCTTAATCCCAACCTTAGCAAATAAGAGTCTGTTAAACCTGGGAACTGCTCTGATTTCAGCCCTCCTGAGCCATACAGAAGCAAAGCTGTCCTCATGTCAATCCTCTCTGCAGAGAGGGGACACTGTATTTTGCAACAGTGGTTAGACACAAAGCCAAGAGAGACTCTGGGGAAGCCACTGCTTCATCTGCCCAGAGCTGCTAATGCATATGTTCCTCTCTCACTGTGCCTTGCAACGTTTCCATCTCTTTGCATGTCTGTCAGACTCTTTCCACGTTGCTTTTCCTTTCCTGCATGCTGCAGCAAGATGCCAGCTCTCTGTTTTTTGCACCATGCACGCTGTGGATCTAACATTATGCTTAAGATGCTATCAAGTAGCCAAATGTGACACGTTTTCAAGGTTGGCCTCAAGGTGGCTAACTCTGGGAGTAAGCCTTTCAATCACAATCAGATACCAATCAAACAAAAATAGATGAGGGCTGACAGCAGGCTGGCATTATTACACTGCCTATTTCCAGCTGGTTCAGTTCAGTAGGTTTCATCAAGTGAATCTCCAGCTCACCTCTCTGGCATGCAAGGAAATGGTTGTACAAAACTGGAACAGTTTGTGATTTACAGCTGAAGGGAAACTAAGACAATGGTTTCCCTGATTTATTAGATGTAATTGTGCTCTGGCATCATTGTAAGACAAAACAGATCCTAAAGATAAAAATCAGTCTGGGGGAGGAGTGGGACCCACAGCTGGGAAGGCATCTTTTCAAGATGCAGCTTTTCTTCCTCCCCTTGCACAAAGATTACGTCAAAACCATTGTAAGCCTGCAGCTACCCAAACGCCACTCGTTGTGTCCACACACAGCACAAAGTTCACTACTGACTTCAAAGGAGCAGAGGGATACTGAGAATTTTTACCTGTAGTGTGTTGTGCTCATACAGATCAGGGTGGGGGGTGTAGATTTTGATCTTTCTTCGTTAATTAAAGTCAGATGGAGCCCAGTTGCAGCGTGGAGTTCCAGCTTCAGCCGGGGACTCCATGGCGCAGCAGAGTTTTCACCACTCTTTCATCTCCTCCGATCAAAGCTTCCTATCCTGACCCAGCTGATGCCAAACTATTCTGATCAGATCATGGGGAAGAGCTGTCTTTTCACTTGTGATGGGGACTTCCTATGAGTATCAGGAAGACGTCTCACATGGAGGAGCTACACTGCTACTCAGCACATGAACTTCAAAATGCATTTCAAAGGAAGCAGCCTATAACTGCTCCACACTCCAGTAAGGACCAGGGCCTGTCAAGCACAGAGAGAGCAGCATGTATCTTGGGTCAAGGTTTATTATACCTTCCAAGCTTTCACTGACTGGTAAATGTTGCACCTGTAAGGAATCAAAACTGATTTTGAGTCTAACTGACATAAGGACAAATGAAAACTTTTAGATTCCCATTAATTAATTTGGCTCAGCATTCAAGAAGTTGTTTCACCTCAACACATTTTAGACCATTTTAAGACTGTGTCCCCTCCAAAAATGTTACCTCTGTGTGCTGTGTCTTCTTTCCTGCTATGTCTACATTCTCACTTGCATCGGAGATAAGTGTTGGTGTCACAGGCTCACAGGATGTCAGGGGTTGGAAGGGACCCAAAGAGATCATCAAGTCCAATCCCCCCTGCCAGAGCAGGACCATACAATCTAACTGAAGTCACAGAGGAACACATCCAGACCGGCCTTGAAAGTCTCCAGAGGAGGAGACTCCACAACCTCTCTGGGCAGCCTGTTCCAGTGCTCTGTGACCCTTACAGTAAAGAAGTTCCCCCTTGTATTGAGCTGGAACCTCCTGTGCTATAGTTTATATCCATTACCCCTTGTCCTACGCCAGGGTGCAACTGTGGGACCTCAACAGGGTCAGAATTCTGCCACAGGGACTGAATTGTTGTTGCCCCAAAGCTTTACACCTGATTACAAAACAAAGGTTACTTCTTTGAAAAGAAACACCACCAGGCCACAGGTCCCATACAGAGACCCAAGGCCACAAAGAGCTCTGGAGAAATTGTCTCCACTGCTCTGGCTGCTTGTGCAAAGTCCCATTACCATAGAAGTAGAATCACAGAATTGTTAGGGACTTCAAGGATCATCCAGTTCCCACCACCCTGCCATGGGCAGGGACACCTCACACCACAGCAGGTTGCTCACAGCCACATCCAGCCTGGCTGCAAACACCTCCAAGGATGAGGCTTCTACCACCTCCCTGGGAAGCCTGTGCTGGTGTCTTACCACCCTCATGGAGAAGAACTTCCTCCTAACATCCAGTATCAATCTACCCAGTTCTAGTTTTGTTCCATTCCTCCCAGTCCTATCATTCCCTGACACCCTAAAAAGTCCTTCCCCAGCTTTCATAACATACTGGAAGGCCACAATAAGGTCTCCTCAGAGCCTTCTCTTCTCCAGACTGAACAACCCCAACTCTCCCTGTCTGTCCTCATAGGAAAGCAGCTCCAGCCCTCTGATCATCTTTGTGGCACCTAGTTAATTTAGGGGGACTTCATGATACAAAGGTCCTCTGAACAGAGAAATAAAGTCTATGTCTTATGCACTGTCCCCTCATGCTTTAATGGAGAAGCACAACTCCACTGCTGTAGCTACCCAAAAACCCATCCAATGTCGTAGAATCAACCAGGTTGGAAAAGAACTCAGAGATCATCAAGTCCAACCCTATTACCTAACACCCAACACCAATGTTGAAGCTATCAAAACTAGCTGTCTGAAGTCAAAAGTACTGAAGACTTTTGAAGTAATAACTTGCAAAGGTCTGTGTTAATGCTGCTCCAACTAATAGGATCTGGACCTAATCTGGCTAATGATCTGATAGTCAGACTTTCCTTCTAGAATCATGGAATAAATAACGTTGAAAAAGTTCTCAGAGATCATCAAATCCAACCTATCACCCAATACCTCATGACTAACCAAACCATGGCCCCAAGTGCCACATCCAATCCTCTTTTGAACACCTCCAGGGATGGTGACTCCACCACTTCCCTGGGCAGCACATTCCAATGGCCAATTACTCTTTCTGTGAGGAACATTCTCCTCACCTTGAGCCTAAACCTCCCCTTCCACAGCTTGAGACTGTGTCCTCTTGTTCTGGTGCTGGTTGCCTGGGAGACGAGACCTACCCCCACCCGTCTACAACCTCCCTTCAGGGAGTTGTAGAGAGCAATAAGGTCTCCCCTGAGCCTCCTCTTTGCCAGGCTAAGCAACCCCAGCTCCCTCAGCCTCTCCTCACAGGGCTGTGCTCCAGACCTCTCCCCAGCCTCATTGCCCTTCTAGGGGCAGGATTTTATGAGTTCCCCCAGAGCAGATGCATGGGTGGGAGTTAAATGTCACCATCTACCTTTGGCTGATTAAATGCTGGTTTTTCCACCTCTGATCCAAGTGTGAGGCTGCACGGCGCTGCCCAGGCACAGGCTCGGCACAAAATGTCACGCGTGTTTATCATTAGATTAAGCTGCAGTGGGTTTAATTTTAGCTCTTTTGATTCGAGTGGTGCAATGAAGATTAAATGTTAGGCATTATTAAAGATGCAGATGGGGGTTTATTGAATTTTAAACCTCATTACAGTGCAATGTCCCAGGCAGGCTTGTGAGATAAGCTACAAAAGACTTCCTCGCTTCATACTCGAGTTATTAAAATATTAGAAGGTAAATCTAATCATGAAAATATTGTGAGAGAATGAAACTGATACTCCCCAAAATGTCATTACAAAAGACTGTATTTCTTTCATGTATAATTACTTCCTTCTCAGTTTAGATTGCTGGGTTGATATTAACATGCAAGAATTTTTTCCTCTTTGGAACACAGATGAAAAGCAATGGAGCCAGATTTTTTGTCACTGCTTTCAGTGCCCAGGCCTTGAAAGGTCCTCCTCCTCCTCCTCCTCATTGTCAAGCTTTCAGTTCTCATCAACATTAAAGTTACCCACTTGTGATTTTATCTGGTAGCAAGGCCACCCCCACTTGCCTGGATGGGTGGCTGAGATGCAGCTATCACTAGACCTAGCAGAGGCTTAATTAAAGACTATTTTGGGGCTTAATTGAGGTACAGCAGAGGCCAAGTTTGGGGCTTAGCTGGGGGGGAGGGGGGCTAAACCAGGGCTGATTCCAAGTATGTATATCTATATCTATCTATCTATCTCCTTTTACCTTGGTACCTTCTGTATTTTGTTTACTCCTGTAACTAGTATTTCTATACTACTATTTCTATTCTATTTCTGCACATTGGCCACAGCAACCCCATGCAGTGCTACAGGCTGGGGTCAGAGTGGCTGGAGAGCAGCCAGGCAGAGAGGGATGTAGGGGTGCTGGTTGACAGTAGGCTCAACATGAACCAGCAGTGTGCCCAGGTGGCCACAAGAGCCAAAGGCATCCTGGCCTGGATCAGGAATAGTGTGGCCAGCAGGAGCAGAGAAGACATTCTGCCCCTGTACACTGCACTGGTTAGGCCACACCTTGAGTCCTGTATCCATTTCTGTGCCACTCCACGAGGAGACATGTTGAGGTACTGGAACATGCCCAGAGAAGGGCAACAAAGCTGGGGAGGGGTCTGGAGCACAGCCCTGTGAGGAGAAGCTAAGGGAGCTGGGGTTGCTTAGCCTGGAGAAGAGGAGGCTCAGGGGAGACCTTCTTGCTCTCTACAACTCCCTGAAGGGAGGTTGTAGCTGGGGGGGGTTGGTCTCTTCTCCCAGACAACCAGCAATAGAACGAGGGGACACAGTTTCAAGTTGTGCCAGGGGAGGTTTAAGTTGGATGTTAGGAAGAAGTTCTATACAGAGAGAGTGATTGCCCATTGGAATGGGCTGGCAGGGGAGGTGGTGGAGTCACCATCATTGGAGGTGTTCAAGAGGACACTTGATGGGGTTGCTTGGTGCCATGGGTTAGTTGTTTAGGTGGGTTGGATTGGTTGATAGGTTGGACGCAATGATCTTGAAGGTCTCTTCCAACCTGGTCTATTCCATTCTATTCTATTCTATTCTATTCTATTCTATTCTATTCTATTCTATTCTATTCTATTCTATTCTATTCTATTCTATTCTATTCTATTCTACTCTATTCTACTCTATTCTATTCTATTCTACCACAATAGATTTGAGCCATGAGAGGATATTTGAATCTGCTTGTTTGCAAGACTTGGCGGATCAGATTAACCCAATTTCTCTCTCGGCATACAGAGCAGACCTCTTTTCAGATAAAGCTGGGAGAAATAGCATCAATTGATTGTGTTATATTTCCCATTAGATGTTCCTTTGGGGATTCTTGTAAAAGCTGGCATTGATTTATAGCTGTCATTGACTCAAGGCACTGGATGGCAGAAAAGGCAAGATGGAAAAACTTTGGTTTGCAAATAAATCTTTGAAAGCAGAGCTACAGCAATGATTTTTGTACAGCAGGCAATCCCATTCTACTGTGTTAGAGTTTGAGTATTACAGCTATTATGAAGGCTTGAAAACAGAATAAAGAATTAACCAGGCTGGAAAAGACCTTAGAGGTCCTCACATCAGTGCCAGGCAAGATCATGGAACAGGTCATCTTGAGTGCAATCGCACAGCACTTACAGGATGGCCAAGGGATCAGGCCCAGCCAGCATGGATTTAGGAAGGGCAGGTCCTGCCTGACCAACCTGATCTCCTTCTATGATCAAGTGACTGCCTGGTGGATGTGGGGAGGCCTGTGGATGTGGTCTACCTGGACCTCAGCAAGGCCTTTGACACTGTCCCCCATAGCAAACTCCTGGCCAAGCTGTCAGCCTATGGCTTGGATGGGAGCACACTGCATTGGGTTAGGAACTGGCTGGAGGGCCGAGCCCAGAGAGTGGTGGTGCATGGTGCCACAGCCAGCTGGCAGCCAGGCACTAGTGGTGTGCCCCAAGGATCAGTGCTGGGCCCTGTGCTCTTTAACATCTTTATTGATGACATCTTTATGGATGAGGGCATTGAGTCCATCATCAGTACATTTGCTGATGACACCAAGCTGGGGGCAGGAGTTGATCTGCTGGAGGGTTGAGAGGCTCTGCAGAGGGACCTCGACAGGCTGGGCAGATGGGCAGAGTCCAAGGGCAGGAGATTGAACACATCCAAGTGCCAGGTTCTGCACATTGGCCACAACAACCCCATGCAGTGCTACAGGCTGGGGTCAGAGTGGCTGAGAGCAGCCAGGCACAGAGGGACCTGGGGGTGCTGGTTGATGGTAGGCTGAACATGAGCCTGCAGTGTGCCCAGGCAGCCAAGAGGGTGAATGGCATCCTGGCCTGCATCAGGAAGAGTGTGGCCAGCAGGAGCAGGGAGGTCATTGTGCCCCTGTACACTGCACTGGTTAGGCCACACCTCAAGTCCTGTGTCCAGTTCTGGGCCCCTCAGTTTAGGAAGGAGGTTGACTTGCTGGAATGAGTCCAGAGAAGGGCAACAAAGTGGGTGAGGGGCTTGGAACACAGCCCTGTGAGGAGAGGCTGAGGGAGCAGGGGCTGCTTAGGCTGGAGAAGAGGAGACTCAGGGGTGACCTTATTGCTCTCTACAACTACCTGAAGGGAGGCTGTAGACAGGCAGATGTTGGTCTCTTCTTCCAGGCAGCCAGCACCAGAACAAGAGGACACAGTCTCAGGCTGTGCCAGGGGAGGTTTAGGCTGGATGTTAGGAAGATGTTCCATACAGAGACAGTGATTGGTGGTGCTTGGTGCCATGGGTTAGTTGTTTAGGTGGGTTGGATTGGTTGATGGGTTGGACACAATGATCTTGAAGGTCTCTTCTGACCTGGCCTATTCTATTCTATTCTATTCTATTCTATGATGTCCAGCCTATGACCCAACACCATCTAATCAACTAAACCATGGCACCAAGTGCCTCATCCAGGCTCTTCTTAAACACCTCCAGTAATGGTGACTCCACCAGCTCCCTGGGCAGCACATTCCAATGGCCAATCTCTCTTTCTGAGAAGAACTTCTTCCTAACGTCCAGCCTAAACCTCCCCTGGCAGAGCTTGAGACTGTGTCCTCTTGTTCTCTTGCTGGTTGTCTGGGAGATGAGACCAACCCCCACCTGGCTACAACCTCCCTTCAGGTAGTTGTAGATGGCTATAAGGTCTCCTCTGAGCCTCCTAAGTGCCTCACCCAGTCTCTTTTATGGAGATACCTCATGGCAACCAGGAAGGCAACTGAGGACCTGGGAAAGCAAGACTTGCAGCAGAATGTCCCAGTCTTTTATGATGGTTCTCCAGTACAACCTCTCCTGCTTCCTTTCAGCTGCTTTTCTGTGTATGATAGGGCAAACATTGTAGGAGTTGCTGCTATACTTAAACCCAATTGTATTTAGGACTATTTCGTGTGTGTGTGTGTCAAGCAGAACAAACCAAGAGGATGGAAAGGGAACTGCTGGATTCCTTGTGAGGGTTTCTGAGAAACAGCATGGTTAGGTATTTTTATCTTCATTTCCTTGGCTTTTGCAATTTTAATTTGAGAAAATGCACATGCTGTGAAATATTCCAGTTAAATATTTCATTGTTAGTGCATGCTGAAGAGAGCAAATATACCCATCCATATATATTAATACTCTAAAGATCAGCTCTTCTGTATTTGCTCTGGTGGGTAATTTGTTAGTGTAAACTGGAAAGGGGGGGGGCGAGGAAATGAATTAAAACATCAAGATTCCCACAGAAAGCAGACACTGAAAGAAGGCAAAAAGTAATAAAGCAGCATAATGAATTCAGCTGCTGCAGACAGAGCTGCTGAATAAAATACACAAATGGGGGAGCCACGACTGTTGCCTTTTCTTCTGCTCTATAAACACAGAGCTTAGATTGCTTCCATAGCTGGAAGTAATAGAAGCTGCTAGATCCTCCTTGAGCAAAAGCAGTCATGACAAGATGATCTCTGCCAGCCTGTACTTCTCAGCCCATAGACAACTGTAAGATGACTCACCACACTTTTAATTGCAGCTTTGAGAGGTAAAGCTTTTTTTTTAATTACTGAAGACTAAATCCCTCAGAAATGCACTTGAGGGCTGAGGTGGGAAAGCTTTTTCTTTGACAGCCCCACTCTCTTTCAGTGAGCATCCACAAAGTGCTCCAAACACCAAGAAAGAGCATGAGACAGACCACACCAAACCAACCTCAGCCTTTAACATCCAGCCAGCCAGCATGGATTTAGGAAGGGCAGGTCCTGCCTCTCCAACCTGATCTCCTTCTATGATCAGGTGACTGCCTGGTGGACGTGGGCAGGCCTGTGGATGTGGTCTACCTGGACTTCAGCAAGGCCTTTGACACCATCCCCCACAGCAAACTGCTGGCTAAGCTGTCAGCCCGTGGCTTGGACCGCAACACTCTGTGCTGGGTTAGGAACTGGCTGGAGGCTGAGCCCAGAGAGTGGTGGTGAATGGTGCCACAGCCAGCTGGCAGCCAGGCACCAGTAGTGTCCCCCAGGGATCGGTGCTGGGCCCCATCCTCTTTAACATCTTCATTGATGATCTGGATGAGGGGGTGAGTCAGTTATCAGCAGGTTTGCAGATGACACCAAGTTAGGGGCAGATGTTGGTCAGTTAGAGGGTGGAAAGGCTCTGCAGAGGGACCTCGACCCACTGGACAGATGGGCAGAGTCCAACGGGATGGCATTCAACAAGTCCAAGTGCCGAGTGCTGCACTTTGGCTACAGCAACCCCATGCAGAGCTACAGGCTGGGGTCAGAGTGGCTGGAGAGCTCCCAAACAGAGAGGGACCTGGGGGTGCTGATCGACAGCCACCTGAATATGAGCCAGCAGTGTGCCCAGGTGGCCAAGAGGGCCAATGGCATCCTGGCCTGTATTAGGAATAGTGTGGCCAGCAGGAGCAGGGAAGTCATTGTGCCCCTGTACTCTGCTTTGGTTAGGCCACACCTTGAGTCCTGTGTCCAGTTCTGGGCCCCTCAGTTTAAGAAGGACATCGAAACACTTGAACGTGTCCAGAGAAGGGCAACAAGGCTGGGGAGAGGCCTTGAGCACAGCCCTGTGAGGAGAGGCTGAGGGAGCTGGGATTGTTTAGCCTGGAGAAGAGGAGGCTCAGGGGTGACCTCATTGCCCTCTACAACTACCTGAAGGGTGGTTGTGGCCAGGAAGGGGTTGGTCTCTTCTCCCAGGCAGCCAGCACCAGAACAAGAGGACACAGTCTCAAGCTGTGCCAGGGGAGGTTTAGACTCGAGGTCAGGAGAAAGTTCTTCACCGAGAGAGTCATTCGCCATTGGAATGTGCTGCCCAGGGAGGTGGTGGAGTCACCATCCCTGGAGGTGTTCAAGAGGAGATTGGATGTGGCACTTGGTGCCATGGTCTAGTCCTGGGGTCTGTGTTGATAGGTTGGACTCAATGATCCTTGAGGTTTCTTTCAACCTTAGTTATATTGTGATACTGTGATCTCCTTATCTAGCCTACAAGTTCCAAGCCAAAATTGCTGCTGTTTTGGTAACCTACCAAAAGGCTGATGGTCTCATTTACATGGTAGCTGGCCTGCTTCTGGCACTAATCACTCTTTTCAGATTAATCAGATGATGATCTAGTGAGAGGTGTCCTTGCCCATGGCAGAGAGGTTAGAACTAGATGGTCCTAGAGGTTCCTTCCAACCCTAACAATTCTATGATTCTACAGTGAGGGTGCTGGAGCCCTGGAAGAGGCTGCCCAGAGGGGGTGTGGAGTCTTCTCTGGAGGCTTTCAAACCCCACCTGGATGCTTTCCTGTGTGGACTGCCCTTATGTGATCCTGCTTATGGCAGGGGGGTTGGACTGGATGATCTCTGGAGGTCACTTCCAACCTCTAACATTGTGTGCTTCTGTTTATAATCTTCAGGGAGATGTTATATTCCACAGCCAAGGAAGGCACCACTAGATGGCTCAAGGGACTAGGTAGGCTACCTCTGCTTCACAGAGGTCTTTTAGACAAGCCACTTGGTGGTAGCCTCAAGAAAGTGTGCTCCTCCAAACCCAGCCTCTCTGTGCCACAGAGGAGCCACGCAGGCAGCAGAAGGCAGGACTCAGTTTTGCCCTTTTTGGGTCAGCCATCCAGCAGCAAGTGCCCTGTGGCACCATGCACTGACTCCCCTCCTCAAACAAAAACAGCTTCCCCCAGTCATACCCTGTGCCTCACGATTTTGTCCCATTCTGATGAGCCCCACCTCTGTGTGATGCATCAGCTGTCAACAGAGGAGAAGGCTGATCCCTCACTGCCACATCTCAGAAATGCTCATTCTGGCTTTTTTCCCCCCCTTGCACAGCTACACAAGTCCCAGAGCAACTTGTCAGTGACTTTTAATTCAAGCTGATGATTAACACAGTTGGTATTCATAACCACCAAATGTTTTCTCATTGATGTAAATCCCTTCTCCAATGGAAATTCAGGACCTTGCCACAGCCCAGCTTGTGAGGACAGTTCCTCTGTGCACGCATTGTGCAAGGAATGAATTTAGGCATTAGCTTAATGGACTTTTAAGTCTCTCTGGTCATCAGCCCCAGAGAGGTGCATCCAACTGGCTGCTACTAATAGTTAATTTGTTCCACAATTGGAAAGGGATTTTTTTTTCCCCCTCTTTAACAAGCTCTTTAGTGGGACCATTTCTCCCCTAATCATCAGATCTTTCTGACTTCTGCAGAGTTGCTTTAGATGTACAGAGATACAAGGGAGGTAAAACTCAGCTCCCTATTATACAGCTGAGCTTGTCTGCTCAAGGAACTGCAAAGAAATGGCAAGGGAACTATGAGAGGAAATTACTGCAGATAAAAGCAGCTAAAGAATCACAGTTGTATTCAAGTGTGCTAACAAAAGTTCCCCCAAAACAACTCCACTATCACTAAAGAATTGTTAGGGTTGGAAGGGACTTCCTCAAGGATCATCCAGTTCCAACGCCCCTACCATGGGCAGGGACACCTCACACTACAGCAGGTTGCTCACAGACACATCCAGCCTGGCTGAAAACACCTCCAGGGAGGCGGCTTCCACTGCCTCCCTGGGCAACCTGTGCCAGTCTCTCACCACCCTCATGGGGAAGAACTTCTTCCTAACATCCAATCTCAATCTACCCATTACTAGTTTTTTTTCCATTCCCCCCAGTCCTATCACTCCCTGACACCCTCAAAAGTCCCTCCCCAGCTTTATTTTAGCCCCCTTCAGATACTGGAAGGCCACAATTAGGTCTCCTCAGAGCCTTCTCCTCTCCAGACTGAACAACCCAAACTCCCTCAGTCTGTCCTCATAGGAGAGGTGCTCCAGCCCTCTGCTTGTCCTCATGGCCCTTCTCTGGACACCTTCCAGCACCTCCAGATCCTTCCTGTAATAGAGGCTCCAGAACTGGACACAGTGCTCCAGGGGGGGGTCTCAGAGTGGAGTAGAGGGGGAGAATCACCTCCCTGGCCCTGCTGGCTATGCTTCTCTTGATGCAGACCAGGCTCTGCTTGGCTCTCTGGGCTGCAAGTGCTCACTGCTGGCTCCTGTTGAGCTTCTCATCCATCAGCACCCCCAGGTCCTTTTCTTCAGGGCTGCTCTCCAGCCAGTCCCTGCCCAGCCTATATTGATGCCTGGGATTGCACTGACCCAGCTGCAGGACCTTGCACTTGGTCTTGCTGAACCTCATGAGGCTGTCATGGACCCATCCACGTAGTCTGTTCCTACAACAGTACTTATTTCATCTACTCCCACTCCTGGGCACCCCACCAGGTGAGCAGCCTTGCTCAAGCCATTTTTCTTAGGGGGGGCGAGGAGGAATTGTGGAAGCCTCAAAAAAATGTGACAAGTTTCCCACAGGTAGTAAACCCAAGCTGATAAGTTACAGAAACCTGGTCAGCTCTGACTGAAAGGCAGCACTACAGCAGCCAAATTTATCTGGGATATTTAGAAGTGAAAAATGGGTCACTCCACTTCTGAACAGAAACCTCCTAGGTGCCAAGAAAGCTTTTGGGCAGAAAAGGACTCGTTGGTAGGAGTTTGTACAACTGGTAGGGTTTTTTTTTTTCCTCAGGCTTCTTCCTGCAAGAGGGCAACATAATCAGGTGAAATTCCAATGGCCCTGGTTAGACAGTCAGCAAGGAATGAAGTAAATAAAGGCCCAGCCTTCAATTAGTGTCACCACTAACAAGCCATGTGAAAGAGAATAGAATGGGTCTTGGCTGATTTCCTGCCAAGTTTTCCAGACCTCACTTTGCTTTTCTTGACTTTACATGCAGTATCATACTTAGCAGGACTAATGAGCCTGCATTCCTCTAATGGGCACGCCCCAGCATGGGAGCTCTTGCTCTTTCCCCCTCCCCCCCCCCCCTTTTGTTGATGATCTCCCTTCCTCCAGAAATCAATGCTTTGAGAAAAAAAGACAAAGAATAAGGTCTTTGCAGCACTATCATCCCAAGGCCTCTGCTCTGCCCTGACTTTTAGAGCATGCAAATCATTTTCACCTAGCAATTTCAGTGGAAATTCACCCCAAAAAAAAACCCCAAACAACCACCAAAAACACACACACACATCTTTGTGGAGGACAGCAAATGTTTCTGGTTCCTGCTGCAGTGGCCAAGGGTAGCTGACATTGTTGCAGTTAATTGGGGAAACTGATGGAAGGAGACAGTAAAGAAATAAAAGCAAAAGATCAGCAGCATTCACACAAGAAATCTGTGTTCTGCTTTCTAAAGAAAAGAGTGTGAGTAAAACCATTCCTCATCAGTGAGGCATTCTCAGCATCACCTGAGGGAGTTCTGCAGGAGAGATGATGGGGTAGAACAAGAGCAGAGGTAGCAGCAGCTCCACATCCAGAGACCTGGAGCAAATGTAACATGGGAGAGTAGGTGTGCTGAAAACAGTGAACCTTTCAGCCCCATGCACCTGGGGCAGCTCCTCTGGTAAGCCTTCCAGGACAATTTTGGTCACCTTTAGCAGCACAGATCAGAAACCAGCCCCCATCACTCAGTCAAACATTGCTGAAAGTCTCTCCCTAGGAAAACAGGAAAGGTCAAAGCACTCAACACTGCCTTTGCCTCAGCAATTACTGGCAAGCCATTACTTCAGCTGTCTAAGGTCCCGGAGACCAGTGGGAGTCTGAAGCAAGGCAGACCTGCCTTGGTGGAAGAGGCACCTATATCCAGGTCAGAGAACATGTGAACAAAGTGTACCTGCACAAATGCATAGGAGAGGATGATGAGGTGCTGAGGGATCTGGCTGGTGTAAGGCCACTCTTTATCATCTTTGTAAGGTCATGGTGATCAGGAGAGGTTCCTCCAGACTACAGCAAAGCAAATGTCACTCCTGTCTACAGGCTGGGCAGCCCCAGCTCAGCCTCTGGCAAGGTGATGGCTTCCAGTAATTTTGGCTCCAAATATCTGAAGGACAAGAAGGTGATTCAAAGTAGTCAGTGTGGGTTTACTGGGGGGGAAGCATGCTAGATCACCTTCATAACGAGGTGGGAGCAGAGGATGTGCTTCATCTTGATTTTAGGAAGGTTCTTAACATGGTCTTCCACAAAATTCTCATATACAAGCTGGCAGAGGTATGAAATAAATAATTAGACAGTGAGGTGGACTGAAAATTAGCTAAATTACTGTGATCAGTGGCATGAAGTCCAACTGAAGACCAATCCCTAGCGCTGTGCATTAGGGGTCAATCCTGGGGCAAAACCTTCTTTAATGACTTAATGCAACAGGCTGCCCCCTTGGCATGTCTGCAAATGGTAGAAGATTTGGGGAAGTGGCTGCCCCAGCAGATGTTTGAGTCATTGTTCAGAGGGACCTTAACAGGTGGGGGTGGGGGGTGGAAAATGGGCAAACAACAAATGCTGAGATGGGAATCCCAGCAAAAGGAAGAGCAAAGTCCTGCACCTGGGGACTCACCAGCTAGAAAGCAGATTTGCAGAAAAAGACTTAGGGGTCCTTGTGAACACCAGGTGGAACATGAGGCAGCAATGTGCCCTCATGGCAAAGGACAGTAGCATTGAATGTTGCCAAGCGGGGCAAGGGAGGTGATCCTACCCCTCTGCACTGCTGACACACATCTGGAGGGCTATCTCTGAGTATGAGAGGGACACCAACATACTCTGGAGTAAGTCTCTTCTCCCAGACAACCAGCACCAGAACAAGAGGACAGAGTCTCAAGCTGTGCCAGGGAAAGTTTAGGCTCAAGATGAGGAGAAAGTTCTTCCCAGAAAGAGTAATTGACCACTGGAATGCGCTGCCCAGGGAGGTGGTGGAGTCACCATCCCTGGAAGTGTTCAAAAGAGGATTGGATGTGGCGCTTGGAGCCATGGTTTAGTTGTCAGGAGGTGTTGGGTGATAGGTTGGACTTGATGATCTCTGAGGTCTTTTCCAGTCTTACTGACTTTATTCTAAGCCCAGCAGAAAGCCACAAAGATTAAGGAACTGGAACACCTGTCATACAAGGACAGGCTGAAACTGTTCAGCCTGGAGAAGTCTCTGGGGAAATCTTGTCAATGTGTACAAAGACCTTGTCAGGGAATAAAGAAGATAGTCAGACTTCTCAGTGATGCCCAGTGGCACCATATATCTTTGGAGATACCAAATACTCGACTGGACGTGGCCCTGCTCAGCCTGCTCTTTGTGCAGGGGCATTTAACTAGATGATCTCCAAAGATGTCTCTTTCAGCCTCAGGCATTCTGTGACTCACCCACCCAGTGCAAATCACACACAGCTCTTGAAAAGGCCAAGCACACCCCCAAACCCAGGCTGCATCATGGATCCAGCAACAGGCTCTTCTGCTGCAGAGGCTGCAGGACAGCCAGAGCTGGGAGGGCACCACCAAGCAGACTCTATGATAGAGACCAGAGTAGCTGGGTTGCTTGGGAATTAGCAAAACATTCAGCCATCCCTAGTCTGACACCAGGCCATGCAGGCCCAGAAGTATTCCTGACATTCCTCACTCTCAGAGAGCCCAGGGGCACGTTTTAAGTGTCTGACAGCCCTTAGCAACATGAAGAATTTGGTACAGGATTTGTACTTTCAAGAAAGTTGGCCACCCACATCCTGCACTTTCATCTCCTAGCCAGACTTGTAATCAACAGCAAGAGGAGAACAACTTCACTTCTGAACATCACAGGAATCAACAAAGATAATGACTGCTACAGCTTTCTTAAGGCATTAGTATTAATAAAATTCATTCTGAAAAGGCCAAGACATTAAGTGCTAAGCAGATGATGAGCTCCAATTGCAGCAATTACTGATTGGCTGTGTAACACACTCTGGTTTCTGCTAATTTCGTCCTTGTCCTCTTCTCCACCTCCTCTGCCCCTTCTTCAGCTATTAGCTAAGTCTTGTTAGGCAATGGACTGTGGAGTCAGACTTCGTGCCTGAGGAGTTGTGTTTGCTAATAACAGTTCCTCAATTTCCACTCTTCCAGGGATTTCTTTTTTCTTTCCCCTGATTGACCCAGCTGGTGGCCAGTCACTAGTGGTGTGCCCCAAGGATCAGTGCTGGGCCCCATCCTCTTTAACATCTTTATTCATGATCTGGATGAGGGCATTGAGTCCATCATCAGTACATTTGCTGACACCAAGCTGGGGGCAGGAGTTGATCTGCTGGAGGGTGGAGAGGCTCTGCAGAGGGACCTCGACAGGTTGGGCAGATGGGCAGAGTCCAAGGGCAGGAGATTGAACACATCCAAGTGCCAGGTTCTGCACATTGGCCACAACAACCCCATGCAGTGCTACAGGCTGGGGTCAGAGTGGCTGGAGAGCAGCCAGGCAGAGAGGGACCTGGGGGTGCTGGTCGATGGTAGGCTGAACATGAGGCAGCAGTGTGCCCAGGCAGCCAAGAGGGCCAATGGCATCCTGGCCTGCATCAGGAACAGTGTGGCCAGCAGGAGCAGGAAGGTGATTCTGCCCCTGTACACTGCCCTGGTTAGGCCACATCTCGAGTCCTGTGTCCAGTTCTGGGCCCCTCAGTTTAGGAAGGAGGTTGACTTGCTGGAACGAGTCCAGAGAAGGGCAACAAAGTTGGTGAGGGGTTTGAAGCACAGCCCTGTGAGGAGAGGCTGAGGGAGCTGGGGTTGCTTAGCCTGGAGAAGAGGAGACTCAGGGGTGACCTTATTGCTCTCTACAACTACCTGAAGGGAGGTTGTAGACCCGTGGATCTTGGTCTCTTCTCCCAGGCACCCAGTACCAGAACAAGAGGACACAGTCTCAGGCTGCACCAGGGGATGTTTAGGCTGGATGTTAGGAAGAAGTTCTATCCAGAGAGAGTGATTGCCCATTGGAATGGGCTGCCCGGGGAGGTGGTGGAGTCACCATCATTGGAGGTGTTCAGGAGGAGACTTGCTGGGGGGCTTGGTGCCATGGGTTAGTTGTTTAGGTGGGTTGGATTGGTTGATGGGTTGGACACCATGATCTTGAAGGTCTCTTCCAACCTTGTTTATTCTATTCTATTTTATGGGGATGTGTGTAAGGTCTCTGCCCTAGCTGTCTCACCTCACAAAGCCTGTTGGAACACCATTACCTTGAGCACTTCTTATGCCTTTGTGAAGTAGAACCCTCCAACGGATTCAGAGAGTACACAATTAGCAGGGTCATCCAAGGGTGGGGGGTTGTGTGGTTTTTTTGGTTTGTGGTGTTGTTGGGTTTTTTTTTCACATGAAGCAATCTCAGAAAGGAAAAAGTTCAGGTAAGAAAGATTAAAACAACCAAAGGAAAATCCCAGGTACACCCTTGACCTACCAGACCATTTTGATGTAGGTGTTGAGCACTGCTTGATGGTGCCTGGCTGGAGTGTTCCCATTAACAGCAGCACAGAAACACACTGGAGCATGAGAAGTTTCAACTGCAGAAAGTTCCTTGGGAACTTCACTGGGTTTGAGAAATTACCAGGACATAGATTTCATTAACAGTTGCCTTTTTTCATGCATATGACAGAGAGGAATTGCAGCCAGTGGTGTCTCTGCTGAAAAGACTGCATGAGATTCCCATTAGTTGCTAATAATCCATCATAATTATTTTTATAGGGTTAAGCTTGTCTCTTCCCTCTTCCACCTGCCTTGCAGAGATAACCTCTAAGAATACCCTGAAGGACTGACAGGCTCCAACTCAAAAGCTTTTCCCTAGCTAGATTTCCTAAACAATTCATTACCTAGGAAAGATTGGTGAGCACACAGAGATAGGATTCCTTCTCTCTCCAATTTCCATTCTCATAACTCCACTCAATGCCTAGCCAGACTCTGGAATAATTTGATTATTCTTCCATTATTACTATGCAAAGATATTCTGTATATTAATGCCATACCCATTCATTCTTCAGAACACCTCATTTGCCCTTAGCTACACAAACACTTGACTGTACATAAAGGATTGCCAGGCACAGTGGTGTCCCATATCTCATTTGAAGTATCCATTTTATTTAGGGAGTGTGGTATGGGTTTCAGGAGGTTGAAAGGCACTTAGCAGTGCCTCTTTCTCCCAAAAACTGCAGGATAAAGTCACTGCTAAGATGCAGGCTTCTGTAGGCACACACATTGTTGGAGACATCAGATCATAATACTTCATTTTCTCCCTTTAAGCCTTGCCTGGAACTGAAGTTTATCAGTGAACCTGTCAGGTCTAGTGGCAGCATCTGCTGCTTGACCTTTATGCAAGCCTGTTAGTTGCTTTTAACTGTAGAGATGAGCACCACTGCTCTATAAACACGAAGAGCAGAGCAGCTGACTTGATTAAATCTCACCAAGAGGCTGGCTTTATTCTTCTGCTTAAAAACTCCTGCTTCTGTAGGCTGAGTCCTGCTCTGTGTTCAGCTTCTCTAAGGCAAGAACTAGCTCAAATAGCCTAAGGAGAAGCAGCCAGCAAGAGGTTTATCCCTATGACTGACCAGACCTGGAAACACTGATGAGGTGCTTCAGTTTAGACCTGAGCACCAGAGGAACTGAAATCCATGAACCTTTCAGCATTGAGAGTTCAGCACAGTAGACCCATCACCAGTTTGGCAGCAGGACTGGATCAGGTCACAACTACCTAATAACTATGTCACTTGCATATGGAGCTCAATGCTGCCTTCTATCTCTATGAAATGATACCCTTACCCACCACAGAATGCTAAATACTCCATTTTCTCAAGCTGAATTAACATAACTTAACTGAAGGCCATGTACCACCATTCTGGACTCCTCTTTCTTTCATGGCAGAAACTTAAACTGATAACATGACCTTAGGAGCTATAGGAGTCTTCACTGCAAAGCCCCCCCTGAACTAGAGCCAGGTTTAATTATACTGTGAAAAGGTCCTCAAGGGAGAGTGAATCAGACTTCTTTTGATGAAACCAGGGAGGCTGTTGTGCTCTCCAGAGAGCCTTACACAAATCATCAGCAACAACAAACCCAAACTTCATAAAGTCATAGAATCAACCAGGCTGGAAGAGACCTCTAAGATCATCAAGTCCAATCTATCACCCAACCCTATCCAATCAACTAGACCATGGCACTAAGTGCCTCATCCAGGCTCTTCTTGATGATCTCCAGTGGTGGCGACTCCACCACCTCCCTGGGCAGCACATTCTAATGGCCAGTCTCTCTTTCTGGGAAGAATTTCTTCCTAATATCCAGCCTGAACCTCCCCTGGCACAGCCTGAGACTGTGTCCTCTTGTTCTGGTGCTGCTTGCCTGGGAGAAGAGACCAACCCCCACCTGGCTACAACCTCCCTCCAGGGAGTTGGAGAGAGCAAGAAGGTCTCCCCTGAGCCTCCTCTTCTCCAGGCTAAGCAACCCCAGCTCCCTCAGCCTCTCCTCACAGGGCTGCGCTCCAAACCCCTCACCAGTTTCATTGCCCTTCTCTGGACACATTCCAGTACCTCAACATCTCTCTTGAATTGAGGGGCCCAGAACTGGACACAGGACTGAAGGTGTGGCCTGACCAGTGCTGATTACTGGGGCAGCATAGCCTCCCTGCTCCTGCTGGCCACACCATTCCTGATGAAGTATCAGGCTTCCAAATCTTTCCTGCTTCAATTTGCCCAAACAAATTAGCAGATTTCAGGAACATTTCCACTTTGTTTCATCTATCTGGTTATTCCAGAAGAGTTAACATGGACTATTTCCTTTTCTTATCCAGCCACTTGAATAACATCTGCCCTCTTCGTCAGCTTCCTAAAAATAACTGCCTCTGGCAGGTTGGAAAAGACTTTTCATCCTCCAGTGCAAGGAAAAATAATATCTATCAGTCAAGTAATGAACTTAGGGCTCAGCCCAGCAAATATTTAATTTGGCAAGTGCTTAGTTTTAACCCCTGCTATCTCATCTCTGCATTCAAATACCTAAGAACAGCTGAGCCGTGCATAATGCAAAGAGCCAGGAGCCAAACACCACAGCGTTCAGAAAACAGCTGCAGGTTTTCGCCATGGAAATTATTTCTGCTTAAAACAGCCACCCAGAGTAATTTTTCTATTTTGCTGAGAGTGACAGCTGAATTTTTCATGTATTTGCTGGCTTTTGATGGCAGATAAGTGGGAAGGGAAGTGTGCTCGCTGAAGGCTTTTATCCGCGAAAATCACAGTCAGAAAATTGCACCGTGGAGCACAGCAATATTTCCATACTTTACTGCACTTACTGAGGGAAAACTGTCATTAGGGCTAACAGGGTGTCATAGGGGGGGGAACAAAAAGAAGTGATGTTTCTTTTTACAGATCCTTTATTTGGCCAGATTTCCCCCCGCCCCTCGCAGTTGCAGGGGGTGGGAGGCCATTACAGCAGAATTTAAAGCATTAGGCTCCTCAAGTGGAGTGCAGCTAATGTTTTAACAAGGGGCTCCAGCAAAACTCCTGCTGGGTCTGTAGGCTGTGATAAAACCCAGGAAGGGACAGACTCACCCCAGGGAATCTGTTCACCTCTATGGCACTGGAAGAGAAGGGCCACTATCTTGAAGCAAAGAGGAGCACAAATACATCTCCAAAGCCTTACTTTGCTGTACAGATGTCCCTTGTTCCCAGAAGATAAGGATCGCTCCTGCTGGTGCCCTTCATGCGTGGTTTGTAGGACAGACATTTCAGGAGCGCATCAATAAAGGCAGCTTTGAGGGAGCTGTTTGTTTGTTTTGGAGCTCTCTGGAGGACCTCAGTCTGTTTGAATGGGTAAGAATGTGCTTGTCAGTGACCAGACTGGAGGAAAACAGGGGGTGGATTCCGACCAAGGCTCTGTGGGATTTCAGGAAAACAGGCATGCTTACTGTGACCCGGGCTGTGGCAGGAGCCCTGTGGTCTACTCCTGCTGTTGCACTGACTCAAGTCTGCAGAAGCTACCAATGCTCTAATGCCTTCTGCTAACTGTGAGCCCTGATTCATAGCTAGAGTCGCTGTTTCTACTGTTAGGAAGAAAATTCCTGATGGGCAGACCCCTGCAGATTCACAAGAATCATCACAGCAGCTGTAAAACCATTTCATCTCCCTATGACTCAGTCATGCTGCTAACATTTCAATTATGTGCAAGGTTTGGTTTGGTTTTGCTTGCTTTCTTTTTTTCAACAAAGCTATTCTGAGATCCATTGGAAGCACCAGTCTCCTTCTATAAAGGCCAGAAGTTAGTCATGGCTTCCTTCACCAGGAGGTCCTTCACCCTGGGAAGCATCTCGCTGAGGTGCTCTCCCAGCTCGCTCTGCACAGCCCTTTGTGCCTGGCTGTGTTGCAGCTGCTCCTCCACACTCTTCACAGTCAAGAGCACATCTCCTGAAATGTGGCACCCAGGAGCCAGCCCCCAGTGCTGTTCATACAGAATTAACCAGGTTGGAAAAGACCTTCGAGATCATCCAGTCCAACCCATCACCCAACACCATCTAATCAACTCAACCATGGCACCAAGTGCCTCAGCCAGGCTCTTCCTAAACACTTCCAGTGATGCTGACTCCACCACCTCCCTGAGCAACACATTCCAATGGCCAACCTCTCTTTCTGGGAAGAACTTCTTCCTAACACACAGCCTAAACCTCCCCTGGTGCAGCTTGAGACTGTGTCCTCTTGCTCTGTCACAGGTTGCCTGGGAGAAGAGACCAACCCCCACCTGACTACAACCTCCCTTCAGGTAGTTGTAGACAGCAATAAGGTCTCCACTCAGCCTCCTCTTCTCCAGGCTAAGCAACCCCAGCTCCCTCAGCCTCTCCTCACAGGGCTGTGCTCCAGACCCCTCCCCAGACTCATTGCCCTTCTCTGAACATGTTCAAGAGTCTCAATGCCCTTCTTAAACTGAGGAGCCCAGAACTGGACACAGGACTCAAGGTGTGGCCTAACCAGTGCTGAGCACAGGGCAGAATGACTTCCCTGCTCCTGCTGGCCACACTAGTTCTGATGCAGGCCAGGATGCCATTTCTTGGCCACCTGGGCACACTGCTGGCTCATGTTCAGCCTACTATCAACCACTACCCCCAGGTCCCTTTCTGCCTGACCGCTCTCCAGCCACTGTGACCCCAGCCTGTAGCCTCCTCTGCCATCCTAGCTTAGCAAGTGCCAGGAAAAGCTGCGCCTATGTTCCAACAAAGTTATTTGAAATAAAAAGGGGGGGGAAGAGAAGAAGAAGAAGAAAAACCTCTCAAATGCTGCTTCCAACCCTAAAGAGCCTCAGTACTAAACATCCCTGCACCTCTAACCTGCTGCCAGAAGACAAATAAATGAAAAAATGAAGATGACCTCTAAGAATTGCCTCTCTTTTCTTTGCCTATCTGTCATGGATTGAGTAGAATCTGCTGCTGATACTCAATGTTCTGCTGCTGCCCTGCCAGCTTCAAAATGAAAGTGCTGGATGGAGCTCAGTGTGGGCTGGGGCGCGGTGTTCAGATGGTGACATGAGAGGCTTCCTGTTCTGGTTGCTGCTTCCAGCAGCAGTTTTGGTGGTGTCTGGGCAGATTGCACGTCAGAGGGTGAAGAGAGGGCCACTGGCTGCTGCTGCATTTTGCTGTGCTTTTCTACAGCTGGGCTGAGGAAGTTGTAAGAGTAAAACTCTTTATCTCAACCCAGAGGGTGTGTGTGTGTGTTACTTTCCCTCCCATCTGTGTGGGGACAGAGTGGGCCATGCCTACAGTTTACAGGAGTACAAGCAGGAGGTTTACCTGGTCAGTACATTACATTCTGGTCTTTAGCAGTTAACAGAACTGTCTCTCTTTTCCAAGAATAGTCCTTTTTGCTTGGAATAGTCCTTTACAAGTGTTAACTACAGACAAATAGAGTACAAGGTATATGAATATGAATTGTTCAGCCTGGAGAAGAGGAGGCTCAGGGGAGACCTTATTGCTGCCTACAACTCCCTGAAGGGAGGTTGTAGCCAGGTGGGGGTTGGTCTCTTCTCCCAGGCAACCTGTGACAGAACAAGAGGACACAGTCTCAAGCTGTGCCAGGGGAGGTTTAGGCTGGATGTTAGGAAGAAATTCTTCACAGAGAGAGAGATTGGCCATTGGAATGTGCTGCCCAGGCAGGTGGTGGAGTCACCATCACTGGAGATCTTCAAAATAATCTGGATGAGGCACTTAGTGCCATGGTCCAGTTGATTGGATAGGGCTGGGTGATAGGTTGGACTGGATGATCTTGGAGATCTCTTCCAACCTGGCTGATTTTATGAAATCATATTACACAGGTTTGCAGAAGAGAAAGGTGGAAAAAAATCACTTACTTCCCTTACAATTAAAACACAAGAGACTTTCACATAACTTCAAGCCTGCATTATGTGAAATAAAATACTACCTGAACTTTCTCCTGTCTTGTAAAGAGGATTTTAAGAAGTAACAAATAAAACCAAGACAAAACCAACAACAGAAAAACAAACAAACAAAAAACCCCACAAAACCCACCAACAAACGGGGGGAGGGGGGAAACCCTCACCCTTTCCATTGTATCATGAGATTTGACCACAAGAACTTAGTAATGCTACCAGAAGTACCATTCCTCCACATTCATGTAGTTTGCATAGTTCTATAGGAAAAAGAAAACAAAGAACCACCACAAACAAGTTTGCCTGCAGAGGTGATACCAATGTCCTCACCTCAAAGCCCTGGTGTCTGCATGAATATGAAGGTAGTGAGAATAGAGAACTGCTGGAGAGAATCCAACAGAGAGCCATGAGGATGCTTAGGGGACTTGAGCATTTCCCCTGTGAAGAGAGACTGAGAGCCCTGGGGCTGTTTAGTCTGGAGAAGACTGAGAGGGGATCTGATCAATGTCTATCAATAGCTGAGGGGTGGGTGTCAAGTGGAGGGGGCCAAGCTCTTTTGGGTGGTGTGCAGTAATAAGCCAAGGAGCAACAGGTACAAAATTGAACATAGAAGATTTCAGCTCAACATAAGGAGAAACTTCTTTACAGTGAAGGTGACAGAGCCCTGGAACAGTCTGCCCAGGGGGATTGTGGAGTCTCCTTCTCTGGAGCCTTTCAAATTCCACCTGGATGCATTCCTGTGCAGACTACCCTGGGTGACCCTGCTTTAGCAGTGGTGTTGGACCCTATAATCTCTTGAAGTCCCTTCCAACCTCTAACATACTGTGAAATTAGAGGTACTCACCACCTTGGTTTGCTGTCTAGAAGGTGGTGAAGTGGAAGATCTAGATGAGCAAGCACAATGTTCTCACACAAAACACACTCAGGGCATAAACCACTTCAATATTAACAATTCATTTCTCTTGCACTGAGAATAGAATAAACCAGGTTGGAAGAGACCTTCAAGATCATCAAGTCCAACCTATCATCCAACACCACCTAATCAACAAAACCATGCAACCAAGCACCCTGTCAAGTCTCCTCCTGAACACCTCCAGCCATGGTGACTCCACCACCTCCCCAGGCAGCCCATTCCAATGGGCAATCACTCTCTCTGGATAGAACTTCCTCCTGACCTCCAGTCTAAACCTCCCCTGGCACAACCTGAGACTGTGTCCTCTTGTTCTGGTACTGGCTGCCTGGGAGAAGAGACCAACATCTGCCTGTCTACAACCCCCCTTCAGGTAGTTGTAGACAGCAATAAGGTCATCCCTGAGTCTCCTCCTCTCCAGGCTAAGCAGCCCCAGCTCCCTCAGCCTCTCCTCATAGGGCTTGTGTTCCAAGCCCCTCAGCAACTTTGTTGCCCTTAAGTAGGGGTCTGAAATAAAGGCACTATCATATCCCCTGACTATCACACTTCCCAAACACCAGGAGACACTGAGATCACCAAGATGAAATTTCTTTCATTTCACAGAAGAAAACACTACTCTGGAAGCAATCCGTGGTCAGCAGAACATAATAGCAGCTGACATTTCAGGTCAATATGAAAGCACTTTGGAGCCAGCCACGTTGGAAGCCCTCCAGTTTGTCACTTCATTGCTAACTAAGACAACGTTGCAACATGTTTTGTTTAATATATAAAACCAGGATAGGATCATGGGAGAATTATCTCCCTCTCAACTTCACCACTACCACAGCCACCCCCTCCCCCTCCCCCTCCCCTTCCAGCCCTCTTTCCAAACACAATTGTTCTATTTTTAAAGAGCTCGTTTGTTCTTATTGTTTTTGCATCGAGCTTGGCAGCTCACCCATCTGTCTCCCACTGTGCTTAAAAAGATGTCATGATCCTGCAGTCCCAAACACAGTCCTGATGTTTCCACTGAGCTACAGCACATCTGCAAGGGCAGCTTTCGCTTCGGAGGGAGGCTATTTTTGAGGCAACGACAGCCTCACCAGCCAGATTTCAGATGCATTTTAAAGCAATAAATGTTAAAATAAATAAAGAAGGCTCCAGTGCCACCTCACCCAAGGTAGCAGGCTGTTCATTGCTTGAGACATTAAAAGCAAGGCTTGCAAAAGCTTGTTTAACAAGATCCTAACTTCACCGTCCAAGTTATTTGATAGCAATGTCGCACAAAGATGGTTAGGAAAAATGAGGCTGACTTCAGAGCTGCTCTTCCCCTAAATCATAGAATTGACAGGGGTGGAAGGGACCTCCAGTTCCAACCCCCTGCCATGGGTAGGGACACCTCACACTACAGCAGGTTGCTCACAGCCACATCCAGCCTGGCCTTTGAAACCTCCAGGGATGAGGCTTCCACCACCTCCCTGGGCAACCTGTGCCAGTGTCTCACCACCCTCCTGGGGAACATCTTCTTCCTAACATCCAATCTCAATCTACCCATTGCTAGAATAAACCTTTATTTAGAATATTTAGAATAAACCAAACCAGGTTGGAAGAGACCTTCAAGATCATCGCATCCAACCCATCAACCAATCCAACCCACCTAAACAACTAACCCATGGCTGGCACCAAGCACCCCATCAAGTCTCCTCCTGAACACCTCCAATGATGGTGACTCCACCACCTCCCCAGGCAGCCCATTCCAATGGGCAATCACTCTCTCTGGATAGAACTTCTTCCTAACATCCAGCCTAAATCTCCCCTGGCGCAGCCTGAGACTGTGTCCTCTTGTCTCAGGCTAACAATGCCTTCAATATAGAATAGAATAGAATAGAATAAACCAGATTGGAAGAGACCTTCAAGATCATCTCATCCAACCCATCAACCAATCCAACCCACCTAAACAACTAACCCATGGCACCAAGCACCCCATCAAGTCTCCTCCTGAACACCTAGTTTTGCTCCATTCCCCCTAGTCCTAGTACCTGACAGGTAGGGAGGTTGGAACTGCTTGATCCTTGAGGTCCCTTCCAACCCTAACAATTCTATGAAATGTAAGGCACCGATCCATCATATTTTCTGCTGCCTCAGGTTTTGGCTCTCTTAGTGATACAGCAAGGTCTTCAAAACCAAGGTTAGCCCTGCTGAAACACAGCCTTCTCCACAACAGCAGCTCTGCTTTTATAATGGAATGAAGCTGGAGGTAGGGAAGAAGTTGTTCTTCCCCATGAGAGTGGTGAAGCCCTGGAATGGGTTGTCCAGGGAGGTGGTTGGGGCCCTGTCCCTGGAGGTGTTTAAGCCCAGGCTGGCTGAGGCTCTGGCCAGCCTAATCTAGTGTGGGGTGTCCCTGCCCATGGCAGGGGGGTTGGAACTAGATGATGCTTGTGGTGCCTTCCTACCCTGACTGATTCTATGAGACCTCAAGCACAGAGCAGTATAAATGTCAAGGAGCTTTCAAACCTGGCATAAACTCCAGTGTAATTCTGACCTGGGTTACCTCACTGGGTTCCCTCACCTAATTTTGGGACACAGCTAAGGGGCCTCAAGTCTCTTTGGTCAGGTAGAAAATAGAGATGGAGTCACTTTCTAGCTCTTAGACTCCTTCCATGTGTATCAGTTCAGAGGCAGAGCAGACACACACACTTGCCATAAGCGTGTCTCACAGAATACATAGGTTCAACAAGAGCTGCACCCAAATTTGCTCTTGTTTTTAAGAGAAGCTTCAAAAGCTGACAAACAGCCAGGCCACTTTCCTCAGAGGAAGAAATCCTGAGGAGATTATTTATTTCTTTTTTCTTATTACAGCAATTAATATCCTGTCACTATAGCAGGGCAAACATAATTGTTCAAGCTGCTATGCTGAAACTAATTGCCCTGTCATTTACAATTAGAGATGTTAATATGGTCATTAAGATGTCACAAATGGCTCCTGAACATCCTCTCAGGTCACCACAATGTATAGAACACCCTGGCAGGTTAGCAGAGGGAGTTAGAGGCTGAGGACCCGAGCAGGTCACAGTGCCATGGGAAACGTGACAGGCAGGAGCATGCCACATTGCTTCCTGTAAAACCCTCACCAGCAGAGCAGTGATGAGGAGACCCTGCTGCAGGGACATCCAGGTGTACCCCCCAGAGAAAAACATCCATGCTCAGAGAAGTTTGAATAATAGAATAAACCAGGTTGGAAGAGACCTTCAAGATCATGGTGTCCAACCCATCAACCAATCCAACCCACCTAAACAACTAACCCATGGCACCAAGCACCCCATCAAGTCTCCTCCTGAACACCTCCAGTGATGGTGACTCCACCACCTCCCCAGGCAGCCCATTCCAATGGGCAATCACTCTCTCTGGATAGAACTTCTTCCTAACCTCCAACCTAAACCTCCCCTGGTGCAGCCTGAGACTGTGTCCTCTTGTTCTGGTGCTGGCTGCCTGGGAGAAAAGACCAACCTCTGCCTGTCTACAACCTCCCTTCAGGTAGTTGTAGAGAGCAATAAGGTCACCCCTGAGTCTCCTCCTCTCCAGGCTAAGCAACCCCAGCTCCCTCAGCCTCTCCTCATAGGGCTTGTGTTCCAAACCCCTCACCAACTTTGTTGCCCTTCTCTGGACTGACCACTTCTAAGAAGCCTGCCTGCAAGATCAGTGCTACAGGCTGGGGTCAGAGTGGCTGGAGAGCAGCCAGGCAGAGAGGGACCTGGGGGTGCTGGTTGAGGGTAGGCTGAACATGAGCCTGCAGTGTGCCCAGGCAGCCAAGAGGGCCAATGGCATCCTGGCCTGTATCAGGAAGAGTGTGGCCAGCAGGAGCAGGGAGGTCATTCTACCCCTGTACACTGCACTGGTTAGGCCACACCTCAAGTCCTGTGTCCAGTTCTGGGCCCCTCAGTTTAGGAAGGAGGTTGAGTTGCTAGAACAAGTCCAGAGAAGGGCAACGAAGTTGGTGAGGGGTTTGAAGCACAGCCCTGTGAGGAGAGACTGAGGGAGCTGGGGCTGCTTAGCCTGGAGAAGAGGAGACTCAGGGGTGACCTCGTTGCTCTCTACAACTACCTGAAGGGAGGTTGTAGACAGGCAGAGGTTGGTCTCTTCTCCCAGGCAACCAGCACTAGAACAAGAGGACACAGTCTCAGGCTGTGCCAGGGGAGGTTTAGGAGGAAGTTTTACACAGAGAGGGTGATGGCCCATTGGAATGGGCTGCCCAGGGAGGTGGTGGAGTCACCATCACTGGAGGTGTTCAGGAGGAGACTTGATGGGGTGCTTGGTGCCATGGGTTAGTTGATTAGGTGGTGTTGGATGATAGGTTGGACTCGATGATCTTGAAGGTCTCTTCCAACCCGGTCTATTCTATTCTATTCTATTCTATTCTACCTGCCAGCCCATCTGACTCCCTTGCTTTCAGATGCTGCACCCTCAGCAGCCCTTCTCTCCAAAATGCCAGGCAAAGCATGCAGTGCCACGGGCTCCAGGGGACAAACAATCATCACAATTGGACTGAGAGCTCACTTCGACACTTTGCAAAGGGAAAGACCATCTCCTAATTGATTTCTTCCATCCACAGAGCAGCCAGCTTAGAAGACAGTGAAGCTTTTGAGCCATATTCCAAGGCTTGAGAATGCAATTGCACCCACTCACATAGGAAACATCCCTCAGTTAACTGAGCTGTTAGAACTCAGTGGATGTCAAGTTGGTGAGTGCAGCCTGTGGGGTTTTGTGCCACATTAGCTGCAAGAGGCTGCATTTGCATGGAAGACTCCAGACTCCAGCTATATTCTTCTTTGAGATGATCTGGAGTCATTACTTTCCAGGAGGTCAATTTTTAGAGAGGCATGAAAAACAACTCTCTAAAAATAAACCAACTCCTGTGAAAAGGCTTGGCATTCCCCTGTCAGGTTTCAGCAACTAGGAGAGAGAATAGCCTGTCTGGGGTTGGCTTCCAGCCACAAGGAAGTTCATATCTAATATAATCAAGCCACATTAGAATGAACTGCACAGATAAGAAGCCAAATGCAACTCAAACCACAAAGCCCCCATTGAAAATGTGTTTTGACTTTAGAAGGGGGAAGAGAAGGGGGGGGAAGAAGAGAGGGTTAAAGATTCTGGGCCCAATGCTCCTCTCCATTGCCCCAGATCTACACCCATTCTACTCCAGCAGAGCAGGTCCAAATTCCCTGTTACTGTTGGCAAGGCAAGCACTTAACTTACATCAGCTGCAAAACAAAAGCACCTCAACACATTTCCGATTCCTTATCTCCTTCCTAATTGCCATTCAGGGGGCTGTGTGATCGGTGTCACCTCCAGCCCTTGCCCATTTCTCCTGAAGGTTAAGCATGTCACAAGTGGTGCAGGGTAGCCAGCACTGAAAGACAGACAGAGAGGGAGGAAGGAAGGGAAGGAAGGGAAGGAAGGGAAGGAAGGGAAGGAAGGAAAGGAAGGAAAGGAAGGAAAGGAAGGAAAGGAAGGAAAGGAAGGAAAGGAAGGGGGGGAAATAAAGTTTGCAGCTACACAAGCCTGTTATTGCAGCTCCAATGAGAAAATAATGCTCTCTTTGTACTTGTTTTCCTCCTGACAGACAGCTTAAATTAGGTTGCTGAATAACTTGGTGCATGGTACAACAGTAAACCTGTCACAGAAGCATGTTAATCAAAGCACAACTGATACTTGACATCCCTCAGTGAAAGGCATTTTTACAGTGTTTCATTAAAACTGAAAGGAGGATTAAGAGGCCTATTTCTTGATTAATGTTTCTCTCTGCCTGGGAGATGTAATCCTATCTATAACCTCAAATTACAGGACACAAAATTAAATTTCAGCCAGCAGATCATTCCAAGCACACATGACACTGAGCACAGAAGCATTCTTTTCTTTCCACTCTTTACCCAGCCCTCAAACTGCAAACACCACAGAAGGAGCTCCACCAACACTCCAGGTGCCAGGAGATGCCATGGAATAGAATCAACCAGGTTGGAGAAGACCTCAGAGGTGATCGGTTGGACTTGATGATCTAATACCTAACACCTCCTGACAACTAAACCATGGCTCCAAGTGCCACATCCAAGCCTTTTTTGAACACCTCCAGGGATGGGGACTCCACCACCTCCCTGGGCAGCACATTCCAATGGCCAATTACTCTTTCTGTGAAGAATTTTGTCCTAACCTCAAGCCTAAACTTTCCCTGGCACAGCTTGAGACTGTGTCCTCTTGTTCTGGTGCTAATTGTCTGGGAAAAGAGACCAGCCCCCACCTGGCTGCAACCTCCCTTCAGGTAGTTGTAGAGAGCAAGAAGGTCTCCCCTGAGCCTCCTCTTTTCCAGGCTAAACAACTCCAGCTCCCTCAGCCTCTCCTCACAGGGCTGTGCTCCAGACCCCTCCCCAGCTTTGTTGCCCTTCTCTGGACACCTTCCAGCATCTCAAAGTCCTTCATAAATTGAGAAGCCCAGATCTGGACACAATACTCAAGGTGTGGCCTAAACAGCGCTGAGTACAGGGCAGAATGTCTTCCCTGCTCCTGTTGGCCACAATAGCCACTGAGCTCTGCGGGAGCTGGAGAAGCATTTGTGCAAACATTGCTTTTAGCATTGAAAATTCTTGCAAAAGTACATGGGGAGCTCTCTGCTGGCAAAGGAAATCTGTTAGAGAGAATTTCACAGAGGCAGAAGCTCATAGAGGAGGTTTTCAAACAGCTTTGCATGCCACACTGAAATGCTGCAGTCGACACAGCATACCAGGGTGTTATTCAAACACCTTCGAGCTTCTGGAGGGCAACAGGCAGCCAGCCTGCAAGAAACGGCCTTGGGATTTCTGATACACTCACTCTTTTCCCTGCCAGGTGACAGGGATCCTCTTGGGAACCCAACTCTCCCTTGCAACCAACAGCATGGTGAGAAGCATGCTCTTCCTCCCCACCACTGTGCTTTTAATTCTGTAACAAGGGCAGGAATTTGGTGTCAGGACTTCATGTTCCCAGCTGGTACAGGGACCACAGAGCTAAGCTGGGTTGTTCTGGCTCACCCACCCTGGCAGGGAAGCACCAGCTCCCTACCAGCAAGCTCAACCTCTGGGACATTTGTATTTCAGTATCACTAAGGTTGGAAGAGACCTCAAAGATCATGGAGTCCAACCTGTCACCACAGCCCTCATACGACTAGAGTAGGGAGGACACTACTGCCCACTGCAGGCTTGAACTCATGACCTTCCCATTAAAGGTCTTATGTGCTACCAACTGAGCCACATCCTAGCCTTTTGCTCTCCAAAGCTGGCGTTACTTGTACCAGCAGTGCCTGGAAGCTGTGTGCACCCAGGAGAAAGGACAAAAGGTGATTAAACCAACACTGACTTCAGTCTGTCCAACACCAGACAGGACCAAGGCAGTATTGGGTCAGCAGCTCAGCTGCAAACACAGCCCCAGCCACCTACCTGCCAAAATCCCCATTTCACAGCACTTACTGCTCCCACTAAGTGGCAAAATTCTGTGTGGCTAAATCCCAAGAAGCCCAAAGCAGCTGCAGTTCCTGCTCAGATAAGATAAAACCTCAATAGTCCACTCCTGCAGCGCATGGCTGCATCTCACTCAAACAGACCATCACTGGTGCTTCCAAGAGCAAACTCCAAGTGGGCAGCCTAAGCAGCCATCATCTGGCTGCTCAAACCAGAGCAGACCAATCCACTTGCAGCTCTGCTGTTTCAGCCACTTCCCCCTGGAAATATTCTCTGACTGCCTCAGCCAGGTTTATCTTCAGAAGCCAAAAGTTGAAATAGAAGCCTACATTTCAAGGGCACCTGAAACGTGGCAAACTGCACAAGAGTTGGGCTCTCAACAGATGCTCCTCATATTTTTGTGCTTCAGTAGTCCTCTCGCTCTCCAGATCATTACAGAGTGCCAGGAACAATTTATTCCGTTAGACAAGAGCTAGGACATTTCCACGCTCAAGGTACCTGCACTGAGATGTTAACAGCTCAGCTAATGCTACCTCACAAATAGCTCAGCTTTGATCTTCTCTTTGCTTGCTCTGTGGAGGACTTCCCTCACCTTCCCTGTGCAAGGCAGTGCTGTGTCTCGTGGAGAAGCCCTGTGATTTCAGTCTCCTTGGAGGCACAGCCCCTGTACCCCCTCCCCGCCATCGGTGCCTACCCAGTGGTACTGCAAGACCACACTGGAGTCCTGCTCAGTCATGATTACCTGACAGCTCTTCTTAGAACAAAAGAAATAAACACGAAGCTCTGGGAGATGGCAGAGCATTAAATACCTGTGTTTAACAAGCACTGAAGTGAGCTCATATATCTGTCTTGCATCTCAAACCAGTCTTACTCCAGATTTCTGCCAAGAGGACAAGCTTGTAACCCATCACGGAATCGCATCCACTCCCTCCTTATGTTTTCCTTCCTCCACGGGCTCCTTAGCCACAGCCAAACACCTCTTCTCACAGCTGTTTCCAGAGTCAGGTTAAAGGAGTCTGCAGAGAGGATTCAAGGAATGGATGGGGCCACACTAAGTGCAGTATAGATCAGGATGCTCCTCTCCTCCCCTCCCCATACGCATTCCTTGGCAAACCTGCCAGCGAGCTAACTCCATGTCCACATACAGGCAAGTACATCTGAGAGATGAGCTTGGAGATACATCCTTTTATACTGTCTGTAATCACTTAATGAGCTGCATTCTGTTCCCAGAGCACATTCATGGGAGAGAAGGGTTATTGTTGGTCTAGCCTTTGCAGCTTTGTTAAGCTTTGAACTGAGGGCATTAGGCTGTGCAGCAGTAAATGCACTGCAAGTCCTCTGGTATTTTCCATCGTGCCATTTATCTCCTGCAATCTTAAGTACTCTTAAACCTGACATTTTTTTATGTTACATCCACTGCCTGAGAAAGAGAGCTGGGCCTTTTGTTGCCATTTATAACATCCCAATAGATCTGAGAGAGCCTTACCAAAGGGCAGGCTTAAACGTTGCTGCAGTAATTAAAAAATCCAGTCAGTTTAGTTACAAAAAAAGAAAGGAAGAAATTATGTAGCAGGCATCCAAGAGTTTCAGAGTGAAGTTCTTCAGAGCACTGTTCTCCTAGACTCTTTTCTTTCATGCTGTTGTTGTTAATCTCACTTTAAAAACTCAATTTCTTCCAGGGAAATAATTTCCTCATTTTTAATGTAACTTGTAAGGAAATATTTACACCACACACACTGGCTTATTTATCTATTAAGTGAGCCATATGGCATCAAGGCTGGAAATTTAAGTGGGAACAGACACCGAATAAATGGTGCAGAAAGCCAAACCTTAGGCAGCTGCAAAGGCTGTTTCCAAGATGAGCCTGAACAGAGACAAGAAGAACCATTTCCCAAAGAGCAAGAGGAGTCCTGGACAGAGGTCATTAGGGAAGCCACCAGAGAATCAGACTTCTGTGCTGCTCTCTTATGGGTACATGATTGTGCAGAGCCTAGACCCCAAGTCACTGCTTTCACTTCATTGCTCAGCCTCCACAACCTGCTCCACAGGACATGCTGGATCACCAGCTCCCTCCAGCCCTGTGCTGTGCTGATCCCCTGCAGCACTGAGCACATAGTCCAAGGGGAAGTCCAGGCAGGCTAAGATCTACCAAAGCAATCCAACAACCCCAGACTCTGGCTGTGCAGGCTTAGGTCAGTGGAGCCATTTCCTGGATCTGGCAAATCTGAGCACAAAGCAGTGTTCAGAGAATACCCCCCTGGACTCTAAAAGCTGCTTCAGAGAGTGGAGGAAGAGCAAAACCTGCCTGGCAGCTCACTCCCTTGGGCTCCTCATATTACTGATGCTGGTGAAGGGGGGGAGGAAAGCAGTGAAATAAGATTTCCCTGGCTCTGCCCTCATCTATGTTATGCCCATTTGAAGCTTTGTGCTCGCATTTCTAAGTACAGACATGACTCTCACTGTGCAATGAGGGGCTGGATATCATTAACCAAGGACATGATTATCCTACTTACTTGCTCTCAATAGGAAACAACAGGAGAGTCAGGGGGTAAATGGCAGGGTAAGGAAGGGACAGATTTAAGGTTTCTGCATATGAGGTCTAGAAACAGTTAACTGGGTCACCCCACCCAAATGGGGCATGCTCTAGAAGGACAAAGGCAAGATCTTAATTCAGTTCAGCTAACAGTCTAGCACCAGGCTGCAGCTCAAATGCTGATCAACATGCATGCAACCAAGCTGAATGCAAGAGTGCAGGGCCAGAGTGCAGGGATGGTAGAGTGGCAAGAGGAATGTCACAGGCCTAGTACTTCTCGTGGAGGACAAGCAGAGGAGCTGCCTGGCAGGAGTATGCTGGCCCCAAGTTGAAGCAAAGCCAAGAGCAGAACCAACACAAACCCCCAGGAGCTGTGAGAAACCGGATACTTCCTCTGCTCAGTCCTGTCAGATGCACTTGATCACAAGGTCATCTAAGTGCCTCAGAGGAGTGCCACTCCATTTTTCATCCCATTCTAACAGCCACCCAGAGCCACCATCATTTTTCCTGTTTATGCTGTTTGTCACCATTATCTTGTCTGGTGCTCATGCTCACTTTGGATTAGCACACACAAAGGCAGAGGTCAGCACTTGTAAGAGGAGCTCCTCAGTAAGCAAAGACGATAGCAGCAGGAGGAGACACAGCAGAGCACATGGCAACATCAAGGTGTTGGATCTGCAGCAGCAGTGCTGACTTCAGGACCTAGCCTGCAGCATCTTAGCTTTGGTTAGCTAAAAAGCCAAATAATTCCCCCTTCCTTCCAGCTGCAAGGCACTGTGGGCAGTCCCTTGACATTCCTGACATTGCCTTGGTACCCAAAGCACCTATAATGAAGGGGTGTAGGGCTTGGTATTCTTCACCTTCTAGTCAACATGTGACTTCAGTAAGAGGAAGGTCAAGTCCTTACAAAGCCCAGCAGCACCAGTACAGACATTTCATGGGCAGAGGGAAATAAGGAGCATGTTGGCTTCCAGTTCTCATTAAAGCCTGAAGTATCACAGCCTAATGCAGCCAGCATCATACACCAGTTCCTGCACGACAAGCAACAGTGCCCAGCATTTGTCAGCATTAACTGGGAAACAGCAGCATTTCTCCTCACTTCAAGATTAGAGTCCCTCCCAGTGTTAGCCCTGCTGGGGAATTTTTACTTGTCATGGTTATCCCATTATTGAAGTTGTAAGCAGCATTGGAGCATGAAGGTTTGGGGCACAGAAATGTCATTGGTTACCTTCAGAAAATGAATGTGTTGAAAAAGGCTTCAGTCTAACACAAGGAATAAGGGGAGGGAAATAGTGGAGTGCTGGGCATTTTAAAAGGCCTGAGGTATAACCATTTCCACAGCTATCTGATTTGGAAACCAAGGAAAGGGAGGATAGCTCAGTTTGTTATGAGGTTTATTTCTTTCCTGATTTCTATAACAGAGTGGTTCTGTCATGTGAAATGATAGCCAGTGCCACAGCTAGTTAAATACAGCAAATGGGAGAGAGGAGAGAAATCATTCTGAAGCCTTTCAAAAATGTAGGCTTCCTTCCAACTCAGGAGTCATAAATAAAATCAAGTATTTGACCTCAGGGAAGAACACAACTGCAGTTCAGCTGAAGGAATCTTTTACCAAGGCATGGCTTTGCCCTCACAGCCTGTTACCATGCCTCCTCATCACTCTCTTTGGTTTGGGAGCCGCTCACTCTCTGCAGTTAAAAGCTGTGAGCTACCAAAAGGAGCCAACAGAGCAAACAAAACCTGAACGAGCCTGATTCCTAGCCACTGCAGTTCCCTGAAGCAGCACTTCAGCCTTCCAGGCTCATCAAGCAGCCCACGCAGCACACCAACCCCAAAACCTCCCACCAGCAGTGCCTGAGTTACTTGCAGCACCATAATGACCCTGTTCTAACGGGGTACTGCAAAAGCTACAGAGCTTTTTGCTGCTGCAGGCATGTTCCCCTCTCCTTGAACACATGCTCCTTATGGAGCTGCATCAGGTTGGAGGCTTGATTTCAGAAGGGGTTCCCAGCAAGCTGCTTTACCACACTGTGAACCATTTGCAATCCAAGTTAATTTTCCCCCACACATCTGAAAGCCACACAGAAGCCAAGCAAAATCACACGTGAAGAGCCAGCTAGGCACAGCTCCCCTCTCCCTCCTTCACCACAGTGACCTACTGCCTGCCTTCATCTCTCAAACCCAAAACAAACCCCCAAACCCAAAGCAAATCAGAGCCTTTCACAAAATGGGGAAGGACAGTGCATGACCTTTGGGACTCTGAGGTCTTTGGCCATCCTGATGTAATGCAAGGAGCCACCTTGCTTGCATACACGTGAACATCTATATTCCTGCGTCTTCTACAAGGTCCCTTCCAACTAATAAGGGTTTCTTTGCTGTAGTCAAACACACATGAGCCTGATAGCTCGATCTAATTATTGGCTACCTCACAGTTGTTACTTAGTAGTAACAAACCTGTTGCTGACAAGGGGGAAATGGTACCACACGCTTGTGTCAGGAGTACGCACTACATCCAGACCAGGGCTGGAAGGCTCCCCCAGCAGACCTTGCAGCAGCACTGCTGCTGATGACATGGAGATTGGAAAGCCTGGGATGTGCTGGTACATCTCCAAGAAGCATCTTCCTCTCTTCTTCCTCCTCATATGACTTCCCCAATGTCATTACCTAGCTTGGGCTCCCTTCTCTGGTAGTTTAGACTAGCAAATGGCATTGACACTTGCTGACCTGCCAGATGTCTTAAGCCACCCACAAATTCAAATGCAACAGGCCAAATCACTTTTTAATCCCACCTGCATAAAAACAAAGTCACTTCCCAGTGAATTCAGTAGAGCTGCCCCAAATTTACTACAGTATGATTTGCAAGAGTATGGAAAAAGAGCATATCAACAAGGCCCTATTCAGGCTGGCTTGTGACAGCTGGTGACATTGTTTTCTTCTTGGAATAAAACCTGTCAAAATGCTGTAATTAAGTAAGAGAATGTCTTTTGTCACACAGAATTTGTTTCCAAGTACCAGTATCATGCTATATGAAGTAAATCTGTGTTCTTATTGGTCACAAGCCTCATTTCCAGCATGATTTACATTCCTCCTGTAAAGACTTTCTAAGCTAGGCTGCCCTAACCTCAGAGCAGTTGAAACAACACAGAAGTGTGTGCAGTGGCAAGGGGGTGCTGAGGAAACAGAGCAATCTTGCTTCCAACACGGATTTCTCTGCATTTCTGGTTTGCCTCTGTGTTTACCTAAAGGTAATGTTTGATATTTCACACAATACTGCCAAAGCCATTGCACTTATTAACCTCAGAGCAAGAGGAACCAAACCTTGAATGTATGTGCCTAGAACTGTTCACAGACTGCACCAAAGCTTGCTACAACTTCTCTGTAAAGAAAACAAATCAGAGCCAAGCATGCTCACACTGTTAAGCAGTATGTGGAAGACTTGGGAATGGTTGTTAAATAAAAGCTTCTAGCACAGCAGATGCACCATTCCTGCTGTTCAGGGGAAGTTGCTCATTTTAGGTACAGCAGCCTTCTACTGCCTTCACAGCCCTGCCAGTTCTGGAGCTGTCCTGAGCAGCTCTAACAGCTGCCTCACTGCAAAGAGAACCCTGAAACTCCAGTCCCCCAGGCCAGCAGGATACTCCAGAGCCTGTGAGGAACAGCACCTTCTATTACTTCTAAACAGTCAAGCAGCAAAATTACTCAAGATCCTCACAAGCAGCAGAAATTAGAATCCACAGAAAACTCTCAGTAGGAGAGCTTAGGTGCAGGGATTGCACCTACCTAGAATCACAGAATTGTTAGGGTTGGAAGGGACCTCAAGGATCAGCCAGTTCTAACCCCCCTGCCATGGGCAGGGACACCTCACACTACAGCAGGTTGCCTTCAAAACCTCCAGAGATGAGGCTGCCACCACCTCCCTGGGCAACCTGTGCCAGTCTCTCACCACCCTCATGGGGAAGAACTTCTTCCTCACATCCAACCTGAAGCTACCCATTTCTAGTTTTGTTCTATTCCCCCCAGTCCTATCACTCCCTGACACCCAAAATAGTCCCTCCCCAGCTTTCCTGTAGCCCCATTCAGACACTGGAAGGTCACAAGAAAGTCTCCTCTTCTCCAGACTGAACAGCCCCAACTCCCTCAGTCTATCCTCATAGCAGAGCGGCTCCAGCCCTCTGCTCATCCTCATGGCCCTTCTCTGGACACCTTCCAGCACCTCCAGATCCTTCCTGTACTAAGGGCTCCAGAACTGGACACAGTGCTCCAGGTGGGGTCTCTCCAGAGCAGAGCAGAGGGGGAGAATCACCTCCCTCACCCTGCTGGCTATGCCTCTCTTGATGCAGCCGAGGATGTGATTGGCTTTCTGAGCTGCAAGTGCTGGCTGGTGGCTCCTGTTGAGCTTCTCATCCCCACAGGGCTTGGCTAGGAACATGCTTACGATAGCATGGAAGTGATAATACAATAAGATCCCAATTCCAATAACAACATTGGGAAATGCTGACTTTGACACAGCTGATTCACGCATCTGGTGGGGGGTAGGGGGTAGGGAAGGGAGGGATTTTAACACTTCTTATTCTTGCCTTCTGTTTCTCTCTGCTTCTTTGAATTTCAGAATTCAGCTGCTATAATTGGACTCAAGTGAAAAACAGAGCTTGTGTCATATGAGGAGCTGACATTTTGGCATGATTTTGCACTGAATCAGAACCAACAGAGGGGGGAACAAAACAACCACCACTATCCGAAATTCCTCGTGAAGTGGCAATCCACTGTGTATCACACTGGTACATTTAAGCATTCTCCAAACAAGATGTCAAAGCAATGGAACAAATTAAACCCTGCTAAAGTATTTCAGCACCTTGTGAGAAGAATCAAAAAGAGGAAAAGAGAAAGGGAGCATAAGGATCTTACCTCACCTCACTTGAAAAGTGGCTAACCAAACAAATAAGAAGCTGTGATTGCCACAATCTGGTGCTGATGAAACTGCATTTTCTGTCAAGAGAGAGTGCTCCATCAGAAATGTTGATTAGCTCTCCTGCAATATATAAACATGTTTGGTTTGTACATGCCTGGGAGCAAATGTCACTTTGCAAGAAGCTGCCTCCCCATAAACATGAGGATATTACAAGGGGTCTGCGTTGGTTTCTCCACATCCCCCCTCCTCACACACCAGAGGTACATTTGTCATGGGATTAAAACCCCATTATTTATCTTTCTCTATAAAAACATGTATTTCCTAACAAGCTGAGACATTTATAAATAACTTGGAATCCTCCAGCTGAGTGCTAAACCTCATGATTTAGGATGAAAGAAGAAACCTTTCTGATCGTTGTCCTTTAGTATTTCCCAACCCATTCCTCATGTTTATTTGCTGTCACTGGTGATAAGTGATTGCCTCGCTGTATTGCGGCTCCTCTGCAATGGTGAGCTGTTTGCAAAAGGAATGGAGGACGAGCTGTCACATCAAAGGGAAAAGACTAAAACCCACCAGGAGGTGAAGCAGGGGTTTATTGTCTTTTGCCCTGAGTTTTGACAGTTAATTAGCTCTTATCCAATTTATGCTTGTGTGGCAGCTACACCAGGGTCAATGGCAACAGCTCCAAGGTGAGGTGAACGCGAAGGATACAAGAGAGGAGAACCTGCTACAGAGCTCCAGGAAAGCAAAGGGCTTCATCTTTCACCCTGAGCCACAACTGATGGACTTGTCCCCTAATGAAGCCTTTGACTTGTTTATTTTTCCCCTCTCACTACACAGTGGCTTCTTTCAACAGCTTTGGGCACTGAGGAATTGCCCAAGCGGCTGCTAAATTCAGCAGTCAGCATAGCAGCATCTGTGGAAAAACATTGTCCCCTCCCCTTGCCTTGTGTCAGCAGCCTTGGGAAGGGGAAGAAGTGGAAGATGTCAATGAGGAGGTGGAAAGGAAGGACTTTGTCAAGAGCCTGCAGTGCTTCCTGGGGCTGGAATTCAGTGTCTACCCTTCAGGACCTTTATCCTTCCTCAGCCACCTCTTGCACCATCCAAAGACATGTCAAGATGCTGAAAACCAAACGTGTTTCCCTGCTCTTTACCTGTTGCTCTTTCTGCTGCTTTAGTGGGTTTTGCCACCTGCACTTCCTTTTTTCCCCTCCCCCCTACTGCTAGTTTGAAACCCTGAGTGCAGGGGGCAAGCAGTGCCCAAGCTGCACTCCTGGGGCAGGAGGAGGAAAGCAGTATTTCCATACCATGGGATAAAACATTTGCTCAAGTTATGTTTCTGTGGTGGTTTTAGGGTTTGAGCAACCCACCACAGTTTCTTAGCTGCAGCAAATACTTAGTCCCTGGAAGAATGCTGCTCTGCTTGATCTCCTAGTGAAATGCAGCAAGGCCTCACCTCCAAAAATAGAGGCTGGATCAAATCAGAAGCCACATAAGTCTCTCAGGGGAATGTAGCAGACAGTAGCACTGGAAAAAAATTGGAATGGGGATATAAATTCACTTTGTATTAGACTAAACATCCACTGAATGGGAACTTCTGGACATAATTGAAGCAGTCAAGGCTCAGAGAGGAGAGTCAGAATGCTAGAGAGCTCCAAAGTAATGGCCAAGACAAGTCCCATTTCCAAGCAAAATCTCCATGTCTTGTACAAAGTACCTGCTGCCTCAAAAATCTAGGCTTAACCTCTTTAGACCTTACCCAAGCAGAGCTAGGAAGTTTCTAGGCACTCAGGAAACAATTTTCCTACAGAGACACTCCTAAAGAGACCCAATTTAACCACCTCCAACACAGAAAGCACTGCAGTAGAAACAGAACTGGCACAGCATCCAGAGTTCTAGCTCAAGACCACATTTTCTCCATGCAGATCCCATGATAACAAGTGAGGCACCTCCAAGAGCCCGTATCTGAAGTGACAGGGAGGGACCCCTGTTTCACCAGAGATCTCAGCTCAACCACACCAAAAGTGCAGTATCACAGTGTAACTAAGGTTGGAAGAGACCTCGAGGATCATTGAGTCCAACCTATCAACACAGACCCCATGACTAGACCATGGCACCAAGTGCCACATCCAATCCCCTCTTGAACACCTCCAGGGATGGTGACTCCACCACCTCCCTGGGCAGCACATCCCAATGACGAACGACTCACTCGGTGAAGAACTTTCTCCTCACCTCCAGCCTAAACCTCCCCTGGCACAGCTTGAGACTGTGTCCTCTTGTTCTGGTGCTGGTTGCCTGGGAGAAGAGGCCAACTTCAGATTGCTCACCCAGGAACCTGTGAGCAGCCTCATCACCCTTCTCTCGACCCACTGATATTGAGGACTCAGATGTCCCTCTGCTGGGCTCCAAACTATCACCCTCTCAAAGCACAAATTCCTCTTTCCTCTGATGACAAAGAGCTGAGACCCACCTCCTCCAAGCACTCACAGCTAGTGGGATGACTCTAGCTCTTGCAGCCTATTCCCAACAACATCTAGCATAACTATAGATTATCCAAAACCTTCTATCATGCCATCTTAACGAAGGAGAAATGTTAATACCAAGTGTATGAAAGCAATCTCACAAGACACAGGCAGCAAACTAAATGGACTAAACTTGGCCCATGAGCCCCTGGCTTTGCGTTTCTCTCAGCTGTGAGTCATTGTGTGGGGTAGAGAACTGCCTTCCTCTCCCAAAGTACCACAGAGAGCAAGGCAAGGCATGCCTCACGTCACAGAAAGAGAGGCTCTACACAGCAGGGGCCAGAACTGTGTTACTCACAGGGAGACACAACACTTGGCAACACTGCAGCCAAACCTCTTAATTATGTTTCACACAGACCATTGAGCAACCAGCAGAGGAGAATCCTTTCCAGTCAGTCCTGATCCAGTGAGGTTCAGACCAGAACTCAGATAAAGTCCCTTCCAATTCAAGGTCACCTCCCTCCTTTCTCTTCAGTTCCTTGAAAGCTTCATTCCAATCTCCTTCCTGGTTATCACGAGCACTGTGCCAGCACAGGTCCTTTCCTCGAGGTGCCATGACCTGGGACTGCTGCCTGGGGGCTTGGGTGCTCCACCTGGGAAGGCTGCCAGACGGACAAGGGAGGCGAGCACCTCTCTCTGATTAGCAACGAGTCCAAGGAAGCCTCTCTTCTGCACAAAGGTGGAAGTTTGAGAGTTGGAACACGTGCTGTGAACACCTCCCAGCAGGGGTAACAAATCTGCATTGGCAAACGTTCAGTGATTCAGCTCAGGTCTCTCTCATCATCGAAAAGCAGCACATCAGGTGCGTGCTGCCTGAGCGTGTCCCTGTAAAGCACCCCGGCTCCCGGTGCTGCCTCAGCTCAGGGGCTGCATCTGTCTGGCAGTGCAGTAGTTAAGAAAAAAATCAGGTCCTGAATAGTGAACTCAAAAGGAAAGGAAGTCAGAAGCCCTGAATCCAAATCTCCCACTTTGATCAGGAGATATTTTCTTCTGTACACATTTCTCTTAGCAAAGGAAAATAAGTTCCTAAAGACCAGCTCCAGGATAGAATGCAGAAGCATGAAGAGACAGCCACCAGGGAGAGGTAAGAAATACAAGTACAGGCAGACTGACAGCAGCTTTCCACATGTGGAACCATAGGAACATAGAATCAACCAGGTTGGAAAAGACCTCAGAGATCAGCAAGTCCAACCTATTACTTAATATCTAACACCTCCTGACAACTAAACCATGGCTCCAAGTGCCACATCCAAGGCTTTTTTTAACACCTGCAAGGACAGGGACTCCACCACCTCCTTGGGCAGCACATTCCATTGGCCAAACTCTCTCTCTGGGAAGAATTTCTACTCACCTCAAATCTAAACTTCCCCTGGTGCAGCTTGAGACTGTGTCCTCTTGTTCTGGTGCTGCTTGCCTGGGAGAAGAGAACAACCCCCAGCTGATTACAACCTCCCTTCAGGTAGTTGTAGAGAGCAATAAGGTCTCCCCTGAGCCTCCTCTTTTCCAGGCTAAACAACCCCAGCTCCCTCAGCCTCTCCTCACAGGGCTGTGCTCCAGACCTCTCCCCAGCCTCGTTGCCCTTCTCTGGACACATTCAAGTGTCTCAATATCCAAGCAGACCAACTGCAGTCTGCTTTGAGACAGTGAACCACATGCACCCTCCCTGCACCAACAATCATGCAGCTCAAAGGGTCACAAAAGCCTCAAGTTACATGACCAAGGCAGATGGTAGACTCTACAGGAGAGAGTCTCAGTCAGGGAAGGATTGTGTCCTGCCTGCAGTGCTGCAAGACCAGCAAGGATGAGCTTTTGTGCCCACACCAGGCTTTCTCCCAGATATTTTTTTAAACTCATCTCTCCCAGCCCATACCCTTGAGGAGCACTAGACACTCCTTCGCCATCTCTCACTGAGGGTTACTGACACTTAGGTTTACAGAGACTGCGTGGGGGAAGCAAAGATTCAAAACTTCGCCACTCTCTCCTTTAAAAGGCTTGTTTGAATACCTGCTGCTGCTGGGAGGACCTGAAAACAGAGGAGAGCCAAGACCCCTAACACACAATGACCTGCTGCAAATGTCTATTTACCTTTGGGAAGAACATGGTGATGCTTTCGAGAGTGGATTGTAGAAGGTAAAACCTCTAAATGAAGATCAATATTTGGCCATCAAGTAGCTTCCATTTCAAATCCACACCAAGAAGAACATTTTTGACTTGTGCATGCCTATCTTGTTGATGGAGCTGCATGTCAGACTCATGAGGGATGTTTGGAGGGTGGTGTGAGCTATTTTCATCCCAAGGTTTTGCAAACATCACTTCTCATTTCTGACTGCTCTGCAAATCCATTAGGGATAAGGGAAACAGTCCTAAAACACAATTAAGAGATAAAGCCATGAGGTCATAGCCTTGCAGCCATGAGATAATGACCTCAGCACAAGGAATAGATGGAAGATAAACTAATCCTTATGAAAAAGGGGAACTGGCAAATAATGGCTTTTTAATTGTCTAAATTTGCAGCACATTGGAGCTGAGGGTGCATGAGGCTGGAGGGGAGGTGAAGTAGCAGTGCAAATAGATTTATCTGCTCCCTGGAGCTCAAGAGGCACCAGAACGCTGGGTGAGCAATAAACACACACACAAAAGCACAGTTTTTGCTCTCATTCATCACCCAGGGACTAGAGGGGCATTCTGCTGGAGGCCTCCCTACTGACACAAAGCAGCCTGGCTCATGCCCACTAGACATAGCTTTAGGTTCAGGATGTCACAGCTCCAAAGCAGCCCTCAGGAGATATTTTACTGAGAAGCTTGTCCCAAGCCTTTACTCATACCAGCATTTTTGTGTGCCTTTCTGGTGCTACAGAGGAGCTCAGAGCTCCCACAAAGCAGCTTCTGCACAGAAGTTACAACACAAGACTGTCAAGGGCATCACTTTTCTGGCAGGCTTTTCTCCTCTGCTCCTCCCTTAGTTGCAAAGGTCTTGCCTTTTGAACAAGTGCAAAGCTTTTGTCTTTGAGCAGTTATTGGAGAAAAGGCAACACAACCTCTGGGAGGAAGATGTCAGAGGAGAAGCAGTCAAGCAGGGGAGAGTCTCTGCTCACCACAGGTCTTCTGGCAGTTAGAGATTATGAGATGCAGCTGGGATGAGAAGTGCCATTGCACAATCAGTCAAAGCAGCAGTGTTTCTTTTAGGGGCATTCAGATGCCTGGGCATCCTACTGAGTCTCCAAATAAATAGTATTTGATTGTGACAAGTGCCTAGTGTACTTCTGAATGCTGGAAGAAAATAGTGCTCTGACATGATGAAAATACCGGAGTGGCATAAGTCAATCCCACTCATCCTATCAAGAACAGGAAAAAAACAAAAGACAAAAAAACCCCACACAAAAGCCCACACACTTGATTAAAAAGGGAAAAAAAATAGTCCTCACCACCATTAGCAATCACAAAATGCACTTTTCTGGCAAGGTTCAAGCTACCTGTGGAGACTTCACTTTCCTTGTCTTCTGATGAGAAGCTCAAGGGGAAAATGCCATCCACTCCTCTTCCCTCTACATGCCTCATTCTGCTCCATATGGTGCTGCCTGATAGTAAAGCCCTATGAGGAGAGACTGAGGGAGATGAGGTTACTAAGCCTGGAGAAGAGGAGACTCAGGGGTGACCTTATTACTCTCTACAACTACCTGAAGGGAGGTTGTAGACAGGTAGAGGTTGGTCTCTTCTCCCAGGCAGCCAGCACCAGAACAAGAGGACACAGTCTCAGGCTGCACCAGGGGAGGTTTAGGTTGGATGTTAGGAAGAAGTTCTATCCAGAGAGAGTGATTGCCCATTGGAATGGGCTGCCCGGGGAGGTGGTGGAGTCACCATCACTGGAGGTGTTCAGGAGGAGACTTGATGGGGTGCTTGGTGCCATGGGTTAGTTGTTTAGGTGGGTTGGATTGGTTGATGGGTTGGACACCAGTTAGAGGGTAGAAAGGCTCTTCAGAGGGACCTCGACCGACTGGACAGATGGGCGGAGTCCAATGGGATGGCATTCAACAAGTCCAAGTGCTGAGTGCTGCACTTTGGCCATGGCAATCCCATGCAGAGCTACAGGCTGGGGTCGGAGTGGCTGGAGAGCTCCCAAAGAGAGAGGGACCTGGGGGTGCTGATCGACAGCCACCTGAATATGAGCCAGCAGTGTGCCCAGGTGGCCAGGAGGGCCAATAGCATCCTGGCCTGCATTAGGAATAGTGTGGCCAGCAGGAGCAGGGAGGTCATTGTGCCCCTGGACTCTGCACTGGTTAGGCCACACCTTGAGTCCTGTGTCCAGTTCTGGGCTCCTCAGTTTAAGAAGGACATCGAAACACTTGAACATGTCCAGAGAAGGGCAACAAGGCTGGGGAGAGGCCTTGAGCACAGCCCTGTGAGGAGAGGCTGAGGGAGCTGGGATTGTTTAGCCTGGAGAAGAGGAGGCTCAGGGGTGACCTCATTGCCCTCTACAACTACCTGAAGGGTGGTTGTAGCCAGGAAGGGGTTGGTCTCTTCTTCCAGGCAACCAGCACCAGAACAAGGGGACACAGTCTCAAGCTGCACCAGGGGAGGTTTAGACTCGAGGTGAGGAGGAAGTTCTTCACCAAGCGAGTCGTTCATCATTGGAACGGGTTGCCCAGGGAGGTGGTTGAGTCACCATCCCTGGAGGTGTTCAAGAGGAGATTGGACGTGGCACTTGGTGCCATGGTTTAGTCATGAGGTCTGTGTTGATAGGTTGGACTCGATGATCCTTGAGGTCCTTTCCAACCTAAGTTATACTGTGATACCATGATCTTGAAGGTCTCTTCCAACCTGGTTTATTATTATTATAAATGAGAAATTAAAAACATTAGCACAAAAAAAAAACGCAACACATCCACTAACACCATCCTCTGCCCTCTCCTCCCTCATCACTTTCTCCCTGCAGTGACTGCACAAAACATGCTAGCCCAGGCAGGAGATGGAACCATTTAACTGCTGAGTTTTGGAGTCACACGGGAGCTCTCTGTTGTCTGCTCAGTTCATAAATGCCAGCTTTGCCAAGCACTGAATGTCCTTCTGAACAATTTGGTCTTGGAAAATAACCTTAGTGGTAGACTGGAACTCCTCCTATGGATTTTTATGTGTATCATATATATATATATATATATATATATATATAAACAAACAGCAACAAAAAACATCCCAGACACAACCAGAAAGCAAAAACTGACCAAAACCTTCAAGTCTGAAGCAGGCAGCAGCAAACTGTAAATATGATATTCCAGACCTTCCAAGACAGGATTTTGAGAGACATCTTTTCCCATTAAAAAAGTGAAACAACATTGGGAAGCAAACAAATGTTTCCCAGTAAAGCCTAGTCATAATCTCCAGCTGCCATTTCACTTTATGCCTTAAACCCCTTCAAAATCATCTCCAGCATGTGCCCTGTGCAGTTGGCTGCTTTATAAAAGTGCTGTGAAACAGGATCCAAGAGTACCTTTATTTCTTTGGGGGGTTTTGTTGATATTTGAATGAAAAGCCCAAGAACTGAAGAAGTCAGGAGTAGAGGCTGAGATTTTAATGCTGTTATCCCTGCAGCACCCAGAAGTGGTGGAGACAAGGGCAGGTGCTGCATTGACTTGGAGAAAGCTGTCCCTCCCCAGTACATGCAAGAGGAGACAAAGCCAAACAAAGGGAGAAGAGGTCACAGTGAAATGGGCACAGTGAATGTGACAAATACAGAATTAACCAGGCTGGAAAAGACCTTCCAGATCATCCAGTCCAACCTATCACCCAACACCATCTGATCAACTAAACTATGGCACCAAGTGCCTCATCCAGGCTCTTCTTAAACACCTCCAGTGATGGTGACTCTACCACCTCCCTGGGCAGCACATTCCAATGGCCAATCTCTCTTGCTGGGAAGAATTTCTTCCTAACATCCAGCCTAAACCTCCCTTGGCACAGCTTGAGACTGTGTCCTCTTGTTCTGGTGTTGGCTGCCTGGGAGAAGAGACCAACCCCCACCTGGCTACAACCTCCCTTCAGGTAGTAGTTATAGGCAGCAATAAGGTCCCCTCTGAGCCTCCTCTTCTCCAGGCTAAACAACCCCAGCTCCCTCAGCCTCTCCTCACAGGGCTGTGCTCCAAATCCCTTCCCAGATTTGTTGCCCTTCTCTGGACACCTTCCAGCATCTCAACATCTTTCTCAAACTGAGGGGCCCAGAACTGGACACAGTACCCAAGGTGTGGCCTAACCAGTGCTGAGCACAGGGGCAGAATGACTTCCCTCCTCCTGCTGGCCACACTATTCCTAATCCAGGCCAGGATACCATTGGCCTTCCTGGCCATCTGGGCACACTGCTGGCTCATGTTCAACCTACTGTCAGCCACAGCTTGTCCTTGCTGACTCCAATATTGTGTCGCATTTGGGCATGCAGCATAAGGCATCACCACGTGTGATCTGTAGATTAACCTTGGCTCCTTGCAGAACAGCCATTCTAATCACCCCATTTTGGTAGGCATCACAGCCTCTTGGAAAGATTTGAAGGCTGAGGGTGATTAAGCTTTGTCATCAGGCTACCACAGCACAACCTTGACTCTGAGGCAGCACTGCTGAGCCTGCTGCACACAGGGAGGATGCTCTGCAGGAGGCAGCTCGGCTATGTGCCCCCAGCCACACCAGCTATTGCCCAGTTGTGCTCTTTCTCACCTCAAGAGTGAGGAGTGAAACATTCTTGAGGAAGGTACAAGTGCTGCCTTTAGGAAGGATGCTCTTGCACACACACCTCTGTTTGTCTCCTGTGTAAGAAGGTGCTTGGCAGGGCACCAGGGCAGAATCACCAAAGCAAAACCAGCAGGGAACATCCAGCTAGCCCATGAGCCTGTGGAGGCAAAGAGTCTGTGTGGGGATAGAGAATCTCTCCATTACAAAAGCTGCAGCATGTTTTCAGCAAGAGGTTGCAAGAACCATTGATTCCGTCTCTCCATCCATCTTTCCAGGCATGCCCATGATCTGAAACAAACAGCATCAGGACAAATTTTAGCCACTGTCACAGCGGCTTCAGGTGAGTTTGAGGCTGCCCACTGTGGTTCCTCTGCAAGGTCTGGAGTGCAGCAATCCCTGCTGTCACCAGCCTCCACAGCAAAATGTTCCTACCAAGAGAGTAAGGCCATAAAGTCTCTCAAGCAGAGCCCACTCAGAAGGCCAAGAAATGGCTGCAAAGGAAGCAGCTGTAACAGATCTCCACTGCTCATCCATTCTGTAAAACAACTTGCTCCAAGATCTGTAAAGCCACTGAGAAGTGCCAGAACTACCTCAGACTTCATAACTACCACATTAACAAAAATTACAGCCTTAGATACAATTCCTTTAGTGTACTTCAGTCCAACACAAGCCAAGTGCAGAGACAGTCGCCTCCTGAAAGGAGACATTGGCTTCATCATTTCATAATTCATTTCAAAGAGTGGTGGTGAATGGTGACACATCCAGCTGGCAGCCAGTCACTAGTGGTGTGCCCCAAGGATCAGTGCTGGGCCCCATCCTCTTTAACATCTTTATTGATGATCTGGATGAGGGCATTGAGTCCATCATCAGTAAATTTGCTGACGACACCAAGCTGGGGGCAGGAGTTGATCTGCTGGAGGGTGGAGAGGCTCTGCAGAGGGACCTCGACAGGCTGGGCAGATGGGCAGAGGCCAAGGGCAGGAGATTGAACACATCCAAGTGCCAGGTTCTGCACATTGGCCACAACAACCCCATGCAGTGCTACAGGCTGGGGTCAGAGTGGCTGGAGAGCAGCCAGGCAGAGAGGGACCTGGGGGTACTGGTCAGTGGTAGGCTGAACATGAGCCTGCAGTGTGCCCAGGCAGCCAAGAGGGTCAATGGCATCCTGGCCTGCATCAGGAAGAGTGTGGCCAGCAGGAGCAGGGAGGTCATTCTGCCCCTGTACACTGCACTGGTTAGGCCACACCTCGAGTCCTGTGTCCAGTTCTGGGCCCCTCAGTTTAGGAAGGAGGTTGACTTGCTGGAATGAGTCCAGAGAAGGGCAACAAAGTTGGTGAGGGGCTTGGAACACAAGCCCTGTGAGGAGAGACTGAGGGAGCTGGGGTTGTTTAGCCTGGAGAAGAGGAGACTCAGGGGTGACCTTATTGTTCTCTACAACTACCTGAAGGGAGGTTGTAGACAGGCAGATTTTGGTCTCTTCTCCCAGGCAGCCAGCAGCAGAACAAGAGGACACAGTCTCAGGCTGCACCAGGGGAGGTTTAGATTGGATGTTAGGAAGAAGTTCTATCCAGAGAGAGTGATTGCCCATTGGAATGGGCTGCCTGGGGAGGTGGTGGAGTCACCATCATTGGAGGTGTTCAGGAGGAGACTTGCTGGGGTGCTTGGTGCCATGGGTTAGTTGTTTAGGTGGGTTGGATTGGTTGATGGGTTGGACACGATGATCTTGAAGGTCTCTTCCAACCTGGTCTATTCTAAATTCTAAAATAAGAGCAGTGTAACCTGGAAAATCACTGCTCTTCCCACCCCCTCCCCTCATGCTTTACCAATGGCAACTATTTGCCCCACAGGGAGCATGGAGAAGAGGATGCATGAAGCTTGCAAAGTAGAGAATAGAAGAGCTGAGAGTAGCCTGTAAATACCAGGCAGCAGAGAGGAGGAATGCAATAATAAGAGTGAGAAGCAGCCTGAAAATGGAAAAATCCATGCTGGGCATGATGGAGCTCTTACCTATGTGGAGAAGTACAAGGAAAATCATTTTCCTGGAGAATATCAATAGAGATGCACAAAAGAAAATGAGAAGATACTTGCAGGGAAATACAGTAACACAATTCCCTTCCTAACCCAAAGCACACACTCAGATATTCACCACACCTCCTAGAAAAGGCAGAGGAGATTCATAGCCACACACAAAACCCTGCCACAGCATGGGTCAAAAAGTGAGTCCTGCCTAGCAAGCCTTTGCAAAACCTTTCCCAACTCACTGCCAAACCAAGCTGAAGAAATGTTTGGGGGAGTTTTCCAGACACAAAAGAAAAAGGCCTCTAGCAGCAGAGGGCTATGTGCGAATGCTCCTCCTCCCTTGGTAGTTATTTCTCTGGCCAGAAGGATGAATGTCACATACCATGTAATGTACATACAGAAGTAATTCCTGCTCTCCTTCAGTAAAGAAAATAAATGAAAAATCAAGGAGCTTGTGTCACAGGTGATGGTAGAGTCCAGTTTTCATTCTGAGGCATCTAAAATCCATTTCAGTTCACCATGCTTAGACCAAAGAGCTGGCCAGGATGCTGATGTCTCTCCCCATTGCAAAGTACCTGTGACCAGCACTGGGGGAAATGCTTTTTCCTGCTTTAGCAGGCAACACTGCCTCCTTACATCCCTCTCAGATGCAACCATAGCCCTCTGTTTGTCACTGCTACCCATGCTTGTACATTCAGCACTGGTCAGGCCACACCTTGAGTACTGCGTCCAGTTCTGGGGCCCTCAATTCAAGAGAGATGTTGAGATGCCGGAACATGTCCAGAGAAGGGCAATGAGGCTGGGGCCTGGAGCACAGCCCTGTGAGGAGAGGCTGAGGGAGCTGGGGTTAATTAGCCTGGAGGAGAGGAGGCTCAGGGGAGACCTTATTGCTGCCTATGACTACGGAAGGGAGGTTGCAGCCAGGTGGGGGTTGGTTTCTTCTCCCAGGCAGCCAGTACCAGAACAAGAGGACACAGTCTCAGGCTGCACCAGGGGAGGTTCAGGCTGGATGTTAGGAAGAAGTTCTATACAGAGAGAGTGATTGCCCATTGGAATGTGCTGCCCAGGGAGGTGGTGGCGTCATCGTCCCTGGAGATCTTCAAGAAGAGGATGGATGAGGCACTCAGTGCCATGGTCTAGTTGTTTGGATAGGGCTGGGTGATAGTTGGGACTGAATGATCTTGGAGGTCTCTTCCAACCTGACTGATTCTATGATTCCACTTATCAAAGGGGCACTTGAGTGCCCAACAGTAGCCATCCTCCTCCATAGCACCAGCTGCTCAGAGCCAGTGCTCTGCACACTGTGCCCTATGTTCTGGGGATCCTCCTGCCCCTGTGCCCAAGTCATGGCCATCAGTAAGTGAGGCTCAAATGGACCACTAACAATATCCCTCACCACCTTCCAGCATAGCCACACTCACTGGTACAGAGAAACACAGCCAAGAAACAAGCAGCAAAGCCAGAGATGAGACATCCTGCCCTGGAGGGAGAAGGGGAGCAAATGAGCTGTGAGATGAGGCCAGGCTGAAATGAGGGATAACCACTTTGGATCTGCATGGCAATTCCTTTCAGACAAAGGTTCCCCACCCCAGGTGAGAGGTTTGTGATATGCCCACCAGCCTAAGCCTTTGGGAAGCGACAAAATTAAAGCATTGCAAGCAGAGTCCATTAGGACCTGACACAAACACCA
>NW_027142449.1:504526-784482 GCF_026170545.1 Melanerpes formicivorus | reverse complement strand
CATTAAATTCTTTCCTATTGTACTGCACTGCTTGCTAATGTAGGCAGGGTTGGTATTAACACATTTGTAATATGGACATGATCTGATTCTGCACTGCCTGGCAACTCAATGAATTGCCAAGTGACTGACACTAAATGCTGACCCCCCAAAATCAGACTATTTGCATTCAAGAAGGGCCAGGTAGGTTACTGCTACTCTGGTTACTATTTGCAGTCCAGTTTCATAAACAGTGTTTTACTGGGTTATTTGGCATCTGCATTAGCTCCCTGAATTCAGTTCACAATATGCTGCACAAATGCTTGTGGCTATACAGTGCAGGCGTGGTACAGGAATAGAAACACACAGCTGGGAAGGAGGAAATGATGATTTAAGCTGGCCTTAGCAGTATTGTTGCTGAACGTCAAACCTTACTCTGAAAAGTTCCCTCTGGAACACTTCTGGGACAAGGAAAGGAGAATTTACTACCAAAACAAATTATTGCCTAGGCTTCTGCTGTGACTATGCAAGTACCCATGCTATTTTAGAGGCATGTTAGTCACACTGTGGAAAATTAAGTCAGCTGGAGAGATAGAATATAAATATTTTGTATGAAAAATGTAATAATCAAATGGAGTCTCAAAGTATGCTTTCTTCACACCTTGTGGTGCTTGAATCAGAGGATTGTCAGGGTTGGAAGGGACCTCAAGGATCATCTAGTTCCAACCATCCTGCCATGGGCAGGGACACCTCACACTACAGCAGGTTGCTCGCAGCCACATCCAGCCTGGCCTTAAACAACTCCAGGGACGAGGCTTCCACCATCTCCCTGGGCAACCTGTTCCAGTGTCTCACCACCCTTATGGGGAAGAACTACTTCCTAAATCCTGGAATGCTGAGAGCAGTGGCTTCCAGGCTGGTCAGGAACATCTCATTTCTTATGTTCCATTCCTAAACATCTCATTTTGTTATTGCTCTTTGCCTTTTGTAATGGTTGTGAATCTATGGAATCTGAACAGTCACCATGTTCTGTACAGTACCTAGCACAGTGTGGGTCCTTATCCATAACTAGAGCTCCTGGGCACAACAGTAACATAAACAATGTCTAATAATCAATAAATATCATATAAATTAATGTACCATAAGAAAGGGGAGCAGGAGGAAAGTGACTAAAAAAAAAAACCCCAAACCCAACAACAGCAAAACCCAAACCAAACCCTAAACAAAGCAACAGAAAAAGAAGCCACCAAACAGGGAGGGTTAGACTTTTCCTGCATTTATTTCAAGCACATTCAACTGACAGTTTTTTTGCACTAAATAACTCATAAATTTCTTTTCCACAGGACAGCCAAAAGCAGGGTGAAAAGTGGTAGAAAGAAGTGTTTAACCTTTCTGTTCTTGGCAATATTGTTGTTGTTCAGGCATTAGCTGAGGCTCAGCCTCAACAGCATTAACTGCAAATGAAGTTATGCAAAAAATGGACTACATCTACTTTGCTGCTTTGCAATCAAATTTCTGGTTTCATATACCTTAATATTATTACAAAGATAACGGCATCTTTTTTGTTGCTATGACACTAAAATGGCAATGGCATCCTGGCCTGCATCAGGAAGAGTGTGGCCAGCAGGAGCAGGGAGGTCATTGTGCCCCTGTACTCTGCATTGGTTAGGCCACACCTTGAGTCCTGTGTCCAGTTCTGGGCCCCTCAGTTTAAGAAGGACATTGAGACACTTGAACGTGTCCAGAGAAGGGCAACAAGGCTGGGGAGAGGCCTTGAGCACAGCCCTGTGAGGAGAGGCTGAGGGAGCTGGGATTGTTTAGCCTGGAGAAGAGGAGGCTCAGGGGTGACCTCACTGCCCTCTACAACTACCTGAAAGGGAAGGGGTTGGTCTCTTCTCCCAGGCAACCAGCACCAGGACAAGAGGACACAGTCTCAAGCTGCACCAGGGGAAGTTTAGGCTCGAGGTGAGGAGGAAGTTCTTCACCAAGCGAGTCGTTCGTCATTGGAATGTGCTGCCCAGGGAGGTGGTGGAGTCACCGTCCCTGGAGGCGCTCAAGAGAAGATTGGACGTGGCACTTGGTGCCATGGTCTAGTCATGGGGTCTGTGGTGATAGGTTGGACTCAATGGTCCTAAAGGTCCCTTCCAACCTGAGTTATACTGTGATACTGTAAAATAGAAACAAAACTGGGGGGGGGGGGGGCGACTTCCAAGAAAGTTCTTTACAGAATCAATTGAACTTGGCTAAATGCTAGCAGAAAAATAAAATAACTAAATAAATAATTAAATAACCTTAACCAAGTTTGTTTTCTAAAAGACAGATTTAATTCTTGTGCTCCTAAAATTTTACTTTTCATCTTTTCTAAGAGCAAAAGTCTTGGTGGAGTTTTTTTGGAGTTGTTTTTTCTTTGGGGGGGAGGGAGGGTTTGTGGGGATTTTTTTGGGTGGTTTGGTTGGTGATTTTAATTTATTTTTTTAAAAAATATGAATTATTACACTCTTAAGAAAAGGAGGCAAGCTCTTCCAAAGGGTAATAAATCTATTAACTCGCTCAGATGTTTTGTTTTAGATGTTATTTTTGCTGGCTGTATCTCCAATGGGTTGATAATGGTTTGGCAACTGATGTCGTTTACCTGGACCTGAGCAAAGCCTTCCACACTGTCCCGCACCACATCCTGGTCTCCAGGCTGGTGACACATGGGTGTGATGGGTGACCACTAGATGGATAAGGAACTGGCTTGATGGCTGCACCCAGAGAGTGGCTGTCAATGGCTCCATGTCCCAGTGGAGGCCAGGGACAAGCAGAGTCCCTCAGGGATCAGTCCTGGGACCAGGCTTGTTCAACATCTTTGTGGGTGCCATGGACAGTGGCATTGAGTGCACCCTCAGCAAGTTTGCTGATGACACCAAGCTGTGTGGGGCAGCAGACAGGCTGGAGGGAAGGGAGGCCATCCAGAGGGACCTGGACAGGCTGCAGAGGTGGGCACAAGCCAACCTCATGAGGTTCAACAAGACCAAGTGCAGGGTCCTGCATGTGGGTCGAGGCAATCCCAGGCACAAATCCAGGCTGGGCAGGGACTGGCTGGAAAGCAGCCCTGAGGAGAGAGACTTGGGGGTGCTGGTGGACAAGAAGCTCAACAGGAGCTCTCAATGTGCACTTGCAGCCCACAAAGCCAATCAGATCCTGGGCTGCATCAGGAGAAGTGTGGCCAGCAGGTCAAGGGAGGTGATTCTCCCCCTCTACTCAGCTCTGGTGAGACCCCACCTGGAGTACTGCCTCCAGTTCTGGAGCCCCTATTCCAAGAGGGATATGGAGGTGCTGGAACGTGTCCAGAGAAGGGCCACAAGGATGATCAGAGGGCTGGAGCACCTCTCCTGTGAGGACAGACTGAAGGAGTTGGGGCTGTTCAGTCTGGAGAAGAGAAGGCTCTGAGGTGACCTCATTGAAGCCTTCCAGTAGCTGAAGGGGGCTACAAGAAGGCTGGGGAAAGACTTTTCAGGATCTCAGGTAGTGATAGGACCAGAGGGAATGGAATGAAGCTGGAGGTGGGGAGATTCAGGCTGGATGTGAGGAGGAGGTTCTTCACCATGGGAGTGGTGAAGCCCTGGAATGGGTTGTCCAGGGAGGTGGTTTGGGCCCTGTCCCTGGAGGTGTTTAAGCCCAGGCTGGCTGAGGCTCTGTCCAGCCTGATCTAGTGTGGGGTGTCCCTGCCCATGGCAGGGGGGTTGGAACTGGATGATCCTTGTGGTCTCTTCCAACCCTGACTGATATTATGATACTATGATTTCCATCCCATTTTTTTAATTGCATTTATTTTGCTGCACTCTCATGACCCAGAATGAAATACTGAGTTGTAGCCAGAATCACCAACCAGACAAAGTTCTCTTTGAAATGTTTCCACAGAAGCCCAAATTCTGACCTCGTGTCAGCCTAATAAAGGTACTTCTTGAGGAAGTCTGGTTTAGAAACATCTGCCCTGCAAGTCCCTTTGCTCAGACACAGGTCTAGAGTGGAAAGCCTCATCAGGCAAATGTGCAAAGCCCACACTAGACAAAAAGGAGGCTGTTGTGTAGATTTCCTTGATGCTTTCTGGCACATGGGATTAATGCTTAATCAGGCCTTAATCAATGAAAAGACTGAAATGGGACTGTGGAGCAAAAATACAGAATCTATGTGGTGAAGGACTCTGCTCTGCACTGTGCACTTAAAAAACCACAGGGAAAGGAGCATGCCTGGATGATCAGATGAGAAAAAGCAAGGAGAACCTGGTTTAAATTGGCTGTGAATTTTATGACAGTGGCCTTGAAGAGCAGCCTGACATTTACCTTGGAGAAAAGATGAATGAAATGAGGTCTTGGTGTACTACAAATGCATCAGGAACAGTATGGCCAGCAGGAGCAGGGAGGTCATTCTGCCCCTGTACACTGCACTGGTTAGGCCACACCTCGAGTCCTGTGTCCAGTTCTGGGCTCCTCAGTTTAGGAAGGAGGTTGACTTGCTGGAGCGTGTCCAGAGAAGGGCAACGAAGTTGGTGAGGGGCTTGGAACACAGCCCTGTGAGGAGAGGCTGAGGGAGCTGGGATTGCTTAGCCTGGAGAAGAGGAGACTCAGGGGTGACCTTATTGCTGTCTACAACTACCTGAAGGGGGCTTGTAGACAGGCAGAGGTTGGTCTCTTCTCCCAGGCAGCCAGTACCAGAACAAGAGGACACAGTCTCAGGCTGCGCCAGGGGAAGTTCAGGCTGGAGGTCAGGAGGAAGTTTTACACAGAGAGAGTGATTGCCCATTGGAATGGGCTGCCCGGGGAGGTGGTGGAGTCGCTGTCCCTGGAGGTGTTCAGGAGGAGACTTGATGGGGTGCTTGGTGCCATGGGTTAGTTGATTAGGTGGTGTTGGATGATAGGTTGGATGCAATGATCTTGAAGGTCTCTTCCAACCTGGTCTGGTCTATTCTATTCTACCTGGTGAAGGCAGACCAACAATACAGTGAGGAATCTTTTCATGAGCAATTGGTCTAGCCTGGTAATCTGCAAAGTGAAAATCATAACTGTAGAATAAAGGAATCAGAGCCAGTCAAAACATTCTCATTTAGTTTTGCAAATGGTCTCATTGATCTGATCTTAACAGTAGGTGCAACAGAGGGAAATCAATACATAAACCATATACCATACTGCCAATGCCAACCACGAACACATTGCTCGGAGGGGAAAATGCTCAGTGAAACTTGGGGAAGTCAATGAGGAAACGCCAGAGTTCCTCTTCCTTGAGAGAGAACTACAGCTACCACAGGGAAATGCTAGTCCAGTGGGAAGTAAGCTAAAACTAAAATCATGCCACAATCCTCACGCTGTACTACTTTTCCTGGGTTTGAGAGGTTTTGTTCCCGTGAATATTCATTCCAGAGGGTTTGTGTCTTCCTGTTGGACAACACAACACACAAGTATTTTTCAGAGGACTTAATACCAAAATGACATTTACAGGTACTCCCTCAGTGTTCTGGTAGGAACTGCTAGCTGTCACAAGCAAATCTTCTTTTACATGCTGTATCACTGATCAGAAGAGTCTGCTGTCTAGTTCTGAGGAAGTTCCCTCTCACAGCAAACCTTTCAGAGTGTCTGTTTAACATAATGCAACCTCTCAGAAAAGCACACAAAAGCCTTCCCCCCCACCCCCAAATAATCAGAAGAGGAAAGTAACTGAAGAGCCCTTCTTGCATCATCATTTATGAACCATCTCACACAGTCAGGGAGCTATCAGCTTAACAAATATTTGATGATGGATTAGGGAAATTAAAGAATGCCATTGGAATATTGTAGAAGCCGTGGTGCATGGATTTGTTTCAAGACAGTAAAAGTATAACATCATGGGTTTATTATTCATATTCTTGTATTAGTAAGAACACACTAGAACCACCTGGCCTACAGGAACAGGCAAACCAGTTTGTCCTGTCTGCAAGAAACACAGCTTGCAAGAAAAGCAGCAGGCACAACTGGAGGTCAGCCTGACTGAATGGGGGAACCCTAACTCAGCTCAAATACAAAAAGGGAACATATGGGAAGTGGAAGTGGGTAGGGACTACCAAGGACAAATACAGGTGCATTGCCTGAGCATACAGGGATGGAAATAGGAAGGGCAAAGTGTGGCTAGATTGAAAACTGGCAAGGAATATGAAGGGTAACAAGAAAGGCCTCTGAAGTTACTTTGGCATCAAAAAGATGACCAAAGAAAACCCAAGCCCACTCACACATTACCATCATGGGCAAAGCAGGCTTGACCCCAAGAAAAAATAGGTTATTACCAACCAAATCAGAGTAAACAAGGAGAAATAACCCCAAATCTTAAACCCCATGCGTCCCATCCCTCTCAACTTCACTCCCAATTTCTCTACCTCCTCCTCAGTGGTAGGTAGTTTAATAATAAAGAGTACATCTTTTTATTTGGGAGTTGAAAAGGCTGACCTCCCCAGCAGTTCATCCCCCTCTGTCAGCAGAGGCTTCAGTACTCCCAGCTCGTGTGTCCAAAGGAACTTGATTTGGCATGACAAAGGGAAACAGAAATCCCTGGCAGGGAAGGGAAACTCCTAAAATGGATCTGCCACTGACAGGACAGACTCATTCTGGAATCTCTGCCCTCAGCTGCTAGTTCCCATGCCCCAGATAGAGATTGCCACTCTCCTGTTGTGTGACAAATGCCAAGTCAACTGTTTGTGGAGCTACTCTGACTGGGAGTAGCCCATAGCATGGGGCAGGACACCTTTCTTACTGTCACTTTCATATTAATGGTCATTTGTTCTTACAAAATAAAATTAATTACCTCAGTTAAAAGTCTTTAAGGGTTTCTCAGGGCATTAATTCAATGTATAAGTGAAATGCTAACGTTTACAGAATGAAATGTAGGAATGGTACCACTGAATAAAGTATTCCTTTGCACTGTCCAGAAAACAACACAGTATTTCAGGCAGGCAGGTAGGTACTACTGACATCTAAAAGAGATTCCTCGACTTCAGAAGAGTCAGCTGCTCAAAAATCTGCCTCACCTTCCATCTTAGCAAATCTCAGATCTAAATAATTCTTCCTTAAGGCTTCACACATTTCTCTGTGAGAAGGGGGAGGCTGCAGCTACTGCCACTAAGACACCTGCTGCCTGTGACTGAACTGGCAGGGAGGAGAGAGAAGAGCAAAACACAAGAGTCGTTTCGGCTGTCAATTGCCAGCTTCCTTCCAGGGTCACAGAGTGGCTTCTCTGCAGGAGAAGCTACAGCAAGGCTTTTACTGAGCAGAGCATCTGAAAAACGTGAGGCTCCTGCTGTCCCTTTTGAATAGCTAAAACTGAAAGCAAGACACGACTTTCCCTGCACACCAGGAGCCTTCAGTTAATGACACAAGGAACGTCCCAGTGCAATCACAGCTCATTCTACCTGAAATTTCACAATGCCTTCCCTACTTGGGCTAGGCTTGCCTTCATTTTATGGCACTCACATTTGGAAGTGAGAAAACAGCACACACTGGTCTGCTAGGAGACAAGCTGTGGACCAGTTCATCCCCCATACTGCATCGATGCCTATGTTTGATATGCCTTTGAAAACACCTGACACTGTGTTTATGGGAAAGTAGAACAGTAATTCAACAGTGATCTATTTATTCAAATGCTAAGAAGTACCTGTAGGAGTGATCTGAATCACTAGCACTGTCACCATTCTGCCAATGACACTGGCTGCTACAAACAAGAACCAGGCAGGACAGTGCTGGAAGCTGCAGGGCAAGCACAGCACTTTCAAGGTCTGAAGCCAAAAAAGTGTAGTGCATCATTTTCCATCCCTGCCCAGGGGAAACCATTATGAGATACCAGCATCTATCACCCAATCAAAGAGAGTTCAGCTCCATTCATATTGTTCCTATACTATTCAGGTGTACTTAAAAACAACAACAACAACAAAAAAGGCAACATGGGAGCAAAGACCCTAATATTTGAAAGAAAAAACCACAAACCACACTCAAAATTATACAAAGCCTGTTTAAAAACATGTAAAAAAAATTTAATAATTCCTTAAAGGAAGAAGCATAGCTGAAAACAAATAAAACAATGAGAAAATTGGTTTTCTGGTACTGTGTGGCACTACTTACATGCATCATTAATTTCCAAGATGCACCACGGATGCTCTTTCACCAAACCAAGCTGCTCCCAGTGGTTATATAGGGACGATGGGATGCTTTTCAGCTATGTGCCTTGCTACATCAATTTCACAGGGGAAGTGACTTCACAGCTTCTGTAAACAGACAAAAGCTCTGGAAACCTGTGGCTGGGAAGGCTGAGAAGGGTCTGTGTTGGCTGGTACGTTGTCCAGCGTTGCCGGGGAGGAGGGAGGGTTAATTCCCCTGGCGTCAAGAGGTGCTCCTTCCCGTATCAATATTTAAAATCGCAATGACTCCTGCGCTACGCTGCTGAGTGAGTCCTCTGCTATTTCCTTTCACCACTAGCTGATAGGCTCTGTCAGCTCCTGCCTATTTCCACCAATTATTGTAGCTGTGGCCCCCCGGGAACAGATGAGCAAGCCTGGGGACTACAGGCTTGGTTGTGGCTTCGGAGAAAGCTTGGGGGCTGCAGGAAGGGCTGGGACTCTGCTTGCGGTAGATGGTTATGACCTCCTGCGCTGTGCCGCTGGTGCCGCCAAAGGCTCCCAGGCCCTGCGGGGACCCGGATCTCCTTCAGGCACCAGGACCCGGCGAGCACAGGCCGGGAGGAACCCGGGCCCCCAGACAGTCACGTCGGGCAGGGCTGGGCTAACCTCACCCCCAGCAGGAGACCGTCCATGGTGGGCCGCACGGACGCTGGGGGGAGGGTACACACCTCTCTGTCAGAACCAAGCGACCTCCGGGGGGATTATCCCCACTTAGCCCCCAGCGCGGAGAGTAACCGCTCCTACCCCAGCCGCCCCTCACGGTCTGCCTCTCTGCGCGGGGCTCAGCGCAGCGGCAGCCCAAGCCCCGCGGCAGCCCAAGCCCCGCCCCTCGTCCCCCGCCAGCCCCGCCCCGCGGCACCTTTAAGCGCGCGGCCGAGGCACTGAAGGGCAGTGTCACGTGAGGAGGAGCGAGCCGGAACCCGCGCTCGTGCCCGGCCGGCTGAGGAAGCCCTGGGCTCGGCTCGGGAGCGCGCCTTGTCCCGGCCCTCCCCCTTCCGCCCGCGGAGCCGCGCGGCTGCGGAGCGGCGGGAGCTGCCGGAGCCGCCGCTTGCTTTCCCTCGCTCCCTCCGTTCTGGTGGCGGCGTGCGAGGATGGAGCTGTTCCAAGCCAAGGACCACTACATCCTGCAGAGCGGGGAGCGGGCGCTGTGGTGCAGCCGGAGGGACGGCAGCCTGCAGCTGAGAGCCGGTGAGTCCCTGCCGCGGCAGCGGGGCTGGGGCAGGGGCGCGCCTGCCTCCCTGCTTGCTTCCTGTGTGGGGAAGGGCGGGCCGGCACCCACCCGCCCGGGGTGCTCTGGCCGGGGCTCGGCGGCGGTGGACAATAGCCGGGGAGAGGGTCGCTGAGGGGAAGGGCGGTGGTGACGCTGCCCTCCGAGGACCGGCTGAGGGGACCGCCCCCAGGGCCGCCGAGAGCGCCCGGTAGCTGTACCGAGCCCCGGGGGAGGGAGGGGGATGCCAGAGGCCTCTCTGGAAGTCGGTTCCGCGGGGCTTAGCTCTCAGCGGGCGGGGAGCAAGTGCCCTTCTCCATCGCCCCGGCTCCCAGGGAAGTGCCGAGAGAGGTCACCTGTGTCCCCGCTGGGGGCCAGCGAGAAGCCAACCTTCTGCGTGCTGAGGAGCTTTTCTTGCACCCTGTGTTTGTTTCTCACCGAACCGTCCGGCTGCCCCTGCCGGCTCCCTGTGTGTAACCCGAACGGTTCATCATGTTGAAATGCGCCGGGTCACCCTTGGGGGAGCATCATTAAATGGGAAAGGGCTATCTCGCCTCGGTGTCAGCCTTATATGAGGGATGCTTGCTAGTGTTTCTGATGGATTGTGACGGCGTCCTCGAAGAAATGTATTCCCAGGTGTCCTCTTTCAGGGGGAACTGAACAGGTGTCTACGCTTGTAAACTGCTCTCAAATTCTTGTAGCGACTATAGGTGGTGTAAGTGGCAACTCCAGAGTGGGGGCAGGTGTGTTAATAGCAAGCTGCAGAGAAGGTAGTGTGAACAAAAATTGTAGACAGTGAGTTGTGTTAACGGAGATTTTTGCAGCAGTGTTAATTATAATGTCCTACCTGGGAGCTGAGTCAGTAAAGGAGTCTGTAAAATGAAATACTATCCTTAGACATAGCTTGCTTTGAGTAATACGTGTAGCTTGGATGCAAAGGACAGCAGTGTGCCTGCTTCTAAGTTAAAAATGCTCTAAGTTGTTGGATATTTCAACAAACCTTTGGCATGTTTTCTAAAACCTGGATCTGTTGTTACACCAAGAAAAAAGCCCAGCAGTTAAGCATGTATCTGGCTGAGGCTGGTTGTCTGAGTACTGTACGCTTCAGGAGCTTTCTTTCAAAGGCTGGAGAAACTTCATGTGTAAACATCAAATACCATTGTAAGCTCTGTTTATCCAAAGAACTGTTCTTCATGCTGCTCGCTCTTCTGTTATGTATTTGTATTTGAGTCGTGTCTTGTCGGTGTGCTTTTGGTTTTGTATCTCTCAGATAAAATTCTACAGTCTACCTCAAATTAATGTGATGTATTCTTGGGTAAAAATTATAGCACAGCAGGTTCCACCTCAACATGAGGAGGAACCTCTTCACTGTGAAGGGCACAGAGCACTGGAACAGGTTGCCTGGAGAGGTTGTGGAGCCTCCTCCTCTGGAGGCTTTCAGGACCCATCTGGATGCATTCTGGTGTGACCTGTGCTAGATTCTATGGCCCTGCTCTGGCAGGGGAATGGGAGTCGATGATCTCTGGCGGTCCCTTCCAGCCCTTAACATCCTGTGATTGTCCTGCAGCTTCACTGATGGTTGCAAGGCCAGTCATACATTGACTTATAAATCACGTTAAACTATTTGATGTTAAGTTAGCAGACAATGCTACTATTCAGTGAAGTGCATTGTTGTTTTTTTTGGGGGGGTGGGGGAATACAACAAACAACCCAACCTTCAATTTTAGATTTGTTGTAGTTAGGTTTGTTGTAGTTCCAATCATCTGCATAGGCTCTTACTTGACCCAGAGCAATAAAAGCACAAACTAGTCAACTGTAGTACTAGGAGATTGAGAGCTTTAATTTTAAAAGCATTGATTGCTTGTTTTCAGGGAGCCATGGCTGTGACTTATTTATTTATTTTCCCCTCTGAAGTCCATTAATTTCATGGAGGCATTGCCAGAGCCCAGCAGCCTGCCTGCATATGCTCAGCAGGCTTTTGTCCTTAGCCTATCTTTAACTTTTTAGCCAGCATACATGTGATGCCTATTGTGTGTGCCCTACAGATTAAGGAAAGGAAACATGATACTGAAGTCTCTTAGCCTGCTTGAATCTTTTTGTTGGTCATGCTTTCCCATTTCAGTGTGTTTCTAATTCTATTTTTCTAGTCCTGTCTATGGGTTGTCTCGTTGCAAGTGGGTTCTAGGGCTGTGAAAAGGAACACCTGAATATGTTAAAAGTAAAGCAGGGAAGAAGCTTCTCCTTTTTATTTTCTCCACTTCTTGGCTCAGTAGCCTTTGCTTTTATTAAAACTAAGCTGGAGATCCTCAAGTTTATAAATGATCAGACATAATAAAATGCTAATGGAGGCCACTGACCGGAAATGAGTAAATGGATTACTGTGTGATGAGTCACTGTCATATTAAACAAAACAAAGTCATAACTTGGGTTTATTGACATGTTTAGCAGTCCATCAAAGGGTTATAATCTAATGATGTGTCTTTACTGTTTTTTGGCAGGCTTTGGCTTTATTCTGCCTCACAGAGGCTCCTCTGAATTAATCTCTACACGTTCAGGGGTGGAAATAGATGATACTGCCAAACCTCGCAAAATACTGCTTTGTGTGACAGGTCTGACTCGAGAGAGTTGGTGTTGAGCTTTATAATATGCTCCTTCCTCAACTATAAAGGCATGCTGAGAAATTTGTTAATCCTGAAGGCTGTATTTCTGACCTCTTTGAGTCGTGAACAGCTTGACTTAAAAAAGGCATCAGTAAATATTTGCTATAAAGCCAAGTCTGAGGTTGGCCCTAGTTTGAAGGATGTCTGCCTGCGTTTACAACATGTTTCAGTGTTTTTTTTCCCCTCTGAAGTGAAAGCACTTATGAGTCACCTGCAGGAAATCAATGAGTCACTTTGGCATCATAGATTTTTGTTGGGAATTTAGCTCTCTACAGTGTACTTTCAGTGTGGCGAAAAAACATGTGGTCTTCAACCATGCTTTAAATACCTTACATCAGATTTTGGTGAGGATTTCACACTTGATTTACTGTTTATGCTGTGCTTGGCTGCTGCTGACTGGTAGTTCCACAGAGATTACAGATACTGTTTTATTGATGTTGTGGGTTTAATGTATGCGTTTAAATATGCATGTGTATGCACATATAGAAAAGAGCAGAAGGATCGAAGGCACTGAATTCTTCTCACAATTTTCTTGACAGAAAGAGGAATGAGACTGTTTTACTGGGTGAAAACTTGTGTTGGCCTTGATGATACCCTCAACAGTAATGCCAAACCAATTAGGATTGTGGAGAGCTGCTACTAAAACTATTGCTAGTAGTAACACTGGTTCCCACCACCCTGGAGAAAGGCCTACAGGAGACTGAGTGATAGTTTTGGATACTTCATACTCAAGGACTCCATGGCCTCCACCTGTAATTGCAAGGTGGTGCTTATCCCTGAAGCTCTGACTGGAGACCAATGAGCATTTGCTTGTTTTACACACTTTAGAAACTTAGTGCTGTGGTAATGATTTTCATTTGTTGAAAATGGTTGTGAATCAGCAGCTGCAGCAATGCCTCTTAACTGCTTTTCCTGTAATGAAAAACATGTTACCAAACAGTATTTCAGAGCACTGAGACAGATTTTAGGCTAAGTGTCTGAGTCTGATAGATGGTATTCTCAGAGATCTCACACTAATAGTCTACCTACATGTGACCTTAATGACATTACAGGAGTCCTATAGAAATTACTTGTCAGAATTCCTCAGCTGCTCTTCATGCTTGTAGAGTGGAGGAGAAGAGTAGTTCCTTTGTCTGAATGCCTGTAAATACTTAAGTAAAGCAACAGGTGTATCAGTAGGTTTAAGGCTACAGCACAGTCCTAAGCATGGCTCTGAGGGGATGGTGGCCCAAGTGTTAATTCATGCTGCAAAACTAAGTGTTTCACACAAAACTACCTTCCTGGATTTCAGTGGCATGTCTTGGAAACTGCCTGTCTGCTCTGGAAAATGAATTCTGGAGGAGGGAGTTGTAGCTTTAGAAAAACTCTCTCCATATTTCAAGTTACTTCATAGGGAACCTCAAGCTGTTTTTTGACACTTCTTAGCTGCAGTGGTTACCAAACTGTTTCTCACCCTTGTCTGCTCATTCTGTTCTCTTTTCCTTACCCTTTCTTAGTTGCCAGCACAACGTACTTGTGGTGTATGTGACAAACCAGATGTCAGAACTGATCTGCATTAGCTGCAAACTGTCAAGAATATGCACTTAAATCTTGACTCCTCCACCTCCCTGGGCAGCACATTCCAATGGCCAATTACTTTCTGTGAAGAGCTTTCTCCTCACCTCCAGCCTAAACTTCCCCTGGCTCAGCTTGAGGCTGTGTCCTCTTATTCTGTCACAGCAATCCCCACCTGTCTACAACCTCCTTTCAGGAAGCTCTGGAGAGCAATAAGGTCTCCCCTGACCCTTCTCTTCTCCAGGCTAGACAACATTTCATGTCCTCATAGCCATCACCGTGATAGGAACAAGTATCAGGAGGAAAAGAATTTATTGGATGGATTCTATTTCTAGAGGAGAAGTTTGGAAACACTGCAATCCCCTTCATGAAAGCTTTGCTTTAGTAAGCAGGACCATTAATACTCAATGATGGTTTGTACATTTGTTCCAAGCACCTCTGATTGCTTCTACAATAAAAACTCTGGAGAGGATATTTTTTTTTCCTGAAAAGCTGAACTGAAATGAATGGAATTCTATTTGATTTTCCTTTTAAGGAAGAAATCTTAGTTGAATAGAATCCCTGAAATAGTCTTTGTGTCTTGAAATTGAAAACAAGCTCTTGAAAATACTTTGAAAAGTTAATGCTTTGAGTAGTGTAGTAAGTGGGCCTTTACCTCTGATAAGATGATAGGGAGTAGTAGGCAAGATCATAGTGAAATGCCCAAGTACATCACATAAGATGCCAGCATTGTGCAAAACAGAATTCTGAGCCAAATTTAGAAATACAAGCTTTTGCCCATGAGATAGTTGCAAAACAGCAAATGTGCTGGTCTGGCATTAATTGCTAACTTTCAGTTTTTCTCCTCCTCTGTTTCTCAGTGTAGCAACTTTCCCACGTGTGGCTGATGCTTAAGTTTCCCCCTCTACTGAAATGTCTCCCAGTAGTGCTAAAAGATATATTGCTTTTTATTGTTTGACTAAATAGCTTAACAACAAAAATAAGGAAGGGGAGGGATGCGTAGCGTGTGTCATGAAATCCTTTCCTTCTATTTCCTGTTCCTGAAACATGCCAAGGTTTTGAGTATAACTTCTTTATTTTGTGTTCTATGTAGTTATTCCAAATCTATAATTCTCTTTCTGCTTTGAGTTTAACTGGAGAGTCACAGAGGAAAGTTAATTATGGAGTGAGAAGAAAAGGGAGGGATAGGGGAAAACCTCACCTTGCTTTGCCTTGGCTCACCACAGCTATACCAGTGCTTCTCTCATGATTCTTCAGAATCCTTGACATAAATCAGTGATAAATAAAGGTTTTTTTTGATCACTGTGAAATCCTGCTTGTGTTTAAATCTTTTGAGGATGGGATAGCTTTGTGTTCTCTTTTAAGTATAGCTGAAACTGGGCAAACCTTTTAAAGCAGCATGTCTTCAGTACAAGTGAATGTAGTATTTAAGCTGTCTGTTTGGGAAGTAGGTTTGACTACAACCTTTTCCCTACCTTTCTGATAATTTTCCTTTGACAAAGTACATATGCCTAAAAAAAAGGCAGACCACCTACTGCTGTTCTGGCTTTAAGGATATACTTACAAACCACTTGAGCTTTGAGATACAGGCTGAAAATAGGAATGTGTGTTGGTCTGTAGTAATCTTAATGAATACAGTGTTGCTAGTTTTGGAAGGATAAAAGACATTATTTCCTTACCTGTATCTTCTGTTGAGAAAATAGGTGTTTGACCAGCAGAATTCAGCAGTCTAGAAGAATAAAGGGAAATTCTGAAGTAAAAAAAAACCACTGAACTTCAGTGACTTAGTGCCTGCTTGCATTTTAAGAGTCACTGCTGGGCACTTACCAGAATGGCATTTACAGATTCGTGGAAGGGGTAAGGAGGTGATTCTAACTCCCAAGTGGTGGAAATGCATCTACTAGATGCCCACACCAGTGCTCTCTGAAGTGGGAGGCATGCACCTTGGGAAGAAAGTATTTTGTACTGTTAATAAAGATAAAATAAACACTGGGTTTCATTTCATCCCTGTGAATCTGTTGTGCATGTTTTATAGGGTGTAATATTAGTACAGCAGGACATGTATATAATTAGGGTGCAGGCTAAAACACATTTTTACTGCTGTGGTATGTGACAAGATTTGAAGAGCACACATCTGTAGGGTTAGATTGTTTGGAGGGAAGATGTTTCACCTAATAACAGCAGTTTGTTACCTCTTGCAGTACAGGAGTTCCCTGTGCCATTCCTTGTAATGCTGGATACTCTCCAGACTACTGAACACTTTCTTTTCTTTGTTTCCTAATCAATGCCTGGTGACTCAGAAAATTTTATGACTGCAGTAGAATTCAAAGAAGTGTTCTTTATCCAAATGAATAGTAAAGATTCTTTCTTTGGAGCTTGCTTCCTGTTTTTTGCAGCAATAATACAAACTTCTTGTATACTCCCATCCCCTCTGCTTGAAATCTGTCATTATACAGCCTGGGTTGTACTTGGACTGTTCCTGTTAATCTAGTTGAACATTGAGATACTCAGTGTCCAAGGAAGCTAAATCAGTTTCATTTTCCTGGATGTCTGTGGGTAGATATGTACTTTGTAGTGTGGTGGTATTCTGCTGTTGAGGCAGGCACTCTGCAAGAAACTTGCTTTGAATTAGTTTGGAAAACATCATTCTTGTTGTTGGAGAATGGAGGGCAGGCAAGGCTATAAGGTGTAGTAGCAATGAGAGCTCAGGAGGTTTTTACATCCTCCTACTGTATCCTAGCTGTAGGCTTCTTAAGGGCTGTGTGGGTCAGGTTGGGGAGTAGTGGTGATTTAATTCCTCTTTTGTAATGCAAAGCACTTAAATTCAAAGGGATTGAGGGCTCTTAACACTTACAGAGAGCCATATGAATGGCAAAGATAATTAAAACAGGTGACTAGCTGAAGGGGTAACTTGTTCGAAGTTTTGGGAGAGAATATGCAAATACAATACTTCATGTCAACTAAGAGCTTGCACTACCAAACTTCTTACTCCTCCTCCTCCATCTTTTTGCAATTACAGTAGCTTAACTGTAAATTTGGAAATCTGTGCTGAAAGGAAAACTTAATTAGGCTGAATTTTGCTCACATAAGTAGCATTTTATTTCTTACAAGAGAATGAAGTTCAAGTTTATACTCTTGAACCTTTCCAGTTAATTTGTAATCTCTTAATCCTGGTTAATATTTTGGAACACAGTTCAAAGATAAACTGGAACTGGGAAGCAGCCTTTCAGTTGAAAAGCCACAAGAAGTCATAAGGGTCAAACAGTGCTAATAAAGTCTTGTAGTTGTTTTTGATCTAAAGCAGATTGGAGATTTTTTTTTCCCTTTAAAAATGGTATCAAAGATTTTTTTCCTGAAAGTTAACACTTAGGTGTCAGAAGTTACATAGCAGAGCTGAGAGATTTACTCTGGCTGTTAACAGGGGGTTTACTCAACTTTTACTTTCTATACATAAATAGCTATTGCTAGTGAAAGTGATTGTGCAAAGTGCAACTCTGTCAGGCTGTGGGAAGAACTTTGGGGAAATAGCTGCATGAAATGATACAGGGGCTTGTTGAGGGAGCATTCCTGTCCTGGGAGCTGTGGAGAGGAGACAGAGGGCAGCGATTTCCTCTCCATTATCTGCATGGGTGAAAACAGTCTTGGCTATTTGAGTAGATGGGGTGGTGAGGACATTCCTTATAGCCAGCTGGCCTGTTTCAGGTATGGGAGATCCACATTTTTACTGGATCCACAATTAAGATCTCAGTGTTTGAACTTAAGTGCATTATATACTGCTATGAAATTAGATGTTGCGTAGGTACATAGGACCTGATGTGGCTCAGTTGGTAGCACCTAAGACCCTTAATGGGAAGGTTGTGAGTTCAAGCCTGCAGTGGGCAGTAGTGTCCTCCCTCCTCTAGTCATGAGGTCTGTGGTGACAGGTTGGACTCGATGATCTTTGAGGTCTCTTCCAGCCTTAGTTAGTGATACTAATAATAATAAGGACAAGGGTTGAATGTTACATAACTACAATTGGACTCAATTAGAAAGATCTTTTTCAACCTAAGTGATTCTGTGACTTATAGTTACACACACATATATATTATACATATGTAACTGAGCTTGAAGTTCATAGTATCAGTCAGGGTTGGAAGGGACCACAAAGATCATCTAGTTCCAACCCCCCTGCCATGGGCAGGGACACCCCACACTAGATCAGGCTGGCCACAGCCTCAGCCAGCCTGGGCTTAAACACCTCCAGGGATGGGGCCCCAACCACCTTCCTGGACAACCCATTCCAGGGCTTCACCACTCTCCTGGGGAAGAACTTCCTCCTCACATCCAGCCTGAATCTCCCCACCTCCAGCTTCATTCCATTCCCCCTAGTCCTGTCACTGCCTGAGATCCTGAGCAGTCCCTTCCCAGCCTTCCTGTAGGCCCCCTTCAGATACTGGAAGCCACAATTAGGTCACCTCAGAGCCTTCTTTTCTCCGCGTTGAACAGCCCCAGCTCCTTCAGCCTGTCCTCATAGGAGAGGTGCTCCAGCTTCAGTGACACTTTTGTTTGTTTTTGATACTAAGTACACTGACAGGAAACACTTGCTAACTGAGGTCTATTCCTGAAAGCAAACAGTTTGCAGAATTCCTCAGGGTTGGAAGATAAACAGTTACAGCCAGTTGGTGGATTGAACCGGCTACCAGCTCAGTACTAAGTGCAGTATTGAAGTGATGAGGTAATAAATACTTAATGATCCTTAAAATCATTAGAGAGCAGCCATCAGTTTATTGAACATGGTGGGTTTACAGAGGGTCATCCCTGAAAGGTTTCTTACCCCAGAAAGAGCTAATCACACCACTTATATAGAGCCTAACAATACATGCATCAGGATTCTGAAAGCTTATTTTGCAAAGACAAGGTCCTTTCACTCCTGGTTCTTCATTGTCATAGTCTGGCCTCCCGACATCATTGCTACTGATTCTTCTTCTTCTAGTTAATTCAAGTTGGTTTCCAGCCACTCCTCAAGTGAGTGAGAATTCTTATCTTGGCCCCTTCAGGTTCAGCAGCTGTGTCTGGGGGCTGCAATTTTATCAGAACTCAAGGTTGTACCTATGTCTTATGTTTAATTAAAACACTTGTATGTCTAAAAACTTTTATGCTAACTCTTTTATGCTACTGAGAATTTTTTAACAGAAAGACAGTTAACAAAAACCATTCCAGTAGAAAGAAAACACTTAATGAAAAGCAACCAGTGAGTTTCCCCCATTACATTGCCCCCCTTTCCAGTTTCAGTCTGATGCTTCAGCTTGTTCCTTTTCCATTAGCTGTAATCCTGTATAGGGCTCTGACAACACCACATATAATAGTTGAATACCACACAACACTACAATCAATATCAAACTGCCCACAAGGAGTTGCTTTAGCCAGTTTAGGTTGGGTAGCCACTCTGTTAGCTTATGCCATGCTTCTCCAAAGCCATAGCTGGTGTCACCATCATAGAATTGTTAGGGTTGGAAGGGACCTCAAGGATCACCCAGTTCCAACCCCCCTGCCATGGGCAGGGACACCTCACACTAGATCAGGTTGCTCAGAGACACATCCATATTTTATGACTACTCCCTTAATATCAAAGGTCTCTACATCTGTATTGTTATGGCAAAAATTAGCTTTTGGAACATACCTCCTATCAAGTGTAGTGTTTGTTAGCATTAGCAACTGCAATTCAATTCAGGGATTGCAGAACCACTGCCACACTTACATGTACCATTCTCTACCAAAGGATGGTTTAATTTAGAAAATGAGATGTTGGTCCAATTTGCACTGATTATTCCACATAAAGGTACTTCCAAGTTTTCTCTAGGCATGGCAGTGCAGATCCAGCAATCCCTAACCTTAGTGCTACTAGCTCAAGTTTGGAAGGCCTGGTGTTGTGCATTCTTATGCCAAGCAACAGTTACAATATTTACACATCTTATTGCCTCTGTAGTTTTAGCTTCAGGGGGCTGATGGATTCAGAAGTCCACTGCTTATCTGGAGCTTTCTCCACCTGGGACTGGTATATCCATGCTGGCTCTTCCTTGATCTTGATTGCAGTGTAGTTTGTAAGCAGCACCTGATAAGGTCCACTCTGCTTCTCAGCCAAGGGGTCACCTGTGAAATTCTTAACACAACTATGTTCCCAGGACAATGTTATTAATTATCTCCAGTTGGTTTTCTAAAAGATAACAAAATTTTGTAAGTAAGAATTCCCCAACTGATTCACATCTTACCCTGTGTACCTATCACATAGTGTCTTGAAATCCCTTGCACTCCCAGTAATGCAGTTTTGACTTATTGTAGTATATGATTCATTTTCTCCACTGGCCTGTGGTCTGTAGGGTATATGCAATTGCCAATCAGTTTTCAATATTTTCTAGCCTGTTGCATTACTTAAGCACAGCAATGAGTACCTCTGTCTGGTGGAATAACCATGAGCACTCCCAGAGAAAGGCCTTGGTCATCTGAAACGATATCTGAGCACTAAAAGGTACCCCCCCACACACCTTGGCAGTTTTGAGAAAGTGATGTACTGCTATTTCCTCCTAGGAATTTCCTTTCCCAGTGTATATCTCAGTATGTTTTATTCTATTCTACCCTAACAACTCCCCATATTAGTTTACCTAAGATTATAACCCTGATATTGTTTAATTGGTCCCATCCTTAAAGGAATGGATGTCTGTTTTTAAATACTCAAAACTCCTGGTTGCTTAAAATGCTTTTTCTATTATCTAAGGCTAAATCCTGTCCCCTTAACATGTTTTCTGCTGTCTTTGGCCCCATCATCAGCCAATTCATTATCTTTCTCAGGATCAGTGTTACCCTTCTTGGAACAGCAATCTCAGCAGTTGGACCACTTCTGATAGATGTAGTATCTCTTCTGCATATTTTATCTGCTTTCCTTGGAGCTGTTAACTGTCTCTTAAACTTGTCTGTAATGGTCACTGCATTCCTGCTTCTCGGATATCTTGCCAGACGAAACCACTCCAGCTGTCCTCTGCATTCACAGGCTCTTCCTTCAGGTTTGGTCTGTTAGAGTAAATGCAGCTTCTGTAGTGTCCAGACAGTCATGGTTCTGTGGCAACTCCACTGAGAGAAGAAGCTGGATTTATAACATCAGTTATTTCAATCGTGATGTCTTTGTATCAGGCCTAGTGCCGGTGCCCTCATTAGCTTTTTCTTTGAGGGTTTTGAATCCTGACTCAGTGATGTTTTTCTTTATCAGTTTATACAAAGGTCCATAATTACAGATCCATAATTGGCACTAGCCTGTCATTTCCAGAAAGGCTTTCAAGGTCTGTTAGTGTCTGGAGAGGAGTAATCTTGCAGATGGCTGCTTCTGGTGTTCCCACTTCCAGGTGTGTAGGAGAAGACTGCAAGAGACTGAGGCCAAGTGGATTTTTAGTCAGAAAAGCTTGCTCATGCCTCAGTTTCTTGGCCTTAGGTTCTGATGATAAGTCCCAGAACTGTGGGGCTGTTCTTAAACTCTTATGATAACACTGTCCAGTTAAACTGCTTATTTTTTTTTCCTCCTACTCATGGCAGGGCTTTCCATTCAAGTGTAAATAACTTTTCTTGGCTCTCTGGAGGCCAAGACAAACAGAAAACATGTCTTGTAGATGTATCTGTATATTCTCCTAATATATCCCATCTCTTTTTGCTTTCCCTCATACCAATAAATTCTTTAAAATTAAGCTTAAAAGATCCAGTAGCTCTTCCTCCTGCACCAACATTATACTTTCTCACTCAAGTAATATTGCCACACTTGATTCTATTAAGTCATTACATAATAAGTCTAATACATTCCCATTGCTTTTCTTGCTTTGATCTTAAAGATTTGAAGAAAATGCCTTGTCCTGTTGGCCAGTGGCTTTTTTTCAGTTCCAAGACCAGTACTAATTAATCCTTGATTTACAACAGAAGAGGCACCTGCATCCACCAGAAACTCTACCTCTTTTTCCTCATTTTAACCAGGGGGCCCGCTTCTGACGCGGCGTCGGCCCACCACACCGGACAATCTTTCTTCCGATGTTCCTTTTCATAACAATAAGAACATCGGATTTTCCCCAAGCCCTTCTTCACAAAATTTCTTTTCTCCATTGCCTCTCGACTGATAAAAACCCTCCAAGCCTCTTCTACCAGTCTCCTTAGATCTCCTCTGTCAGGTTCTTTAAGTTTTCGGAGCTTTTTCTGTATGTCTGGGGACGACTGTCCCCGAAACAGGGAAATGAGCTGTTGCTTCCCTGCATCGGAGGCAGGGTCCAACCCTGTGTGTGTTCTCAGGGCCGTTTGCAATTTCTCTAGAAACTCTGTGGGAGATTCTTGTGGTCCCTGCCTAACAGAGTATAAAGCTGATTCATTTGCTGCTTCTGGTACTGCGTTTTCTGATCCCGTGCTTAAGGGAAGCATTTTGTTTTTACTTTCGCCCTGCATCTGATCTTGTATGTATTTTAATACTAGTTGTTTCTCAGTTTCAGACCACATCCAAGTCCTGTGATACCACCACAGAGTAATAACAAGTGTCAATCCTAATATCAAACACACAACGAACATATTCCACTTAACGTTCACAAACTTCTGTTTGTTCCGTAGGAATTTGCACTGGGAAAAGGAACTCAATCACACAGGCGGTTTAGATACTCCCTCTCAGGGTGAAGCACAGGTCACGAATCGTATAGCAGAACATGCACACCTCTCCCTGTATTACATCCACACCACACACTTCAAATTCTGATACCGTGTATCACACCAAAGCAAAGCGGACCCTGGACCTGCCGGAGGGTGTTCTCGAAAATCACCGAGTGAAAGACAAACCAAAGAAACACAACACCTTAGTACTAACGGCACAGTCACAACAGCTCAGTTAGCACTTAATCGCTGACGGCCACACAGCCCACTCGCACCCCGCAAAAGCGGCGCGGGAGGGGAGAGGCAGTGCAGTGCCGCTGCCCTCTTCCCCCCTGCCTTCTCCTTTCCGGAGCAGAGGGGAGGGGGAGGGGACCCTCGATGCTCAGAGCCGCAGACCACGTTACCGAGGCCTAAGAAACCGTTCCGACGAACAATCGCAATGGTCTCGTACCTCCCGATTTTCCTACACAGGGAAGGATACTGAAAAGGCGCTCCCCGCACTTACAGAGGGAAGAAAGGCTCACCCTGGTTCTTCCCCAACCAGCACGGGGGTGGATACCTAGCGTCCGGCTGCTCCTTTCACTTCACCTGCGCCTGGCGTCCCAAAGTGACTTAGGGTCTGACCTTCCCGAGAGACCCGGCTTTTCCAAAACTAATTCTTAAAGGATGCTTTGTATCACAGGTGAGTCTTGTCTGGACCTCGGCTGTCCTAGAGAGGAGTCCCTCCGGAAAAATGTCCAGTGGCGCCAGGGAATTGTTTCGGGGAACAGAACGGAACTAGTGAAGTAACTCCAGGGGAGCCCTTGCTGCGGGGCTCTCCTTGGCCCGAGCGGGGGGCCGGAGTCCTTGCTGCGGGGCTCTCGTTTGGCCCGAGCCGGGGGGCCGGAGTCCTTGCTGCGGGGCTCTCCTTGGCCCGAGCCGGGGGGCCGGAGTCCTTGCTGCGGGGCTCTCCTTGGCCCGAGCCGGGGGGCCGGAGTCCTTGCTGCGGGGCTCTCCTTGGCCCGAGCCGGGGGGCCGGAGTCCTTGCTGCGGGGCTCTCCTTGGCCCGAGCCGGGGGGCCGGAGTCCTTGCTGCGGGGCTCTCCTTGGCCCGAGCGGGTCCGTCTCAGTGCCGGTCGCTCCACTCCCAGGATCCGTTGAAGCTCAAAAGCAGATATGCCTGGCTTTCCCACTGATGGAGTGATAAAGGCTTAAAGATCGTTAAAATCATTAGAGAAAAAAACATCAGTTTATTGAACACGGTGAGTTCGCAGAGGGTTGTCCCCGACAGGCTGCAATCCCCGTAAAGAGCTAATCACACCTCTTATATAGAGCCTAACAATACATATGCATCAGGATTCTAAAAGCTTATTTTGCATAGATAAGGTCCTTTCACTCCTGGTTCTTCGTTGTCGCCTTCTGGTCTCCCGACAACATTGCCGCTGATTCTTCTAGTTAATTCAAGTTGTTTTCCAGCCACTCTTCATGTGGGTGAGAATTCTTATCTTGGCCCCTTCATGTTTGGCAGCTGTGTCTGGGGGCTGCAATTTTATCAGAACTCAAGGTTGTACCGATGTCTTATGTTTAGTTAAAACGTTCTTATTGATGTCTAAACACCTATCTCTTACACTGACTCTTTATCTGTTATGCTACTGAGAGAATTTTCTAACAGACAGAAAGAGAAACAGTTAACATTCCAGTAGAAAGAAAACCCTTAATGAAAGGCAACCAGTGAGTTTCCCCACTTCAGAGGTGATTTCAGATCCGTTTTCTTTCTTGCCCTCTCCCCGAAGGAAACTGACAACCTTGTCTGGAGTCATTCAGTGTTGAGCAAGTGGTTTTTAATCCCAAAGCAGCAGTTTTTCTTACCAGTTTGTGCCTGACTGAGCATCAGCTCTGTTAGTAGTGGACTGGAGAAAGAGCTAGAAAGCAGTTTTGGCTTCTGATGCTCTTCCAAGTTCCTTTGATATCACTTTTTTTAGGCTTATATTTGTGTAAATACAAAGAACTAAAGAAATTTTATCAGGCATTGTGTGGCCCTGCATCGCTGCTGGTAAGCTCTGAGGGGTGGAGGTGGAAATAATCTCATCAAAGATGGTTTTGTTCTGTATTTGGGATGGAAGTTCTGTTGTGCTGCAGCCACAATGTTGATAGGATCACTGTGAATGGTAAACTCATTCTCAGTGATGGTTAATCTCTGACAGGAATCAGCAACAAGAGGCAACACTTATTTCAGTAGCTTGAATTTAGTTAGTGGGGTAAGTAAGGGGAAGAGTGAGCAGTTTTGTACTTGGGGATGAGAGCTTCATAAGTGAGTACGCACCTTTGGAGTAGTAAGGGCATGTGTCAATGCCTATCAAACCTGGGCAATTATCTCAATTTAAAACACAGAGGACACTAGAGCAGCTCTGGAGTCAGAGAATAAAAGTGTGTCCCTGGAATAGCAAAGTCTCAATTACACATTTCAGGGTGGATACAGTGTTTGAAAATACAGAGTAGCAGAATGAATGTCAGTTGTCAGATGCACATCTCAGACTTCCAAGGTCTGGTGAATGAAGTGTGTGTGGGTGGATGAGTTGTGTTCTTTTGTATCTTCAGATACTGTGTGAGCTTGTTCTTTTGTGGTGTTCTACTTAACACTGGGAGCCGAGATATTTAATGTGTCTGGATGTTTCTGCAGTTTTAACTCTTCCATCTTGGAACAAGGTAGATGATAGCAAGCCTCTTGTCCTTCCTGGTTTAGGAAAATGTTATTTTCTCCTTTGCATTTGCAAGTTTGTTCCCTTCTACACAGATATCAGCTGCTTTTACATTTGTTTTCACTTAAAACGTTTGACTTGTGACGTTTATTCTTTCCCAGAGTCTTAAACAGATACTATACTAACAGAAACTTTTTGAGAGTATCAGTAATGTGTCTGTGTAACCACAGGTTATTCTTCATGTTTATACTCTTTCACTAACTTGTACCAAGTGATGATTTGAATGAATGTGGAGAGGAGCACCCTTCATAGATGAGAAAGCTGATAGTGTTGTCTTCCTGCTTTCTCTTTTACTTCCTATGTGATTCACTGGAATGCCTTAACAGTAGAAGTGTAAAACTTAACTTGTATATTTTGGTTGTATTCCATGTAGTTGAGTCTTTTGACAAAAGAGGAAGTGTGTGTGTGCATGGATATGGAAAGAGGATGTGAAATGGTAGTTGGGTAGATAAGGGAGAGAGCTGGGGCTGGAAGCTAAAATCTAGGGGCTTTTTGAAGCTACATTAACATCATGACCTGTATTCAGCTTCCCTATAGCCATGCAGAATTTCAGTTAAGCTAATGGATATCAGAAGAATTAAGTCTCCATTGAAATTCATCTTTGTAGCCCAAAACAGTTAGGTGTTTTCCCCTTTAAATCTGGGAAATAGCTTGGTTAGGGCTTTAAACTGGAAACTTAATGATTTAGTTGTACCTTGGTAACAAAAATGAGTAGCATACGAATTTATTGCAGGAATCCTGGTGTATTTTGTACCCTTTAAGGTGGGGAAAGTGGAGAGAATGACCATCTCTGTATTAATTGTCCTGTTGAGTTTGCTCTGATTAAAACAGGAGCTTTGTTCTTCCTTGCAGCTACCGATCTTCTTTTGGCTTGGAATCCCATTTGTCTGGGGCTGGTAGAAGGAATCATTGGTAAAGTTCAGCTTCATACAGGTATGTGGCTGGTTTTGGTGTCATTTGTTGTTTATTTTTCCTTTCTTTTCACTCTTCTCTGGCAGCATCACTGACTCAAAACATACTGTGTAGCTCAAATGGAATTTGTAGTGCTCTTTGCAGTGGAGGAGTACTCTGCAACTGTGTGAACTTGTCAAAGTTGTCATATTGTAGCTGCAGGTGCACATTCCCCCTGCTTTCCAGGTTCATGTGAAAGAACAAACAAATCTTTACTCTTTGGGAATGTGGTTCAAGGTCTGTAGGCTCCATGTGAGATGTGTAAAATTCTTGCACCCTATGGAATAATTCTTTCAAGCACTTTTTGTTGTCCTGCTATGGTTAATGGAAACTTTCACAAATACAAAGCTTGAATTCTTGATGGTATATGAAAACCTGAAGAATAATTACTACCCTGGTAGATGACTTTTTGAAACTAAAAGGAACTCTAAGCTTACTTTTAGTTAAATGTAAGGTATAGCTGTAAAATAGAAGCAGATGTAGAATGCACTGTGACTTTAACTATCTCCAACTGATTCTGGTAAGACTTTCCTGTAAAATAAGGTCAGTGCTCTTTTACCTTTAGTTAGCTGCAAATTCCTATAGCCATAATAAATACTTATTTTGATCCTTACTAGCTTTGTAGAAAAATCTTTCCAGGTAAATAGAGCTCCAATATCTATTTGCTGACAGATAGGAAAGCTAGCTATAAACTCTGCTTCACTGCCTCTGTGCTGTTTTTTGTTGTGGATACTTAGCCCCTGAATTTAAAGTAGTGCCTGGCAATGTGATCAATACAGGTAAAGTTTCAAGTGTGTTCCAGGATAGCAGAATGGATTAAGTGCTGAAATGGATCAGATGCTTGTGCTCCATTGAATAGAAACAGATTGTTCAAGAAGGCAATGGCATAGTAGGAATAGGGAAGGAAGGAAGACAGGGACTGGTACTGCACTGCATGAGGGTATGACAGATTTGGTTCTAGGAAATGCTTGGCTCTCTATTTACTGGAAGCCCTAGGTCCTGCTCCTGGGAGGAGCAGTTCAGAGCCCATGTCTCCACAAAGGTTATTGTCAGACATGTCTTTTCCAGTTACATTGCTTCATCTTCTTTGAACTTCACCTGATTTCCCTTTTTTTCCTATGCTCATTCTACAGAGGAGATTCAAGAGGAGATTGGACGTGGCACTTGGTGCCATGGTCTAGTCATGGGGTCTGTGTTGATAGGCTGGACTCGATGATCCTCAAGGTCCTTTTCAACCTAAGTTATACTGTGATACAGATCTATTCAGCCATCCTTTTTCAGATCTGATGATGTGAAGTGGTTCAGGCTCTGCCACCCCATTTTAACTTCTCATCCAGGTTGTCTGTGCTGTTTAGCATGTGCTGTTTATGCTGAACGATGGCTAAGCTCCAGTAATGACTTTTTTCTGCTGTGGGAAAGTGCTCAGTGATTGTTTTTTAGCATGTTGTTTTGTATTTGCTTTTTTAAACCAAGCACTGAAGTACACAAAGGCCTTTCCCCCTCTCTCTAGGGAATTTAGTTATAAAAGCCTTTGAAGGGGGAGACTTAGTCAAATGCTTTCTGGAAGGTCTAGTATCTTATAGCAACTGAATATCTTGCAGGTGTGCTTATTGTGAGGCACTTCCTCTGCTTATGAAAGCAGAGTTGAAACTTTCCCTAGCATGTGACTCTTCAACAGGTTGCCAGCTTGGATTGCCAAGTAAATCAAGATTATCTCTGGTAGTCTTTCCATGTCTCCTGTAGAGCTACTGAATCAACTATGTTCATCTGTTCAGTTGCTGCCTAGGCCAGGGGAAGCCTTCTGTTTCCTCTCTGCATTGTTTGGTGGACACCATCACCAATTGTTCAGACTGTCCTTGTTTATATTGTGGTGTTTAGTGATGCAGCTGTCCTGTAAACAGGTATTTATTTTCTGCCTTTAAAGGTCTGAAGAAAGATACAACCTTCACATGTTTATCCTTCTGCTGAGAACTGCTTCTCCTTTGAATTTGCTAACAGTTGATGAATGTTCTCCATCAGACTACAGTCAAAATGAGGGGACTGAGATGTCTTAGGTCTCTTAAAGCCTATTGCTGTCCATGAACTCTCACTTGCTCATATTCAAATTTAGTTTTATGTAATCCTCCAGCTGAATCACCTAGCACTCTGTAGCAGTAACCTGTCTTCATTACTTATTCTTGTATCAATCTTTGTCACTTGGAAACTTTGTCAGCAGAAGCATAAATATTTAACACTGCAGAACCATTATCCCCAGTTAGTAAGGGCACTGTGCTGTGGAAGCTGGTTGAAATGCTTGTCTCCCAAAGCTGAGCTGGAAGGAGGACTTGTTGCTCTGCTTTCTTCTCCCTTGCCTCCAGACTATAAGGATCAGAAAACCTTGAAGCTTTTTTGGATTACTAGAGTCCTGTATGGGCTTGTCCTGCTCAAAACCTTGCTATTGGCTCTGGTTAGAAAGAACAACTGGTGTGCATTAAAAATACTTAGCACATGCTGACTAACTCTGGAAAGCTGAAATACCTTTTCATGTATTGAAGTTGCTTGCCCTTTTGCCTTGGGCATAAATCTTTTGGTTTTGAAAGATTTGCTTAATGCAGGAATGGTGGAGTGGTCCTAAAATGACCTTGAAATGTCCCTGTAGTCAGTTTTGGTCTGTTTTTAATTTAACATTGAGGTAGCCTGGACAAATTGCTGTAAGCAGGGATGGGATTTAATTTACTCTTAATCTTGCTGTTGTTATCGCTGGCCTAGTGCAGGAGAACTTGTAGGAAAGCTGCTGTGGCAAGGAAGCAGCCTCTTAAAAAGCAGCTAGCCAACATTAGATGGTCTGTTTTCTAATTCTCTGAAGAATTTTTGCCATGAGAGGGTCAGTTGTACCTCTAGACATAACTTTACACTCACATTGAAGATGAAAGTCTATTTAAAGTATCATTTGTCTTCCTCAGTACTGAATTATCTTTAAGAGGCTTTCTGTTGTTAAGAGGAGGCAAAATATAACCCAAACAACAAAACCTTAATTGAATATCAGAATGCAAGGCTATGGTAATCCTGCCTTTTTCTGCCTCATCCCGTGCTGGAGTGTGTCCAGAGAAGGGCCAGAAGGATGATCAGAGGGCTGAAGGAGTTGGGGCTGTTCAGTCTGCAGAGGAGAAGGCTCCGAGGTGACCTAATTGTGGCCTTCCAGTATCTGAAGGGGGCCTAAAGAAAGGCTGTGGAAGGACTTCTCTGGATCTCAGGTAGTGATAGGACTAGGGGGAATGGAATGAAGCTGGAGGTGGGGAGATTCAGGCTGGATGTGAGGAGGAGGTTCTTCCCCATGAGAGTGGTGAAGCCCTGGAATGGGTTGTCCAGGGAGGTGGTCGAGGCCCCGTCCCTGGAGGTATTTAAGCCCAGGCTGGATGAGGCTCTGGCCAGCCTGATCTAGTGTGGGGTGTCCCTGCCCATGGCAGGGGGGTTGGAACTAGATGATCCTTGTGGTCCTTTCCAACCCTGAATAATACTATGATACTATGTGGAGCAAGAATGGAAATAAAAGGGACAGGATTTTAGGATGCCTTGTTGGGATTAGTTACTGCAGTGGAACATTGCACGTTTTCCTGGTACAGATTCACAATTGAATTGCCTCTGCATGATCTGCCCATCTAGAGGCAAGCATGTCTCTTGCATAAACAGTTTCTCCTTTATAGAATGCTAATTTTGTTTTGTGGTCCCTTTACTGCCTGTACATACAAATATCAGTGTAGCCCCTCAGTTTCCTCTTGTCAGAGTCTCAACACAGGAGGAGAAACAGCTTGTGTTATTTTTTTGTTGGAATTAAAAGTAAGGATACTTTGATCCAGTGAAATGGTTAATGGCAGCCTGAAATGGAATCACTTTTGATCAGAGACAACATTGTAGTGCTAGAACTTGCTCAGAGTTAATTCTTTATATCTACCTATAACCAAAGTTGGATTTCTTAGCTAATTTCAGCAGCTTAGACTTAACTCATTCATTACCACTGCATGTTTTTGTTTCTTGCTCACATTCCTGTGCAGTCTAATGTGTATCAGTTTGTGCTTTTCCAGTGCTGGTTAATTAATACCCAAATGAAACATTGCTGGCAAAGGCTCCATAGACTCAGTAAATAGAAGGGACATGGAGTTCCTCTTTCTCTATCCCCAGGAAAGGAAGACTCCTGTTTTTTTTAGCATGCCTCTGCAACTTGAGAGAAAGAATGAGTGGTTCAGCATCTGAAATCTCCTCAATGAGATGTAACTGCTGCCATTTCTAACTTCATGCAGTCAACAACTCAGAACTTTTGGTTTTGCTTTATTATTTGGCTAAGAAGCAAAAAAGGTTGCATGGAATTCCTTGTCTAACATCATAATACTTGGGATCTCAGGTAGTGATAGGAGTAGGGGGAATGGAATGAAACTGGAGGTGGGGAGATTCAGGCTGGATGTGAGGAGGAGGTTCTTCCCCATGAGAGTGGTGAAACCCTGGAATGGGTTGTCCAGGGAGGTGGTTGAGGCCCCGTCCCTGGGGGTGTTTAAGAGCAGGCTGGCTGAGGCTCTGTCCAGCCTGATCTAGTGTGGGGTGTCCCTGCCCATGGCGGGGGGTTGGAACTAGATGATCCCTGTGGTCCCTTCCAACCCTGAATGATACTATGATACTATGAAAAGGCAGCATTTGTAGTGAATTTATACACATAGAAACACCCAGTGGTCTGGGTTGGAAAGGACCTCCAAAGGTCATCCAATCCAACCCCCTCTGCAGTCAGCAGGGACATCCTCCACTAGATCAGGTTGCCCAGAGCCCCGTCAAGTCTTACTTTGAATATCTCCAGGGATGGGGCCCAACCACCTCCCTGGGCAATCTGTTCCAGTGTTCCACCACTCTCATGGTGCAGAACCTGTTCCTAACATCCACTTTGAATCTGCTCTTCTCTAGTTTGAATCCATAGCCCCTCATCCCATCACTGCAGGCCTTTGGAAACATTAAATATGCGAAAGCATTTGGATGAACTAAATGCTAGGTTATTTGGCAAGTGTTAGAGAAAATAAACAGCAGTGGTGTGCTGCCAATGAAGCAAAAGAAGAGCTAAATTCCTGTTTTAGTGAGGAATGGCAGCTAATAGCTTATTTTAGGTACAGTGCTTTAAATTAGTTGGTGCCATCTGCTCTGCCACAGTGCATAAAACACTGAAAATGAACTTTGGATGTTGAAAGATGATTTGAAGCATGCGGTGTTATGGAATGACATGGCTGTAGTGTTCCTTTCCTGTGCACACCATGCTTCCCTCATTGAGGAGAAAATAGCTAATCTTTTTTCTCTCTCTGTTCTCTGGAACTGCTTTAACTGCAGAAGCACTGCTTTGGGATTCAGTCACTTAGATATTGCTGACAATTATAATATGCTGCTTCTCTGGCTGTTGTTGAAGCTTTTTACTTCAGGGCATACTTTACTACATAATTATTTCCTGACTGTTTTCTTTTGATCTGCTGGGGAATTCCTGCTTTTGTGCAGTGTTCCCTGGCTATAATACAAGTAGGCTTTTGAAATACACCAAGATGATTTTGAGTGCATTGTAAAAGAGTTATAAAAGGGATACAGGACTCACTTGTCTGGGCTCTTCTTGTTTACTGCTGCCAGGGTTTGTTAAGATTAGGTAAACTGAAGAGTAACCAGGGAATATTTTTCTCTTCCAGTTTTGACTAAGGTGTATCTGCTTAGAAATAACTCTATATGATTTCCCCCCCTTTCCCAATGGAATAATTGTTTATTTCACTGGATCTCTAGATTGTATCTTTTCTTAAGAGAGTATCTGGCTTGTTGACATACACAGATGACCTCCTCACAGGAGTAGGTTGTGTGGCTATGCTTCTGTAGCTGGGAATGGATGAGGTTATAGAACAGAAATATCTCTCTGGATGCCCTTTTGTATTACACTTGTGTAAAGCTTGAATTGCTGTGGGTTTCCAGAGGCTCTATTTGTTTTGCCTGTAGGAAAGCAATATAGAAAATGGCTAAGCATTTCCAGATGAAGTGGTAGACACCTGCACCTTTTGCTGGTTTGTGACTCTGGACAACCTGATTTAGTTGAGGATGCCCCTGCTTACTGCAGAGAGGGTTGGACTGGATGACCTTCCAAGGTCAGTTCCACCCCAGACCATTCTATGATTTCCACTTCCTGTTTTAAAAGGATCATCTCACTTTTGCTCTAGAATCTGTCCTGTTTTCCTCAGCTTCCCTTTTCTTTCCACCTCACCCTCACAGTTAAAAGGAATGCTGGAAGCCAAGGCAGGCGTTCCCCAAGTTGTGTTGCCTGTGCTCATACAGGAAAAGCTGTTCCAGCACCTTCTGTCAGTAAGGATGACTGTCTTCCTGGCATTTGCTGTTCTCTTGCCCTTATCCTTTGACCAGTTTTAAGGAGTCTCTATGTATGGCACAGCTTTGACCTAGTCCAGCCTCAGAGCTGACCCTGTGTGAGCAGAGTGATATCCTGAGGTCCCATCTGATGTGACTTGTCTCTGCGATCGTGCTTCTGATGCTGTTTCCTGAGGAAGTAGTGCAGGGCTCCTTTTAGGAGATCACATACATTAAATAAGTGGTGCATGCCTTCATTCCCCTCTTTGCCTTTTGGGGGGCAGCTGTTGGATCTCACAGCACATTGGTAATTATGAGGATCTGTAGCTTTAAATAAAAAGGCTTCTGTGTACCCAACAAAAGCACATCTCTCCTTGAAAGAGTAATGTGGAGGCACAGTAAGAACTGGATGCCATAATACATGTTAGCCTATTTACAATGATCATTCCTTGCCTTTAGACACAGGAAACTGCTACTTACATCATGTCACATTTGGACTGAACTGTTCAAGGATATATTTTCTTTTAGGTTGTAGTTACTGGGAAGATGTTCCCAGCTTTGACAGAGCGTTAATTCTGTGCTGAGAGCATACTGGAAAATCTGGGGAAGAGCACAGCTCTGGATGGGTTGTGGCTTTAAACTCGTTATCCTGTGTGGGCTTGCTCTTGTTTTTTCCTTTTCCTAAGCACTTGAAGGATAAAATACTATTTAGAATTTACTGAGCAGGGAAAACAAACTTTGTATTTGCTCTAAATAGGTTTTTCAAAGGCTGTGGCTGTAGTGAAAGACACAATACATGAGACAACCGACTGTCGCAAGCGTGGAGGCTTATTTAAGTAATCATAGCAGGCTTTTCATGTCTGTATGACCTCTTCAGTTTAACTCAGCTGGTTGCTTCTCAGAAATAGTAAGTGTAGATGTGTGTTCTCTTAAGACTTTCTGTGCCTTTTCCATATCTCAATACTGTTGATTCATAAGAGCCCAGCATGCTACAGATTTAACCAAGGGATTGCAATCTAGGAAGTTTGTCTCCAGGCACATTCAAGCACTCAGAGGGGATGCTTGTTCTGTTTCCCTCTTTCTTTAAAGTGTTGAAGCTGCAACTGCTACTGTTTCAGATCAGATGTGTGCATGGAATGCACCTGTTAGGAGTGCTTCACTGATCTTTGGTACATTATTTCTACACCTCTTAGATGCATATACTACAGGAATGATGCTGTGAAGCTTTAGACATACCTGAGCTGCTTTGTGACACAGTCCATGTTTGCTCACCAGATGTCTTCAGTCATGAATCTTGTAATCAGATGCTACCTATGCCTGTCTTGTTTCCTGTTTTATACACAACAGGAGCTACAAAGGGGCAATCTTAGCTTGCTGTCTCTTGAGCTCCAGCTGTCCTTTTCAAATGGCACTGCCATTAGTGACACTAAGAACGTGCATCATCCTAGAGACTGCCTTATTGCTATGGAATCATAGAATTGTCAGGGCTGGAAGAGACCTCAAGGATCATCCAGTTCCAACCCCGCTGCCGTTGGCAGGGACACTTCACACTGCATAAGGTTGCCCAGATCCACATCCAGCATGGCCTTAAAAACCTCCAGGGATGAGGCTTCCTCCATCACCACCTCCCTGGGCAACCTCTGCCAATGTCTCACCACCCTCATGGGGAAGAACTTCTTCCTAATATCCAGTCTGAATCTATCCATTTCTGGTTTTGCACCATTCCCCCCAGTCCTATCACTCCGTGAAAACCTCAAAAGTCCCTTCCCAGCTTTCTTGTAGCCCCCTTCAGATTCTGGAAGGCCACAATAAGGTTTCCTCGGAGCCTTCTCTTCTCCAGACTGAACAGCCCCAACTCCCTCAGTCTGTCTCCATAGCAGCGGAGCTCCAGCCCTCTGCTCATCCTCATGGCCCTTCCCTGGACACCTTCCAGAACTGGACACAGTGCTCCAGGTGGGGTCTCACCAGAGTGGAGTAGAGGGGGAGAATCACCTCTCTCAATCTGCTCCCTAGGTGAAGCAGTGGTGTTTACCTCTCATGGACAGATCTATGAAATAGTTAATCTCCTTACTACACTGGAGATTTGAATAGGTATGGGTTTGTACAGTGGGGTGATGGGTTTTTTTAATGGCAGTGCATAATTACAAAGCAGAGCAACAGTGGAATCCTCCTTCCCTGGAGCCTTCTAGTCAGGTGGTTCCTGGCAGGGCTTTTACACTGCAGAGAACCTTCTGGCAGACTAATCAAAGTAAATGCCTGCTGGGCAAATCAAAGTGTCTACTAATCTTTTTCCAGATTTACCCTGGTGGCTACTTCTAATTCGACAGAAAGCATTGGTTGGCAAACTTCCAGGAGACCAGGAGGTTTACAAAATAACCAAGATTGCAGCAATTCCTCTTTCAGACACAGAACCTCAGGAGCTGGAATTAGAGGTATGACTGTTTCCAATGAATTCTGGCTTTCCACCTTCTGCTTCAGTGACACTTTAATGTGAAATACAATGGTGAAACCTCTCTTTTTGTTTGCCTGGTGTATGCAGGCATTGAACTTTTTGTACTTTAATTTTTAGATACCATTTTGATTCAGGTTTTAATTTTTTTGGGGTAAACAGAAATCACAAGTTATGCAAGGGAGGGAAGTGACAATAAAATGGTACCTAAACATCATTAAAACCCTCAAAAATAGCACACAGCAACAGGAGTTTTATTAATGGAATTAAGCAACAGATCATTTGAAAGCAGAATGGACTCCACTACAGTAATTTAAAGGGACAGAGTTGTGGAGTAGGAGAGGAACCTTGGGGTTTTGATTTAAAAAAAAGTCCCAAAGGTCTCCAGATTTACCATCCTAGTCATTCAGAGGTAGACTTCCTGTCAAGCTCAGTACTCTGAGATCATCTATAGGCTGGTTATTGGACTGCTGGAAAAACAGTGCTGTCTTCAGGCTTCTTTTTGGAACATGTGTGGTGTGAGGGGGTGGTGATGAAGGGGCAGGACAACTTGTGATCTTATCTGTGGTGCCTGTATGACAGCATGAGAATCCTTCCCTGAAGAGAGTCTCATGTGGAATCTCCAAAGCTTTGGTAGAATTCTAGGAGCATGAAGAGCTGCTGAAGCACTGCTCCAGATCTGCTGGAGGGTAGAGAGGCTCTGCAGAGGGACCTCGACAGGCTGGGCAGATGGGCAGAGTCCAAGGGCATGAGATTGAACACATCCAAGTGCCAGGTTCTGCACATTGGCCACAACAACCCCATGCAGTGCTACAGGCTGGGGTCAGAGTGGCTGGAGAGCAGCCAGGCAGAGAGGGACCTGGGGGTACTGGTTGATGGTAGGCTGAACATGAGCCTGCAGTGTGCCCAGGCAGCCAGGAGGGCCAATGGCATCCTGGCCTGCATCAGGAAGAGTGTGGCCAGCAGGAGCAGGGAGGTCATTCTACCCCTGTACACTGCACTGGTTAGGCCACACCTCGAGTCCTGTGTCCAGTTCTGGGCTCCCCAGTTTAGGAAGGAGGTTGAGTTGCTGGAATGAGTCCAGAGAAGGGCAACAAAGTTGGTGAGGGGTTTGGAACACAGCCCTGTGAGGAGAGGCTGAGGGAGCTGGGGTTGCTTAGCCTGGAGAAGAGGAGACTCAGGGGTGACCTTATTACTCTCTACAACTACCTGAAGGGAAGTTTTAGACAGGCAGATGTTGGTCTCTTCTCCCAGGCAGAACAAGAGGACACAGTCTCAGGCTGCCCCAGGGGAGGTTTAGGCTGGAGGTCAGGAGGAAGTTTTACACAGAGAGAGTGATTGCCCATTGGAATGGGCTGCCTGGGGAGGTGGTGGAGTCGCCGTCATTGGAGGTGTTCAGGAGGAGACTTGATGGGGTGCTTGGTGCCATGGGTTAGTTGTTTAGGTGGGTTGGATTGGCTGATGGGTTGGATGTGATGATCTTGAAGGTCTCTTCCAACCTGGTTTATTCTATTCTAGTCAAGAATGTGACTTGAGATCTGGATGTAATGTCTTACTGGTCTTAGTTGTGTAGGCAAGAACATACCACATCTGCTCTGCGCTTCTGTGCCGGGCAACTTGACAGGAGCTCAGATTTGCAGTGCCCTTTCCCAAGTACTTCAGCTTGCTTACTCCCAAGGTTATCCCCAGATATCTAGGATGGCTTTTCACTTTTTTTTGGGGGGGAAAGCTGTTACATTTTTGCCCTTTGAGTCAGGAGAGACTATATATTTATTTTGTTTTTATTAATGGGTACTCTTTTGGAATCTTAATTCTGTAACTTGTCTTCAAGGGGAAAATCCTTACTTGAAATATGGCTGATTTTTTTTCTTTTTCCCAAAAGAGACTAAAAAAAGGGTAAACAATCCAGGTAAGTAACACTCATTTACACTGTAGCTTGGGTGAGGAGGTGAAGTGGGTTTGGGCACTCAAGTCATATCAGCGTGAGGCAGGAATTCACACAGTCACAGGAGAAAACGTCCTCTTTTACAGAGAATTATACTAGAGCTGGAAAGCTGTATGTACCCCTGGTGTTTCAGAGTGTCTCCCCTAGCTTTGTGGACATTGCAGTCTGGTTTTTGTGGACTTGATTTAAAATTCTCTTGACCTTTTTAAAGAGTGCTCAAGTATTTGCTTTAATTCAATATCCTTATTTAGCTTTGTAAAAAGCATCACTTTGGGATAAACAAGCCGGAGAAGATCACGCAGTCCCCAGATGAGACAAAATTTCTGCTGAAGACTCTTACTCAAATTAAATCAAATGTGTCTGCTCCAAATAAGAAGAAGGTAAAGCTTTCCATTGTTTTCTGGGTGTTTTCTTAAAGTGTTTACTTAGTAATTCAGAGGCTGTGGCTGCTGATCAAATGGAGTACTACAACCTAAAAGGAGAGAGAGTGAAAACCTGCAGAATGTGCAGCTCCTCTGTCTCCAAGTTCAATTTCATTTCTGCTTATGGAGCTGTGGCTTGATTTTTAATTTTCTAAGTGTGTAATTTTGGCAGAATCACTCACAGAGTGCCTTCTTACCAGGACTTCAAACTTGTGTGCTCAAAATCTGTAACTAAGGAGGTTGACTTGCTGGAATGAGTCCAGAGAAGGGCAATGTAATGGGTTGGGGCAAATCCCCTCCCCACCACGGGCAGGAACAACGACTCAGACAAAGGGATTGCAGAAGTGATGGAAAGTTTAAACAGAAAAACAATTTAAAAACAAGCAACAATGAAAGCTTTACAGAGAACCACAAGCACAGTGACAAAGAGATCCCAGAACATGCCCAAGAACATCCCATCCCCACCTGGGGGTACACCCAAACCCCCCACAGGGCTCTTTCCTCCCCCCCAACCCAGCCTCGGGCCCGGGCAGGCCCAAGGGAGGCAGCTCAGGCCATTTTACCTAGGCTGCAGCTGGGGACAAAAAAGGAAGTGAAGACCCCACATGGGCATTTTATAGGGGAGCAGGGCATTATGGGAATGGAATACCTGCCTGTGACATCCCCCTGGGCTGGGCCCACCCCCTGGGACCTCCCAGGTGTGGTCTGTGCAGTGGCATCCGTGCCAGCACCCAGCCTAAACCACCACAGGCAACGAAGTTGGTGAGGGGTTTGGAACACAAGCCCTATGAGGAAAGACTGAGGGAGCTGGGATTGCTTAGCCTGGAGAAGAGGAGACTCAGGGATGACCTTATTGCTCTCTACAACTACCTGAAGGGAGGTTGTAGACAGGCAGAGGTTGGTCTCTTCTCCCAGGCAGCCAACACCAGAACAAGAGGACACAGTCTTAGGCTGCGCCAGGGGAGGTTTAGGTTGGATGTTAGGAAGAAGTTCTATCCAGAGAGAGTGATTGCCCATTGGAATGGGCTGCCTGGGGAGGTGGTGGAGTTGCTGTCATTGGAGGTGTTCAGGAGGAGACTTGCTGGGGTGCTTGGTGCCATGGGTTGTTGTTTGGTTGGGTTGGATTGGTTGATGGGTTGGACACGATGATCTTGAAGGTCTCTTCCAACCTGGTTTATTCTATATCTATTCTGTATCTTCTAAACCCACCACAACTTGCTACAAACCGCCCTGCGTAAGAGTCTCTCTAACAGAGAATTTGATACAGGATTTGGTGCACAGCTCTTCAGAGAACACCATGCAGTCTTATCAAAATGTTTTGAAGATGCTGATGGCCTGGATTAGAAATTCCAAAAAACAGTTGTTAAAATCAGGCCAGGTAGATGCAGTATTTCACAGAAAGTCTTGAGATTGAGGCGTACTCCTTGAATGTAAGCTCCAGAAGTTTTACAGTCTCAAAAGCTCTAAAGTTTTAAAGGGCTTTCAATGCCCTTACTGCTAAAAGTAATAGTGTAATATTCCTGAAGATGCTGTCTTCTGTGTTTAGCTCTGCTAGGAATTTTCAGATCCCGCTCCTCAGTGGCAAAATGTTTGCCTTACGAGGTTAGGCATGGCATTTAGCAAAGCCTGAAGTCTCTTATCAGAGATGTAAAAAAGCTCTTTACTTTTTCTTTCAGATTAAAGAAAGCAAAGAGAAAGAGAGGCTGGAGAAGAGATTGTTGGAGGAGCTGTTCAAAATGTTCATGGATTCAGACTCCTTTTACTACAGCCTTACCTATGACCTAACAAATTCTGTGCAGAGGCAGAGCGCATGTGAGAAAACGAACTTAGCGCTGTGGCGGAGAGTAAGTGTGTCTGGGTTTGTTTGGGGTGGTTTTGTGGTGTTTCTTCTTGTGCCTTTTTTGTGTGCTTTGGTTGGTTTGGGTGGTTTTTCCCTTTTTTTTATTTCTGTTGGGTTTTTTGTTGCTCTGTTGTTTTCTTTCTGGGAGATGTGCTGTTCAGTAATGTACGTGGCCCAAACTTGAGTGGCCACGTTCTCTGCTGGTGTACTATACAGCAGCTTAAGATCTTGCCCTGCAACCAGCTTCAGTGCAGTGAAACAAAGGCTCCATCAGCTTGTCTTGAACTGAGTTGTCACACTCCAAGCAGTGAAGCCTAGACTTGCATGTACAGCTCCAGTGAATAACACCTGGTGCCTTTGCCACCAAACCTTAGTTAAAGTATTGCCAAAACTACCCTTTCTGTTTTGAACAGGTGGATGACAGGTTCTTTTGGAACAAGCACATGATTGAAGATCTCATCAGCATTGATGTGAGTCTGATTTCTAGCAGTAACATGTATTATGAGAACCATTCTTCAGCTGTAGGTGAAATGTTTGCTCAACACTTCAGAGGAGTTTACTTAAGAACCTGCTTGGCAGCCAGGTCAGGGTCAGGGCTGTGCCTTTTGATGCTGAGCAGCTGGTGTTATCTTCTTCCCCCAGCCTTCTAGCTAGCATGTGATCATTAAAAATGAATCAACAACAACAATTAAAGATATTCTTACAATAAAGCACTGCAGAGCAGTTTGAAGTGTGATCCATTTGTGCTGTTTTCTGAAGGCAAATTAAACATGCATTCATCTGAAGTGGCTTATCTCTGGACAGAGCTGAACTTGATAAGAAGGTGGAGGCAGAAGAACAAATTCCTGGGTTTTGAGACCTTTTTAAGTGGAGAAATACTATTTATCTCCTTGAACAGAGTAACTGATGCAACAGTAATGCAGAACAAGTTGTTCTGAACAGCTCTTCAGAGTAGATAAAGCACTTGCCTGGCTAGTAATGTGTGTAGAGAAACTTAAGCCAACTGTTCTTCGATATAGGCTCTCAATTTCTAATTAGCTTTGTAGAAAGAGGACTGAGTTACTGACTATTAGTTAGTATGTCAGTTTAGGTCAAGACTTGGGTTCTTCAAAGACACCAGGAGACATCCTAATGTTATGCTCTGCCTGCCTCTCTCTCCTTAACAATTTTGCAGGGTAAGCATAGGTGCTCTGTGAAAAGTTGTGTGTAATGCAGGAGTTACTACATGAAAAATGCAACTAGTTATAGGTATTAATGGATAACCTTGAATTAAGGAATGTGAATCTCAATTGTGGTCAATAATTTGAGGCTTTAAGATGAAAAAGCACTCACGTACAGAGCCCTGAACCAGTTGGCTTGGGTATGAAGTCAGTCCATATAAAGCTTACCGAAACAGGCTAACAACATTCTGCTTAAAGTTTTATCTTCTAGCTATGTAAATCTAATACACTCTGTCTACATACATAGTGTGAAACTGCCTTGAAGCAGAAACTAGGCAATAAATGATCTGTATTCAGATGCCTGCTGTATCTGAATTGGCTGTGCTTGTCTTTGACATGAGAAACTACTGCTGTAAGCTTTTAATGTGCTTAACATGTCATATGCAGCATTGTATTTAAAACTCCTTTTAGGGAAACTGAGAAAGAAGCTTTAGAATACTGTAGGTTTTTCTTCTGTCCCTAGAGAGCTTGAGAGCAGAAGATGACTTTTTGCCTTGCCTTGATTCAACTTGTCTCATCTCCACAGCAGAATCTAAAGTTGCTTTTGTCCTTCTGATATAAAAGCTCTTTATTTCTTTCTTCCTTCTGATTTATGAGCCTTAGGAGTAATAGAGGAAAAATGCTGGTGGTACTTAAAGAAATAAGAGAAGGATGTGACAAAAACTTCTTAAAAGATGAGAAGCATGCAAAGCAGCTGTGTATAAATATGAGAAATGGCAGAAATAATTGCAGGCAATGTAGAGCAAACAGGAATGTGAATGTTTTTTGTAACCTTCAGAATGCTGAAGTGGACTTCTGGATTATACCCATCATACAAGGATTTGTGCAAATTGAAGAACTTGTAGTAAACTATAGTGAATCTTCTGATGATGATAAGAGCAGTCCTGAAACTCCTCCTCAGGAATCAACTTGTATAGATGACGTTCATCCAACATTTTTGGTGGCACTTATTTCACGCCGGAGTCGGCACAGAGCTGGTAGGCAAACATAGTTCAAGGTACTGGGATTGTTCCTGAGCACTGCAGAGGGATGCAGGAGATAAATCTTGAAATAGTGCTGTGCTGTTCAGCATATGGTCAGCTCTTGCCAAAGTATGTGCCTACAGCCTTTCCTGTTGTTAGGAGGAAAAGAAAAGGCTGTAATGCATGCAGCACTACACAGCTGTTAGTTAGAGGTGTTACTAAGTGAGCTTCACTAGTCTCCTAGTGTGCACTCAATAGATCTTTGGAGGTCACAGTTCTGAGATGAAGTTCTATCTTTGACAAAGAGCAGCTGGGTTAAGACCTTGTGTACAGCTCTGTCTTCATGTACTTCAGTAGGCCTGGGTAGGAGTTAAGTTTTCAGAAGTCTTCCTTTGAGGGCTTGGACAGCAGCTGCATAGAGTTAAAAAAGCACATGTGTGCATGTCTGTGTCCCATGAGATGTGTGGGGCCAAGGGGTGAAATAAGAGCCATGCTTTGCACCTTACTTGACATAGTCTAATAACAAGTAAGGCAAACAAAAAATATTCCCTGTCCTTAGGAACACAGAAAGATAGATTGAATTGCTTTACACTGTGGTAGGCCCTGTTCAGCTCTACCTACCAGACTCTATAAGGTATTCCTATCCTTGTCCAACTCCTTTCCTACACAATCAGGCTTTTAACTTGTCCAAAAATAAAAGAAACAAAAAAGGGAGAGCAAAGCACCTGTTGAGCTGACCCTGATACAGGGCCAGCCTTTGTACTACAGCTCCCTTCAATGCATTTCATTCAGTTCCCAGTTTGTACTGTGCCTTCCATCTCAAGTGTTTCACAGCTAGAGAGGACAAATTTCTTATGGATTACCTCTTATTATTAAAGACACTATGCTCATCTGATGGCTGGTCCAGAGCATAAGCTGAAGGATTTTTTCCCTTAATGCAGAAAGATTATTTTGCTGCATTATTAATATATAATTGATGCAATATTTTGAAGAACAAATTAACCACAACCCCCCAATTCTGTAACACATCACTTTGCTAAGGAGTTCTGGTTAATGAGCAGAACAGAGCTGGCTAGGCAAAAAGCTGTTGTGGTCAGAAGAGCAGTCTCTGTGCTAACTGTGCAGAATTAGCCAAACAGGTTAAAACAGAGGGCTGTGGGTGGGAAGTCTTCAGGTTTGTGGAACATGCAGATCATCTGGGGCTGCTTTGTTGTGAGATGTGGAGCATCTATCAGTGAAAGTGACCTTTAGGTTCCTGGAAAATGCTGAACTGCCAGAACTGATGAGCTTGCCAGAACAGGAAGTGATGTGCCCTTTAGAGTGGGCCAGCTCCATTATGGGACTTCCTAGTGCCAGTAGCCTGCCTTGCCCTGTCGATTTGCTGGCTATTGCTCCTGGTGTATCAGTGAACAAACTTTATCTGAAGAGTCAGCATAACTTTCAGGCCTTAGACTAGGCTAGGAGCAACTCTCAACATTGTGAATTTGGGCCAGAGCTCTCTTGTTAGCATTGTCAAAACTGGTAACAAAGTCCTTTAGTGTTGAATCTTCCAACGTGAATTGATCCTTCTCATCCCTCCTAGGGATGCGGTATAAGCGAAGAGGCGTTGATAAGAACGGAAACGTGGCAAACTATGTGGAGACAGAGCAACTGATTCATGTTCACAACCATACTCTTTCATTTATACAAACAAGAGGCTCTGTGCCTGTTTTCTGGAGCCAAGTTGGTTACAGGTACAACCCCCGGCCCCGACTGGACAAGAGTAAGTATCTGCGTGCAATACCTAAAGATCAGAGCGCTTTAGAAAGGTTCATTCTAGTGTTGCTTTACCACTAGAGCTTTGGTGGCACTTTCTAGAAGGCAGGAATAACAGTAGTCACAGGATGGCAGAGGTTGGAAGGGACACAAAGAGATCATCAAGTCCAACCCCTCCTGCCAGAACAGGACCATAGAATCCAGCACAGGTCACACAGGAACACATCCAAATGGGCCTCGAAAGTCTCTAGAGAAGGAGACTCCACAACCTCTCTGGGCAGCCTGTTCCAGTGCTCTGTGAGCCTTAGAGTAAAGAAGTTCCCCCTTGTGTTGAGGTGGAACCTCCTGTGCTGCAGCTTACATCCATTGCTCATTGTCCTTGTAATGACTTGACTCTTGTTAGCTGCTACTCTAGCTGCAGCTATGCAGAGCTCTGACTTCTTGTCCTTTGTAAATTTCCAGAAGTCTTGGATTTTACTAAGTCCCTGATTTATGTCTAATCTTGTGGCAGTGTTTCCTGTGTTGGAAAGAGACTGTTTGCCTTTCTTGTTTGAGAATCTGCTTAGAAATGTCTTACAAATGTCTTTGAACACAAAGATGACTTATGCTGATGTTCCCTCTGCCATTAAAAAAACTATTTTTAGGGCTGAAAATAAAGTCTCTTTCCAAGGTGGCTGTGATGTTAGAAAGTTAAACAGCTGTTCTTCCCTGTGTCTTGAGTAAGAGCCAGAGCAAAATGGGCCTTTGGGGTTGCTCAGAAACTTGGACAAAGCCCATGATTTTAAGTTGAGAAGCAGTTACTATCTTTGCTAACAGGTTGGGTGATTTTATACAAAGCCTGGAGATTATCATAATATCAGTCAGGGTTGGAAGGGACCACAAGGATCATCTAGTTCCAACCCCCCTGCCATGGGCAGGGACACCCCACACTACATCAGGCTGGCCAGAGCCTCAGCCAGCCTGGGCTGAAACACCTCCAGGGACAGGGCCTCAACCACCTCCCTGGACAACCCATTCCAGGGCTTCACCACTCTCATGGGGAAGAACCTCCTCCTCACATCCAGCCTGAATCTCCCCACCTCCAACTTCATTTCCTTCCCCCTAGTCCTATCACTACCTGGAGAGGAATGGCTTGTTGCCACATCCTGGACATTCAAATGAAGTCAAAGGGAGGGAAGTAAAAATAAGTCACCTCTTAAGTTCTCCTCCTTCCTGATACTTGGGAGACATTTCGGGAGTCCCAAATAAAAGCTTGTGCTGTGGCAACTTTTTATAGAGCTGAGCAGGTTTGTGGTGTTTGTTGTTACCTTTCCTTCTGAGAGAATTAGTTTCAAAGAGTATCAAGGAATTGCATTTAATTTGGTAGATTTACAAATAGGAATTGAGACTTTGAGGCACCAACTGGGCAGTGGTTTAGGGTTTTAGTTACCTATAGTTGTGTTTTGTCCTTTAGGAGAACAGGCTAAGATTTCCAGTATTAGCCCCTGTCCTTCATGCCACCCTCTGCAATTTGCAAACCTTGCTTGTAACTCAATTTTGTTTCCTCAAAAAGGTGTAAACCCAACATCCCTTCTTTTCCAGGAGAGGTGCTTGTGTGGGTGCATGGTGGATAAGTGGAAGGATTAAATGGGCTCAGCCTGCTCTGCACAAAGCCCAGAGTAAACTGGAAGTGTTTAAGAAGAGACTGGATGAGGCACTTGGTGCCATGGTTTAGTTGATCAGATGGTGTTGGGTCATAGGTGGGACTTGATGATCTCAAAGGTCATTTCCAGCCTGGTTAATTCTGTATTGAGAATGTATGAATGTTGTTTCCTGTGCGCTGTAAGAGAGCAGCAATGCTGAAATTGAGCAGGTTGAAAGATGCAACTCTACAACTACCTGAGGGGTGGTTGTGGCCAGGAAGGGGTTGGTCTCTTCTCCCAGGCAACCAGCACCAGAACAAGAGGACACAGTCTCAAGCTGCACCAGGGGAAGTTTAGGCTCGAGGTGAGGAGGAAGTTCTTCACCGAGCGAGTCATTCGTCATTGGAATGTGCTGCCCTGGGAGGTGGTGGAGTCATTGTCCCTGGAGGTGTTCAAGAGGAGATTGGACGTGGCACTTGGTGCCATGGTCTAGTCATGAGGTCTGTGTTGATAGGTTGGACTCAATGATCCTCGAGGTCCTTTCCAACCTAAGTTATACTGTGATACTGTGATGCATCAAAGTAATTCTGTGCAATGTGTCCTGCGTCTAAGTACTTTCAAGTGTAGCTGTCTAAACACAGTCCCATGCTAGCTACTGTGAAGAAAATTAACCCTATCCCAGCCAAACCCAGCACACTTGGCTTTTTAGAGTATAGGTTTGGGCATGGCTTAATACTTCAAACAGATTTTGTTGCTGAACAGGTTGCTGCTGTCTTAACACTGCTCTGCCTTGTAGGTGAGAATGAAACGGTGTCCTGTTTTCGTGCACACTTTGAAGAGCAGCTGAGAAATTACAAGAAGCAGGTGAGTGCAGCATGAGAAAATGAATCATCTCCTGAAAATGCAGGGGATGCCAGCTCATGGTTTTAGCTTGTTTGTCTTTTTGGTGTTAGGAGGTGTGGTTTTCTAGGAGCTTATTGATAACTGGAAGGGTGGTACATAAAGAGATTTTTACCAAGTTTTTCAAGGATCCTTGTAAGTAACCTCTAAGGAACAGCAGTAACTCACATGTGTTGTCCCCACTTTGGTTCTGCCTGTCCTGTGAGTTCATAGTTTCCCCTGTGTTAAAACTCAGCTAGGCAGGTAATTTTTGGAGCTTATTTGATCTTGGGTACAAACTAACAAAAATTGTCCCCTCAGCAAGATTGCCTACAGAGCTTTTAACTGTTGAGCTGTTTGTTTTTCCGTGCTATGTGTCTAAGCAAATCATGCAGCAGATGACAAGTGTTAACTAGTTAAACTTTTGAACAGGTTATTATTAATTTGGTGGATCAGACAGGCAGAGAGAAGATTATTGGAGATGCTTACCTTAAACAAGTTCTTCTGTACAACAATGCAAATCTGACCTATGTTTCATTTGACTTCCATGAGCACTGGTAAGAAACCTTTTAAAAATGTCACTTTGCAGCTTTTGTTAACGTGAAAAGAGAGTGGGAAGGAGGAGAAAAGCCATTATTGTTTCTACTTCTGCATGAAACACTTTGAAAGGGGGAGAATGCACTTTGTAAGCCAAAGAACCATAAGAGATCAAGTTCATGGAATCATAGAACAGTTTGGATTGGAAGGGACCTTAAAGATCATCTTGTTCCAAGCCTCCTGTCGTGGGCAGGGACAGCTCTTGGGACTAGGTTGCTCAAGGTCTCATCCAACCCAGCCTTGAAGACTTCCAGGGTTGGCTCCTAGTTTGAGTAACCAGGCAGTGCTGTTTGATCTTGTGTCCCTGACTTGTTAAATGTACAGTTATTAAACAAAGCTTAGGAGCTGTTGGCATTTTTCAAGCAAGAGGTTTTCCTTAAATATGCTCTGAATCCAAATCCTTAACCATGCTGTGAATGTCAAGCTGTGGCTGACCTGCTTTCCAAAGCATGTAGCTTTCTGCTCCTAATTCTTTACTACAAGGCATTCTTTTATTTCTCTTGCTTACTGCTATAAACATATACCAGTACAAATGTTCAAATCAGGAATCAGCTGTCACTTCTGTTTGCTTTTCTCCCAAGAACTGTTGTAGTGCCTAGGACTGTTTGTTTCTTTACTGTGAGCATGAGTGAATAGAGAACAACAGTGCAACCAGCTTGGTGGGGTGGGGGAGGAGGGGATCATGAAGGGGCTCATGTGCTGTAGGTGGGTTTTGTACAGAATCACTGCTAAAGCAGGGTAGGACATCCTCATTTCAAATCTGTAGTGGCTACTCTTGTTGAGGCTGTGCCCAAGATGAGAACAGAATGCTGCTCATGCCTGAATAGCTGCTCACTTGTTCTTCCTTATGGAAGCAGCAATCAAGAATGCAAATTCTTGAGAAACTGAAGATCTGAATCTCTTGCCTCAGGTTCAGACATTGAACTGTCCTTAACTGGTTCTAAATTGTGGCTGCTACTTAAAGCTTACTACAGGAGAGAATCTCCCTCCCGCTTAGCTGAAGCACTATCGTTGCTAACATTACAGATAACACAAAGTAATGAAAGACAAGAATCACTGCTGTAGGTCAAACTAACTTGTGTAAAATTCTGTGTTCTAGCCGAGGAATGAAGTTTGAGAATGTCCAAACACTAACTGATGCCATTCATGATATTATTCTTGACATGAAATGGTGCTGGTAGGTACTCAACTCTTTTTAGATGAGCGTAAAGCATTTGTGGAGAAGTTAAACCAGTGAATATTCACAGGCCTTGACTTTCTCATAATTGATATGTTCTATATTCCCCTCTTGGTGCCTAGCCTGTGTGTCAGAGCTTCTGTGTTCTGAAGTGTTGGTATTATACACACCCCAGCAAAAAATCTCAGATGCTGGTTTCTGACTCAGGCTTACTGCATTTAATACTTTTAGGGGCTTTATATTCCATGTGAGACACACAGTATTCGACCCACATGCCCTGGAAGGCCAACCTTGCTATTGCTAACCTTAGGCATGTTTGAGCTTTGGTTTGTACTGATTGAAGTTCCTGCATTTTGGTAATGAGGATGGCTGCAGGCTCCAGCCCCTTCCTGGATGTTGTTCAATGCACTTTGTGAATGAAAGGCTGCTGTCATCGTTGGCTTTGGTGGTTTTGAAATGAAAGCTCATGTTATATATGAGTTGAATTCAACATCTGATTACACATGAAATTTATGGCCCCACCAGCATGTGTGTTGGATATCTAACCTAGACTCAGGAGGAGGTGCGACCAAGAGTAGTTAAATCTGGGAGGAGTGAGGCTAGGGTGATGAGTGGGGACTCTGAATAGCACAGCATGTGTAGAGTTGTCTGCTGTTTTGTAGAAGCTGATAGATAACCCTGGGTTTTAAGTGTCTCAGCATGCTTTTGTTCTCTTTCTGTTTGAAAGGGTTGACCAAGCTGGTGTGATTTGCAAACAGGAAGGCATTTTTCGAGTTAACTGCATGGACTGCCTGGATCGTACCAATGTTGTGCAGGCTGCTATTGCCAGAGTGGTCATGGAACAGCAGGCATGTATAGCTAATGTAGAGCTGCTTAAGTGCTGACTGCCTTACAACTTGCTACTCACAGGGAAGCCTGGGTTTGAGAACTGATAAACCGAGCTCTGCTGAAAAGGATCTTTGCAAATGAGTTAGGAAGCTGAAAGCTGTATCTGCAATTACAACAAAGCAGTGATGGCCAGTGTCTTCCTTCAGAGAAGTGACTCTCCACACCTTGTTTTCATTTGGTAATGTTAGTGTAAGTGGTGCAGTAATACAAAGCCAAAACACACCCTCTCTCTCCTCCAGTAAGTCACTCCCCTAAATGATATATTGAACTACTACAATCCAAGTAGAACCTGGTTGTGACTTTGGCCTTTCTGTAGTGAGATATTATGGTACAGCAAGTAGGGAGGTTAGTTGTCTCTTGTGTGTAGAGGAATAATTTACTTCATGATGTTAATACCCCAGATGGCTGAGAGTACCACACTCTGGAATATTTCTCCCTGTGTAGAGAAGGCATTGCCAAGCAGACTGACAGCCCTTCCTTTCAGTCTTCTTCCTCTGTCCTGCCTCCCACTTGCTTTTGGACACAAAAGCTCAGTGATGATTGTCTTCCTTTGTGGAGAATTAATAGTCCTGTAACTGAAACTTTGAAGCCTCAGTTACAGCCCAGCCCAAGATGAAGAAACCTGTCTGTGCTTAGAGTGAAGGATAAAGTGGGTCCTTCATTAGGATGAAGAATGAATGGCTCTGGCCATCTGGCAGTTCCTCTTTGTCATCTGCTTTTATGAGCTCCTGAGGTGGGGTACTGGGGATGAGTGGTGGGGGCAGCAATCCTGCAGTGTTCATTTTACAGTGCAAAGACAGTCTTTCAAAACCAGGAGTTACAGGCTCTTCTGAAGAGGACTTTGCTAATTCTTCTCACAGGAGTAGCTTGTGGTGTGCTACATCTTTATTATGTTAAAGCTGAAGTACTTTACAATCAATTCATAACTGAGAAGCACCCCAAGCACTGGAAGGTGACTGACATAAAATGGAAGACTGAGAGTTCCATATACCTTACCTCTGTATTTCCTTGGAACCACAGGACTTCCTTCCTCTCAGCTGGAAACTTAAATGAAGCTTTCAGAGTCAAGGCACAGGCCTATCACTTGCAAAGGGTGCTGGAGCACTTTGGTTGTACACTGAGGTTTGCCTCTGATTTAGCCCAAGTTCCTGCAGTTGCCTAACTGCACACTGCAGTTGTCTGCAGCTTTAGTCTGTGTAAAAACATTAGTGTGTCCTGTGCCAGAGTCTTACCTTGGGAAAACTTAGGTACTAGTTGTTCTGAAGAGTAAAATACCTTTCTCCCAGTACCCAAGAGTGACTGTCCAAAGTGCACAAGTGTTAATCCCCCACAAGGGATGAGGAAGGGTGAAGGTAGAGCCACCATGTTTGCTTTAGAAGCAGAAGATTGAGGGTCTGGAGTGCCTTGTGTTGTAACTGGAAAGAGATTCCATTGATTTTTATGCTTTTGAGGTCACAAATGTCTGGCAGTAGGAGACATTAACTTATTTATGCATGTTAAAGCTCTGTCCTGTCTGTTGTCCTGATATTTCCATTTCCTATAGAGAACTTTCCTGTATCTTGAGTAATCTGAAGGAACTTGTCTTCCTTCAGCTAGCTTTTGGGGAGACTGACTCCTGCTTCCATGATTGGTACATCACTGCTGCATCCAGTGATTAAATGTTGAACAATGAGTTAGTGATTCATTGCCAACAGCTGATTTAAGCTGACAAATGATCAGAATGGGTTCCTCTTTCAGATCTTGAGGTAGTTAATGAAATTCTTGGCAAGTGTTCTCATGTTCTTAATAAAATGAAACCAAAACACAATTAATCTTGAACCTTGTAATAACCTGTGTCAAATTCCAGCTCAAAAAACTGGGGGTGATGCCACCAGAACAGCCTTTGCCAGTGAAATGCAATAGGATCTACCAGATCATATGGGCAAACAATGGAGATGCCATAAGCAGGCAGTATGCTGGCACAGCAGCCTTGAAGGTAAGGAGTGGAAAGTGTTGTGTGTTCTGATGATGAGCAGGGTGGGATGCTACAGGCTTTGTCTCCACTGCTTTTATGTATCTCAAGATTAGCCAAATGCTTTGCATGGTTTGGTCTTGAATATATTGCCTTGCCTTTGTGTCACACAGAGTGTTGGACCTGTTGGAAAGCAGTGAAGGGGAAAGGGACCTGGGGGTCCTAGTGGATGGAAGGATGACCATGAGCCAGTAATGTGCATGAGCCAAGAAGGGCAATGCCATTCTGGGGTGGATTAGAAAGGCTGTGGTTAGAAAGTTGAGCTTCTTCTCACCTTCTGCTACTGCTTCAGAGTTGCATGTGTGCATGACTGGTGTTTTGTGTGTAACAGGGTGACTTCACAAGGACTGGTGAAAGAAAGCTGGCAGGGGTGATGAAGGATGGAGTTAATTCTGCAAACAGATACTACTTGAATCGTTTCAGGGATGCTTATAGGCAAGCAGTCATAGGTAAGAATACAATTTCAACCAAGCTGAACTACATAATGTGTAGAAAAGTTTATGGAAATCATCTTGGCTTTGTCTTGCTGACCTTTTTCTGAAGCTTGGAAGCTCCTCAAGTGTGTATAATGTTCATGTCTATGTAATGGACATCAGATAGAACAGCCATTCTCCACTTGGAGATGAAACAGAGGGATTACATGCAGCCTAACTTGCTGTAGAACTTCCTTCTGACTTCTTTTCATAGAATCAATAAGGTTGGAAAAGACCTCAGAGATCAAGTCCAGCCTATCACCCAACACCTCATGACTAAGCCATGGCTCCAAGTGCCACATCCAAGCCCTTTTTGAGCACCTCCAGGGACGGTGACTCCACCTCCCTGGGCAGCACATCCCAATGGCCAATGGGTGTTTAACTGTTTTGTAACACCTCTCCTTTAGACAAGGCTTAATCATTGTGATTCTTAAAATGGTGAGTTGACTCTCTCTGAAAGAAGATAGACATCTACCAAGTCTTTAGTGTCAGGCAATGTTCTGTTCAGAAAGAATAACCAAACCTTTTCAAGGGCATCTTCAAATATGGACCATTTGTAAAGCATGTACAAAGCCCTCAGGCTGGTGCTGTGTATCACTTCTAACTGCTGGTTCCTCCCTTGATACTTTGTGGGTTTTATTTAGATTTGATGCAGGGTATCCCTGTAACAGAGGATCTCTACTCCATCTTCACAAAAGAGAAGGAGCATGAAGCCCTGCACAAGGAGAATCTGAGGAGCCATCAGGAATTGATCAGCCAGCTGTTGCAGAGCTACATGAAACTGCTCTTACCAGATGATGAAAAATTCCATGGAGGATGGGCACTTATTGACTGTGATCCAAGGTTTGTTGAATGAAGTCATACCTGACCAGCTGCTGCTATCACACCTCTGTTCATTACTGGGGATTGTTGAAAGATATTGGTAGGATGTGTGAATGGGATCCAAGTGCTTTGTGGAGTAGCTGAAGTCCTTGTAGGGACTGAATGCTTGTAGTTGTGAAAGAGAAGGTTCTGTAAATGTGTGCTTTTCCCAAAGTGCCATAAAAATGGTGCATGCTGGAGCTACCCTTGAGACACCCCCTGGAAATGCAGTCAGTTAACATGGCCAAAGTGTGGTAGGCACTATGAAGAGGAATTCTCACCACCCTTAGTTCCAGAAGGGGCTGTTTGAGTTGTGCCTCCTAATTGCTTTATAGGGAAAATGACTTCAAAGACCTAGCTGATGAGATTCAATTCTTGTGTACTAAGTCAGTAGTAGGAAAGCTTAGTTTTCTCTTCATGATGAGTAGTGAGCTTAAGCCCTAACTTCACTGATAAGTCTCCTTATCAAGTTCAGAGTTCACTAACTTGTAAAAGAACAGTGGTTAGATCTCCTGCAGGTTAAACTTCAGCACCTAAAAATAGCAAAGCAGGATGTTATGGTATCTATTCAAAGCTCAGACTTCTCACCCTAACAGAGTCTGAGGTACTTTTCCACTTCCCTGTTAGCATTTTTAATAGCTTGATTCTATTTTGTTTGTGGCCCTGCTGCTGACCTATTTGGGCTGTTAGATACCTCCAAGTTTAACTCCATGCTTACCTGGATCCAGTCTAATGCTGCATCTTGGCTTGTGAAGTCTGTTGTGCACTTGTGAAGTGGAAAACTCTACCTTGGTTTTTCAGTGGCTATGAAAAGGTAGCAGTATCAAACATGCTGACACACTATAATTGAACCTCTTGGTATGGCAGACTGTCCCTAAAATACAGCTGGGCAAATAAAACCTTCATTATTCTTCTTCCCCTTCTTCAGTCTCATTGATGCCACTCATAAGGACGTGGATGTTCTGCTGTTGCTTTCTAATTGTGCCTACTACGTGGCCTAGTAAGTTACTGCTTTCTCTTCCTATGTCTAGTTCACTTCTAGTAGCTTTGTTTTGAGTAGGAAGCCTTAAATTCTGGTTCTTCTTTGTTCTAGTTACGATGATGAAATCGACAAAGTGAACCAATACCAAAGGTTAAGTCTTGAAGCTCTGGAAAAAATAGAGATAGGTAAGAGTGTAGTCACTGTGGCTTTCCTGCATGCTCTCAAAAGCTTCAGCATTTAGTCAAAACATCCTAGAGAGACTGTAACAGCAAACCTCAGTGTGTTGCATGTATCCTGTGTAGCCCACCACAGCTGGAGATGTGCTGCCTTGCTGGAAACAGATGCCAGGGTTGAGTCTGTGTTCTCTCACTGTCCTGGTCTTTGCTAGTGCTTGAAATAGAAGCTTTGATCAATGGGAGGTTTTGAAATTTCTCCCCTTTCACACTCTTAAAGCCCCCTGGGATACATCAAATTCCATTCTTTACCAAGTGATAGCAACAACTAGAATGAATCCTGGGTTTTGTACATTCAGTGCACTGGATTCTGAATTGTTCTTTGGAGCCACTTCATGGCATTTAAAACTCCCTTTTATCAAGGTCTGATGAGAACCATGCTGTTATGAAATCACCCTGTGGTGCTGGCTTAGCTGACTTGTTGTCTGAAGAATGTAACATCTGCAGGCTAAGCCCAGCATTTTTTTGCTGCAGGTATTAAAGGTGTGATTGACTTTTACAGATGAAAAAGGTATTCCAGTTGTAGAGAAGGGAATGGAACTTTGTGGGCCCCTGATAGTGTAACCCTCTATTGCACAACAATGATTTCATCATCTCCTTGCTGTAACTTTCACTACAACTGTGCAATTTCTGAGTTGGGTGGAAAGGAGACCTAATAGCAGCCTTCCAGTACCTGAACAGTATAAGAAGGATGGAGAGAGACTGCTTACAAAGACCTGTAGTAATAGGACAGGGGGCAATGGACTCAAACTAGAGAAGAGCAGATTTGGATTGGATGTTAAAAACAAGATTGGCACCATGAGGGTGTTGGAACACTGGGACAGGTGGTTGGGGGCCTGGGGGCTCTGTCCCTGGAGATATTCAAGGTGTGGCTCCACAGGGCTCTGGGCAACCTGATCTAGTTGAGGGTGTCCCTGCTGACTGTAGGGGTTTGGACTGGATGAGCTTTGGAGGTCTTTTCCAGCCCAGACCATTCTATGATTTCTTTAGAGCAGGACAGCCTTTAAAGGTCTCCCAAGAGTTTTCTCTCCTCCAGGCTAAACACCCCCAGCTCCCTTAGCTTGTCATAGAAGAGGTACTCCAACCCCTTCTCTGGCCTGTTCCATCAGGTTCATGTCCTTCCTATATTGAGGGCTGCAGACTTGGATGCAGCTTTTGATACTGAAACAGGCTGACAGCACTTCCATATTAGTTCAGGTTATGCCTTTGCAGTGCCTCTTTCAGAGTTTGGCTGAAGAAGCTTTCTACCCTCCTGCTGTGTTTCTCAGGGCCTGAGCCTACTCTCTTTGGCAAACCCAAGTTCTCCTGCATGAGGCTGCATTACAGATGCAAAGAGGCCAGTGGCTATTTCCACACCCTGAGAGCTGTGGTACGCAGCCCAGACGAAGATGGCAAAGGTTTGTTTTCTGCATGCAAGTGGATTTACTGCGCCAGGCTCGCCAGCAGACACTTTTTTTTCCCCTCCCCCCACTGCTCTTAGAGAAATTTCTGGAGAAGGATAATTTTTAATAATCCCCAGTTGTGAGGAGAGGGCAACCAACACAACCCTGTGTGCACACTGGAGCATTGCTCTTGTAAGACAAAGCAAAAGAAGTTTCAGGTCTGGCTTTAAAGCCACATTTCTCTCTAGCAATGAGACAGCTCCACCTCCTGATCCTTCCTGCTCCAAAGCCTGATAAAATGAGCTCTTAAAGAGCAGAAGAATTGATTGGTTTAGTGGGGTCAATGCCTAGAAATGCTCTTGCTTGCTGTTTAGCTGAATGAAATGAACAGCAGTGAGGGATAAAGTTTATTTCTTACTTGGAGCACTGAGTTTTATCTCTAAGAGTTGAGAATAAATATAATTTGCTTCTCTTCCTTGCATTGTGGCACTGACTCAGGCCTGGTATTTAGGGCTTATGGAAAGTCAAGACTTGTAAACTTCCTTTGTAAGCTTTAAATCAGAAATGAAACTTGGAGGGTGGAAAAAAAATGCAACCACCAAAGCCAATCAAACTTTGAACTTATTGCTTTGTAGATTTTGGAATAGGGGATTTCAGGGCTTGTTTTCTAAGGGTCTGACAGGCTGCTGTGCTTGGACTTTCAGACACTCTTCAGTGCATTGCTGAAATGCTGAGAATCACAAAGCAAGCAATGGGATTGGATGTGCCCATCATTGAGAAGAAGCTGGAGAGGTGAGTACTTAGAATAGAATAAACCAGATTGGGAGAGACCTTCAAGATCATTGCGTCCAACCTATCAACCAATCCAACCCACCTAAACAACTAACCCATGGCACCAAGCACCCCAGCAAGTCTCCTCCTGAACACCTCCAATGATGGTGACTCCACCACCTCCCTGGGCAGCCCATTCCAATGGGCAATCACTCTCTCTGTGTAGAACTTCCTCCTAACATCCAGCCTAAACCTCCCCTGGCACAGCCTGAGACTGTGTCCTCTTGTTCTGGTACTGGCTGCCTGGGAGAAGAGACCAACCTCTGCCTGTCTACAACCTCCCTTCAGGTAGTTGTAGAGAGCAATAAGGTCACCCCTGAGTCTCCTCTTCTCCAGGCTAAGCAATCCCAGCTCCCATCAGCTTCACTGATGTGAGCCTTCTGTGTCCCAGTTCTGCTTTTTCCTCAGTAGCCATTGGTGCATGGTACCAGCCAGATATGATGGCTAGAAGAAACATCTGTATCCAGCTGTGCTGCTAGGTGTTACGTTATCCATATCCTGCTCCAGTAGTAACTGTCTGCAAGTGCTTATAGAACTGTCAGGGTTGGAAGGGACCTCAAAGATCATCCAGTTCCAACCCCCCTGCCATGGCCAGGAACACCTCACACTACAGCAGGTTGCTCACAGCCACATCCAGCCTGGCCTTCAAAACCTCCAGGGATGAGGCTTCCACCACCTCCCTGGGCAACCTGTGCCAGTCTCTCACCACCCTCATGGGGAAGAACTTCTTCCTAACATCCAATCTGAATCTCTTCTTCTCTAGCTTAGATCCACTTCTCCCAGTTCTATCACCCCCTGACACCCTCAGAAGTCCCTCCCCAGCTTTCTTGTAGCCCCCTTCAGATATTTGAAGGCCAACAAATAAGGTTTCCTCAGAGCCTTCCCTTCAGACTGAACAACCCCAACTCCCTCAGTCTGTCCTCATAGCAGAGCAGCTCCAGCCCTCTGCTCATTCTCATAGTCCTCTGGGCACGTTCCAGCACACCCATATCCTTCTTGTAATAGGGGCTCCAGGAGTGGACACAGTACTCCAGGTGGGGTCTCATGAGAACAGTGTAGAGGGGGAGAATCACCTCCCTTGACCTGCTGGCCACACTTCTCTTGATGCAGCCCTGGCTCTGGTTGCCTTGAGGTATATTTTGAGGTGTAAGCAAGAATGCTTTTTCCTTATGGACCCACTCCCCAGAGAAGAGGAGGCTCAGGGTGACCTCATTGCCCTCTACAGCTACCTGAAAGGTGGTTGTAGCCAGGAAGGGGTTGGCCTCTTCTCCCAGGCAACCAGCACCAGAACAAGGGGACACAGTCTCAAGCTGCACCAGGGGAGGTTTAGACTTGAGGTGAGGAGAAAGTTCTTCACCAAGAGAGTCATTCGTCATTGGGATGTGCTGCCCAGGGAGGTGGTGGAGTCACCATCCCTGGAGGTGTTCAAGAGGGGATTGGACGTGGCACTTGGTGCCATGGTCTAGTCATGAGGTCTGTGGTGACAGATTGGACTCAATGATCTTTGAGGTCTCTTCCAACCTTAGTGATACTGTAAATAACACACAAATGCAGAGTAGGGGGTTCATGATTGGTTTGTCACATTTAATTTTCCCCACCTGGACTTAGTGCCTGCTACTGCAGCAGGAAGACAACCTGTGAAGTGTGGATCTGGTTTGGGTTGCACTGCAGCTGTGTGACAAATCCATTAGCAGGTCTTGTGTAAAGAAATGGCTGAAGCTAAGCTGGTGAACTCCTCAGTGTTAGCTGGAAGGGCACAGTTTTTGTTTTACAGCCCCATTAAGAGAAGAGGGTACTTGGGAGCTTAGCTGATCATTAAAAGCACTTACTGGGGGTGTATTAGAGGTTCTGTAATAAGTCAGTGGTCTGTAATGAAACAGAAGTAACCTTTATCTACAATTATTGGTGAGCTGTTGACAGTGAGGAAATCCTTTACAAAGAAGAATGGGGTGGAAAGAGGAGAGGATGGCTCACTGAAGCTGGAGTGTGGGGTGTGACCACAGAATCACGGAATGGTCTGAGTTGGAAGGGACCTCCAAGCCCCTCTGCAGTCAGCAGGGGCATCCTCACCTAGGGCAGGCTGCCCAGAGCCCTGTTGAGCCTCACCTTCCTCCCCCTCTCCAGGGATGGGTTTGGATGGTTTTGGACCCTTCCAATTCAGACTGTATGGACTTCCAGAAAATGTGTGTCACACAGTGGGCAATTCTCAAGCAAAACTGACCAGGGCACGTATGTCAATAAGTTTCTTCTGCTGCTTTGGCTTCTATTCCAGCTGCTTTTCCCAGCTGAGTAGAAAGTGTAGCAAGAAAGTCTTGCTTGTTTTCACAGGTACTGCAGACCCAACTGTTTGCTAAATAGTATCACAGTATCACAGTATCACTTAGGTTGGAAAGGACCTCGAGGATCATCGAGTCCAACCTGACACCGCAGACCCCATGACTAGACCATGGCACCAAGTGCCACGTCCAATCTCCCCTTGAACGCCTCCAGGGTCGATGACTCAACCACCTCCCTGGGCAACCCATTCCAATGCCGAATGACTCGCTCGGTGAAGAACTTCCTCCTCACCTCGAGTCTGAACCTCCCCTGGCGCAGCTTGAGACTGTGTCCCCTTGTTCTGGTGCTGGTTGCCTGGGAGAAGAGGCCAACTCCCTCCTGGCTACAACCACCCTTCAGGTAGTTGTAGAGGGCAATAAGGTCACCCCTGAGCCTCCTCTTCTCCAGGCTAAACAATCCCAGCTCCCTCAGCCTCTCCTCATAGGGCTTGTGTTCAAGGCCTCTCACCAGCCTTGTTGCCCTTCTCTGGACACGCTCAAGTGTCTCAATGTCCTTCTTAAACTGAGGAGCCCAGAACTGGACACAGTACTCAAGGTGCGGCCTAACCAGAGCAGAGTACAGGGGCACTATGACCTCCCTGCTCCTGCTGGCCACACTATTCCTAATGCAGGCCAGAATGCTATTGGCCCTCCTGGCCACCTGAGCACACTGCTGGCTCATATTCAGGTGGCTGTCGATCAGCACACCCAGGTCCCTCTCTGTCTGGGAGCTCTCCAGCCACTCCGACCCCAGCCTATAGCTCTGCATGGGATTGCCATAGCCAAAGTGCAGCACTCGGCACTTGGACTTGTTGAAAGCCATCCCATTGGACTCTGCCCATCTGTGCAGTCAGTCGAGGTCCCTCTGCAGAGCCTTTCTACCCTCTAACTGACTAACATCTGCCCCTAACTTTGTGTCATCTGCAAACTTGCTGATGACTGACTCGACCCCTTCATCCAGATCATCAACGAATATGTTGAAGAGGACAGGGCCCAGCACTGATCCCTGGGGGACACCACTGGTGACTGGCCTCCAGCTGGATGCGGCACCGTTCACGACCACTCTCTGGGCCCGGCCCTCCAGCCAGTTCCTAACCCAGCACAGAGTGTAGTGGTCCAATCCACAGGCTGACAGCTTAGTCAGCAGTTTGCTGTGGGGGACGGTGTCAAAGGCCTTGCTGAAGTCTAGGTAGACCACATCCACAGGCCTCCCCACATCCACCAGGCGGGTCACCTGATCATAGAAAGAGATCAGGTTGGAGAGGCAGGATCTGCCCTTCCTGAATCCATGTTGGCTGGACCTGAGCCCTTGGCCATCCTTCAGGTGCGCAGTTATTGCTGCCAGGATAATCTGCTCCATCACTTTCCCTGGCACTGAGGTCAGGCTGACTGGCCTGTAGTTTCCAGGTTCCTCCATCCGACCCTTCTTGTGGATGGGGACCACATTGGCCAGTTTCCAGTCATCTGGGACCTCACTGGTGAGCCAGGACTGGAGGAAAATGATGGAGAGTGGCCTAGCTAGCACATCTGCCAGCTCTCTCAGCACCCTAGGATGGATCCCATCTGGTCCCATGGACTTGTGGATATCCAAGTGGCTCAGCAGGTCCCGAACTAACTCCTCATGGATTTCCAGGGTATTACTCTGCTCCCCGACCCCAACGCCCAGCTCCGGAGACCACTCGTCCTGAACTCCTGCCTTGCTGTTAAACATTGAGGTAAAGAAGGTGTTCAGGACCTCAGCTTTATCCTCATCCTCAGTAACTGTGTTCCCCTCCAGGTCCACTAGGGAGTTCAGGTTCTTCCTGCCCTTCTTCTTATTGTTAATATATTTATAAAAATGCTTTTTATTGTCTTTGACTGAGGTGGCCAGCTTCAGTTCCAGCTGGGCCTTAGCCTCCCTAATTTTATTCCTACATAATCTAACAGCTTCCTTGAACATACCTCGAGAAGCCTTCCCCTCCTTCCAAAGGTGATACAGCCTCCTCTTCCCCCTTAAATCCTCCAGGAGCTGCTTGCTCATCCAGGCTGGTCGCCTTCCCCGCCGGCTTGCCTTCCGGCACATGGGAACCGCCAGTTCCTGTGCCTTCAAGAGCTCCTGTTTGAAGTAGGTCCAACCCTCCTGAACCCCTTGGTTCATGAGGGCTGGTACCCAGGGGACTTTGCAGACAAGTTTTTTAAATAGGCTGAAGTTCGCCCTTCGGAAGTCCAAGGTGGAGGTTCTGTTGGTGCTCCTCCCAATCTCCCTGCATAATGAAAACTTCACTATCTCGTGGTCACTGCACCCTAGGCAGCCTCCCACGATCACATCTCCCACCAGCCCTTCCCTATTGCAGAACAGCAGGTCAAGCAGAGCCTGTCCCCTGGTAGGCTCGCTTAACAGCTGTGTCAGGAAGCAGTCCTCCATTCGCTCCAGGAATCTTCTGGACTGCCTCCTCCCTGCTGAATTAAGTTCCCAGCAGATATCTGGGAGGTTGAAGTCACCAACAAGGACAAGATCAGATGATCTTGAGACAGCCTCCAGTTGCTTGTAGAACAACTCATCAGCCGCCTCATCCTGGTTGGGTGGTCTGTAACAGATTCCAATCAGGATGTCAGACTTGTTAGGTTGTCCTCTGATTTTAACCCACAGGCTCTCAACTACCTCATCTTCCACCACAAGTTGTGTGGCAGAGATTGACTCTCTAATATACAGAGCCACCCCTCCTCCTCTTCTCCCTCGCCTGTCTCTCCTAAAGAGCCTGTAACCCCCCATTGTAGCACTCCAATCGTGGGTGCTGTCCCACCAAGTTTCTGAGATGGCGACTACATCATAGTCGCCCTGATGGATTAGGACCTCCAACTCCTCTTGCTTGTTGCCCAGGCTGCGTGCATTGGTGTACATGCATCGCAGCTGGGTTCCTGACTTCTCAACTGACCCTACCTTGCGCCCTACTCTTACCTCTGCAGAGGGACCGATTGCCTCACCCACCCCCTTCAGACCTAGTTTAAAGCCCTCCTAATGAGCCCTGCCAACTCCAGTGCCAGGACTCTTTTACCCCTTCTAGATAGATGCACCCCATCAGGACCCAGCAGGTCAGGTGCAGTGAAAGTTGCCCCGTGGTCATAGAACCCAAAGTTCTGCCGCTGGCACCATCCCCTGAGCCAATTGTTGATGGTGTGGGTTCTCCCATTCCTCTCAGTGTACACCCCTGACACTGAAGGAATTGAGCAGAACACCACTTGAGCTCCTGCCCCATCAATCAATTGTCCAAGGGCCCTGAATTCCTTCTTAATTGTCCTAGTGCCCTTCCTGTCAATCTCATCACTCCCAGCCTGTATTACCATCAGAGGGTAATAGTCTGTGGGCTGGATTAATTCAGGGAATCTCTTCGCAATGTCCCTAACCCCTGCCCCTGGTAGGGAGCAGACCTCCCTGTGGGATGGGTCGGGACGACATATGGGTCCCTCAGTACCCCCCAGGAGAGAGTCCCCAACAACTATAACCCTTCTCCCTTTCTTTGTGGAGCTAGTCGTTATAGCCGGTGGGGACCGCTTGGGCTTAGGCTTCCCCCCCAGAGCTGGCCGTTACAGCTGGTGGGGTCCGCTTGGCCTTAGGCTCCCCTCTGGATGGCTGCTCTTCAGCCTCAGCCCTCTCATCCTTACTGCCCTCAGCCTGCAGGGCCTCATACTTATTATGCAAGGGCAGAGGAGGAGGAGGAGAGGGTCGGGGTGGACATGAAGTCAGGGTTAGAAAGGTAAAGAATCCAAAGGCAGTTCCACCCACACCTGCCAATGCCTGCAGCAGCTTGCTTTACCCCTTGCTTGGCTCTGCCATTCTGTCAGCCCTCCTTTGTTTGCCTTTTTGATGTGGGCACCTTTATGTAAAACAAGGAGAAGAGTAGCTGAAATGTCCATCTCTGTCATAGAAGTGGCCTGGAAGATGGTAAGCCTGTGTAACAACCAAAGGATCTTAGGGGTTGGAAGTGACCTCTGGAGATCTTGGGTTCCAATCCTCCTGCCAGAGCAGGACCATAGAATCCAGCACAGGTTGCAGAGGAACACATCCAGTCAGGGCTTCAAAGTCTCCAGAGGAGACCACTCCACAACCTCTCTGGGCAGCCTGTTCCAGTGCTCTGTGACCCTTACAGTAAAGAAGTTTTTCCTGCCCTGAGATGCTTTTCTTTCTCTTTCAGGAAGAGCAGTAAGCCTCATGAGGACATCATTGGCATTCGGTCCCAGAACAGAGGGTCCCTGGCCCAAGGCAAGAATTATTTGCTGAGCAAGTTCTCCTCTCTCAATCAGAAAGTGAAACAAACCAAGTCCAACGTCAACATCAGCAACCTGCGCAAGCTGGGCAGCTTTACCAAGCCCGAGATGAAAGTCAACTTCTTAAAGCCAAACTTGAAAGTGAACCTTTGGAAATCAGACAGCAGCCTGGAAACTTTAGAGAACCCAGCGGTGGATGCTCAAGTCCAGGCCGAGTCTGATACGGAAGGCTCAGACAACGATTCCTTCCACTCCGATGACTTCCTGACTAACTCCAAGTCGGATGAGGACCCCCAGCTGACTGACTCCCTGGAGAACATAGGGCAGGCAGACTACGTGCTGCCCAGCTGTGGGATCATCGCCTCGGCCCCGCGGCTGGGCAGTCGCTCGCAGTCTGTCAGCAGCACCGAGATGAGCATCAGCATCCACGTGCCCTCCGAGGGCCCTGTCTCCCAGGCGGACCGCTCGGACTGTGAGGACGTGCCCATGCCCTCTGCTGACAGTGCAGAGATGGAGCTTGCGAAGCCCATGGATGTCTACTGCCAGAGGTTTGTGCAGGACGCTCAAAAGCAGGTGTCAGGTGTGTTGGAGGCTGAGGCTGGCTCTCAAGAGCCCCAGCACGTAATGCATCAAACCAGCAATAACACAGCGAGGCAAGCAGAAGCCAAGGCTGAAGCCGTCAGAGACATTCCTTCCAGGCCATCCAAGCTGGATGTCCAGTCTGCTGAGCCACGTCCTCAGCTCTTATCTGTTGGTGGGACTGAATCCACTAAATCCCAGAAAAGCCCAGGATCTGTATCAGGCAACCTAGAGACAGGACTGCACACGACTCCTTCCCCGGCTGACGGCAGCAGCAGCAGAGCTGTGTCTCCCTTTGCGAAGATTCGCAGCTCCATGGTGCAGGTTGCTAACATCACGCAAGCAGGACTGACTCAAGGGATCAATTTTGCAGTGGCCAAGGTCCAGAAGAGCCCTGCAGAACCAGAAGCTCTGAACGAGATCAAACAGAAAGAACTGAGAGAAATGTTTACGCAGTGCCAGACACGAATCATTCAAATCTAAGCTGCCGCTTTGGGGAGCGTTCACAGTAGGACAACGGGACTGACTGTGGCACCAACTGCTACAGAACACTGGCATCAGTCATGTGGGCAACTTGTTTACAGGAAGGGAGAGACACAAAGGGATTTGGTTCTGGCCAAGCTTTGTGATTGCCTCAGGCAGCTGAGGCAGAAGGGTAACCCATAGCTAAAGCGGTAGTGTAGACACTGGGATGTGGTGAGCGTGTTGGCTGCCTTGGGTGCGTTGCACAGTTACTTTGGGTTTGACTTTTGTTGGGTTCTTTGTTCTTTTTTGGCCCTTTGGAGACTGGTTTTGCAGCTCTTCTGAGTTCTCCAGGAAAGGATTTACAGTGGAAAAGGTGGCACTGCACTTCTGTGACCTTACTTAACCCTGCACTGCACCAGCAAAATCACTTAGCGGTAAAGGACACTTTAGTTTTCCTTTAGTCTTGTTACTTGTTTCCATGGAAGGCTGAAACGCAACTTCCTCTGACCTGTGCCTCTACAGGGGGAATTGATGATGCTTTTTTTTGGGGGGTTGGATTTAGTTGTCTTAACCTGGAATTTGCATTACTATTACTTTTTTTGTTTCTTTCTTCCCTGGGACACTTTCAGTGAGGGCAGAACTTAACAGATCCACTTTGAAACACCTCCAGTCCTGCAGTGCTGGTTGACTTAATGGATTTTGCTTTTTCCTCACTGGTTTTCAGATGAGGGGGAATGGAGCCAGTGTCCTCCAGTTGTCTTGTCCATGCTGAAACTGTTCCCATTCCCCCTTTTCCTGAATTCCAAACACTAGCAGCTGGCTGTAACTTGGTCTGTGTGTGAAGCAAGCCAAGCCAGATACCTGTCCTTCAGCCTTCATCTCCCTCTGTGCTGTGCTTTTGTTTGAGCTATGTTCCAACTGTCCATGTGCAAAGAACTTCTGAAGCAGCGGTGTGGTACTCCATGAGCTCAGTGTTGCACTAGAGCATAGCTGTCAGCATCTAATCTAAACCAAGCTCATTACCAGCTCCAGCTTTGCATACTTGCAGGGTAAAGGCTGAGCATCCATTCATGCTGGCTAGAGAAACCAAACCCTTGTTTGTGTGTGTCAAAACCCCTCCAATCTCTCTGACTTACTCGTTCCCAGGAATGCCTTTGCCATGCCAGTCTAGTATAGGACACGATCCCAAAGCTACTGTAAAGCAGGATCTGACTCTGCTGTGGTTTGTAGCTAGAACCACCCTTAGAGACCCAGAGCCTCCCTCTTCTTAGTCCATGTACTGTAGATAGGCTGCACGTGGTGTTCCAAGAAACTCTTGTCCTAGGGGTAGGGTAGTGCAGTGTCTTAGGACTCCTGGTGTGTCTGAAATGGTTATCACCTCACCCTGAGGGGCTGGAACTTTGATAAACAGAGTGGGTTTATTTATTTGTTTAACTACCAGTGAGGTGGGGTTGGGTGCTTGTGTGTTTGTTGGGTTGGCTGTGGTTTGTGTTTGCTGAGTGTTCATACCTGTGGCTCTATTTAAACTGAAACTCCTGCTGTATTTTAATGTGAGCAATAGACACCACATATTTTAATAATAAAAGGGGAAGCAAAAGGTGCAGTTGTCTTCATTTTTGCTGTGGGGCTGCAACTGCAAAACATGACTTCAGTTCTTCTGTGGGGCTGTGACTTAAGGTGAAAGGAGCCTGCTCCAGCCCTGCCTGCTCCAGCCCTGCCTGCTCCAGCCCTGCCTGCTCCAGCCCTGCCTGCTCCAGCCCTGCCTGCTCCAGCCCTGCCTGCTCCAGCCCTGCCTGCTCCAGCCCTGCCTGCTCCAGCCCTGCCTGCTCCAGCCCTGCCTGCTCCAGCCCTGCCTGCTCCAGCCCTGCCTGCTCCAGCCCTGCCTGCTCCAGCCCTGCCTGCTCCAGCCCTGCCTGCTCCTTGCCCAGGACCATGTCTAGACAGCTTTCAAGGAGTAAGGCTGGGGCCTCCCCCACCCCTCTTGCAGTGCTCAGCCTTCACACTAAGAAGTGTTCCTTGATGTTCAGAAGCAATCTCTTGTGTTCTGGTTTGTACCCATGGCTACTTGTCCTACCTCTCACTGGGCACCACCTGCAGGAGCCTGGTGCTCTCCTCTTTGCAGCTCTTCAGGCAGTTGCCTGAGAGGGGATCTTACTAATGTAAGGGACACAAAATCCTGACCAAAATCCTTTCTCCTTCTAGCACTGTGCTGCCACAACCCTGCCCTCAGTAGGGAGAAGAAAACCACAGACATGTTTGTGAGAGCATTTTAAACTGCCTGAGCCTTGGTACTTGTAAAGGTACTGGAGGGGGAGAGAGGGGAGTCCAGAAGCTTTGCCATCCTTTTGGCAGAAGAAACTTGACTCTATGCTGATTTCTGCAGGCCAGGAGTCCTTCAGGGTAAAGGGACTCTCATCTTCAAACAAAAGGGGGTTAGGCAACACTCTGGAAACCAATTCCTGACCTCCTCTAGGGCTGATCCAAAATGTCCTTCTAATACTTAACAAATGAGACAGTCTCACCTAATCCATACCAACATGCATAAGCCCATCCTCTAAGCTGTGCTGCAAGCAGCTGCTTGCCAGCCAGGCTGCCTTCTGAGGAGAGACTTCCCTTCCTTCCTGTATTTGTTCAGCTGCTTGACTTCATATGAGTGTAAGCCAAGGCAGATGAACCCATGAATATTCATTTTAGGGCACAGAACTTGGCTCACATTGAAGAGAAACTATTTCTGGGTCTTTTAATAAAGAGTGTGCAGAGACAAAGGCCACTTCCAGCTTGTGTTTTGAGCTAATGCCATCCTTAGAACAGAAATGTGCAACAAAAAGAGGGAGGGGGTCCTGTTCACTCACTCTTGAGAATCATAGAATTGTCAAGGCTGGAAGGGATCTCAAGGATTCTCCAGTTCCACCCCCCTGCCATGGGCAGGGACACCTCACACCACAGCAGGTTGCTCACAGCCACATCCAGCCTGGCTGCAAACACCTCCAGGCAGGAGGCTTCCACCACCTCCCTGGGAGGTGGTAGAAGAGGCTCAGTAGAGAGGGTATCAGCTTCATGTGAGTCTGGCAGGAGGCAAAGAGGAAAGGGGGAAAGAAGATTTTTAGGAAAATAGAAAGGTGAAGAGCAGGATCAATTAAAGCAATGAATTGTAGCTTAGCTCCATCCTTCTCCCCCGAGCCTAAGGAGGGCTTTCTGCATTATGGAATCAGAGATTTGTTTCTTTTGGCAAACACCTCTGAAGATCAGAGCCTCCACCTGTTACCTAACTCTACAACTCCACATTGCTTTAGGGTCAAGCCAGGGTGGTTGAAGCAGCGGAACTAGTTCTGTGAGTCAGAGTAGGAGCAAGAGCAGCCTCTCAGAACCAGCCTGAGCTGCACAGCAAGAGAGGTAGAGCCCACTCTTAATGCCTAAATTGCTGTTATTCATACAATTTAAACCCTGCCTCGCTGCTCATGGAGGCAGGCAGATGTTTGCTGTGAGTGCACCACCAGTGCTCCAGTCAGCGCCAGAACAGAGCTCAGCAGAGAGGAGAGAAGGCAGTCATGGTGTCCTCTCAGCACAATGCAGATGCATTTCATACTGGGTCCTTATCATGGGTGAGATCAAATCACTGCTTTCTACCACACTGTGCTCTCTATTGTGCTGCTGCTGCTGCTGCAGTGAGCACAGCATGCCTCAGCTGCTGGGAACACAGAGTCCTGGAGCCTGAAGGCTGGCTGGGAGCTCTGAGCCTCAGAATTCAGGAGGTGTTAGCACAAGCTTAGTCCCAAACCTACCCCTGCTGTCGTTGAAAGGGTCCTGGGATAAATTTGCTGCTTCTTGAAGGAAGGAAGCTGACAACAACATCAGTATTAAAGTTTAATATCAAACAAATTTGCTCATTGTTACCAATTTTTCAATTACAAAACAGGCTCCAAAAAAAGGGCAAAAGGTCTGCTCCGGTGGCTGAACAGAGTTAAGCGTGGCCAGCCTGCCAGGGGAAACAGCCACAGCTTTTTGGTATAAATTATCTACAAAACCTGCTATAAACAACCTTCCAATCTCAGGCTGGGCTCCACCTAGGATTAGGCCAAGGTCAGAAGCTGTTAAAGTTCATTGCCATTCACACACTTCTGCTGCTGCAGCCTGGCTTTGCGTAACGCCTCCAGCTGCTTCGCTCTCAGCCACCTCTCTCTTGACAGCGTCGTCTGCCCCGCGCTGAGAGATAGGAACCTGCAGAGGCACAAACAGCAGGTGAGCAACAGCACCTGCCAGGCTTCAGGAGGGAATACAGCACAAACCCACTTGCCTTTCGGTATCCTGTGGACTAGAATGGAAAGGGGAAGGAAATCACACACTTGAGGTCCCTTCCAGCCCCTGACAGAGATCATCCAGTCCAACCCCCCTGCCAGAGCAGGTCACACACGAACACATTCAGGCAGGTCTTGAGTATCTCCCGTGAGGGAGACTCCACACCCCTTGTGGGCAGCCTGTTCCAGTGTTCTGTCACCCTCACAGGGAAATAATTCTTCCTCCTGTTTCCATGGAAGTTCCTGTGCCTCTTGTCCTGTCATTGGGCATCACCCAGCAGAGACTGGCTCCATCCTCTTGGCACTCACCCTTCACATCTCAACACAAATGAGGTCACTTCTCAGGCTCCTCCTCTGCAAGCTACAGAGCCCTCAGCTCCCTCAGGCTCTCCTCATAAGGAAGATGTTCCACTCCATTTACTTGGCTCTGCACAGGACTTCCCAAGCATTTCCCTGAGGTTCTTCTTGAACTGAGAGGCCCAGAACTGGACACAATATTCCAGGTGTGGCCTCAGCAGGGCAGAGTAGAAAGGGAGGAGAACCTCTTTCAACCTCCTGACCACAGCCCTTCTAATATAACCCAGGATGCCATCGGCCTTCTTGGCCACCAGAGCACATTGCTGGCTCATGGTCAACCTCCCATCCACCAGGACCCCCAGGTCCTTTTCCCCTACTTTGCCTAACTAAGAATCTGTGACAAGAGAGCCAAAAGGAGAGGGACATTCCATCTTTGGATTGCCAGCTGGCCTCATGCAACTACAATCCAACTGCAAGCTACCAGAGCTGACTTCATTTGTCAGGAGCTTGCTAGGAGGCCTCCAGTTTGGAGCCAGAACACTCCCCACCTTGCCACAAGCAGGGTTCTGTGCAGGTCATCAGCTGTGATGCTCTCAGGGTCACTCTTGCGCATCTCTACGAAGTCTTCTTCTACTGCCTGCAAACAATGCAGTGTGCAACTCAGGGGCAAGGAGGAGCTCACCCCAGAGTGAAGATTCTTAAGGGGCTAAGCACTGGAACTACCCTTAGGCTGCAGAGAGACACATTTCATAGAGGGCTGGAAGGGAAGGTGAAGATGCTCATCCAGTTGCAACCCCCTGCCGTGGGCAGGGACACCTCCCACCAGCCCAGGTTGCTCAGGGCCTCATCCAGCCTGGCCCTGAACATCTCTAGGGAGGGGGCATCCATGGGCAACCTGTTCCAGTGTCTTCAATGCAGTCAGTGTGCAAGCCTGACTTAAAATGGGCTACTGCTTCTCATCCTTGAGGAGAATTAGCTTTCAAAAGGAGTTTTTGAAAGCAGGGTACCAAAGCCTATACTGAAATACTCAGGAGTACAAATCCTTAGAGGCACATTCAGGACAGGAAAATGCCTCTGCTTGGATTTTGGTACACTTGAAGGAGAATCAGTGACAGAGAGAGCAATGGGAACATGCAGTAACTCCACTAAGGTGCTCTCAGTGAGGTGGAAGCATTGCTGAAGTCTTTCATACCTTGGTCACTTCCTCAGATATGCTGTAGTCCAGCAGCTTCAGTAGGCTTAGGTAAATTCTGAACTTGTTCAGCACAGAAGGGAGCACTGCTGTTAGGAGGCTGTTCATGTACTCTTCCATGTTGGGTGGAATTAGCTGTGGTTGTAAGTGGACTTGGCAATCTGACTGAAAAATACAATTACATATCATCTCTTTCCACATCTTGGCTTTTGAGTACTGAAAGGCTGATTCAACCTCTAAAGCAACACAAGTCACTATCTCCCACACTTAACCAAGAGAATTCTTTCAGTATTTAACAGTTCCCTTTTTGAAAGCCAGTGTGAGGTCTTGCCTTTAGCAGGAGCCAGTTTGACTGAGAGGCAAGAAACACTCACTCAGCTCACCCAGCTGGAATGCAACAGATCAGGTATTTGTAAGCTCAGGCTGCTCCGTTTTCCTAGGGTCAGTGCCAGATCTGTTGCTCTCTATTCCAGTGCCCATCAGCTCAGGAGCTACTGTGCTAGAGCAGGGCTCTGGGAGCAACAGAGTGGCTGCAGGTTTACCCACTGCTGGGATCTTCATGAATGACTTCAGTTACTGCCTTGCCATCACAGGAGGAGGGAAGGTCAGCCTCCTGGCTTTCCTCTGAACAGGTTTTGGCCTGTCTGCAGCCACGAGCATGAAGGCAGTAACCAATGCAATCATAGAATTGTTAGGGCTGGAAGGGACCTCAAGGATCAGCCAGTTCCAACCCCCCTGCCATGGCTAGGGACACCTCACACTACAGCAGGTTGCTCACAGCCACATCCAATCTGGCCTTAAAAACCTCCAGGGATGAGGCTTCCACCACCTCCCTGGGCAACCTGTGCCAGTCTCTCACCACCCTCATGGGGAAGAGCTTCTTCCTAACATCCAATCTGAAGCTACCCATTTCTAGGTTTTTTCCATCCCCCCAGTCCTATCACTCCCTGACACCCTCAAAAGCCTTTCCCAAGCTTTCCTGTAGCCCCCTTCAGATACTGGAAGGCCACAATTAGGTCTCCTGGGAGCCTTCTCTTCTCCAGACTGAACAGCCCCAACTCCCTCAGTCTGTCCTCATAGGAGAGGAGCTCCAGCCCTCTGCTCATCCTTGTGGCCCTTCTCTGGACATGTTCCAGCACCTCCAGCTCCTTGCTGTACTAGGGCCTCCAGAAGTGGTCACAAGACAGTGCCTTCGCTTGTCCCTGGACCAGCAGGCTGCAAGGCAGGAGCTACCAGCTCTAGTTCTTCCCTCAGCTCAGGAAGCCCTTGCCGTACCGGTAGGAGCGATCGGCCCTCTGAAGTGATCAGGACGTTAATATTGCATGGGAATTCCATCTGGTGGTAACTGAAGTCATAATCCACCTTCTGCCAGGTGATCAGGTTCCCCAGCGCGGTCACGTTGTGCACACCTACAAAAGCAGCAACAAATCCTCTCACAACAGCACCCAAACAAATCTCAGACCTGATTTGTGGCTTTTCCCAATGGGTTTTCAATGAGCAGCTGGCAGGAAAACCTCTTGCAAGCATCCTGCTGCTCCTTGCATCTGTGGTGTCTGCCAGGTAAGAACTTGGCTGTCTCTGAGACCAACATTACAAAGTCTTGCAGGATCTCAAGGCTCAGTTTTGTCTGGCCTAGTACCTGTGCTAAGAGCCAATGATTTCATGGGCCCTACAAAGCCTATATAGAAGCAGAAAAAACCCCAACACCCAAAGCCCAACACAACCCCAAACCTCCTCAAACCACTACCTCTTATCTGACAGAAAGTGTGATCTAACAGTTTCAGGTGAGCAAGCCCAGAATGATAGTGACAGTTTCTGCAGCCATTTTGCCCAATTTTTGTAGGGAAGTTACTCACCCTACTTGGAACTGAGCTGTTTAAAATCTAGGGGGAGTCAAAATCCACAAATTGACTGCTTGGCTAGCTCTAGGAATGCTCCCTCTGAAAGACTCAGCTGCACCTGACACACTGGATTTCTCTTCAGCAGTGTTACTGCATCAAATGACACAGCTACTGCCAGGCCTTTGTCTATACAGATCTACTATTAGTTTGCTATACTAAAGGCAAAGTTAATAACTAAAAGGCAAATTTAATGTTATGGTTCACTTCTGGGACATTTTCCCATTTGAAACCTCTGAGGTGTAAGTTCTAAGAGTTCTAAGCCAACTGCTAGATACTTCATAGTATCAGTCAGGGTTGGAAGGGACCACAAGGACCATCCAGTTCCAACCCCCCTGCCATGGGCAAGGACGCCCCACACTAGATCAGCCTGGCCAGAGCCTCATCCAGCCTGGGCTTAAACACCTCCAGGGACAGGGCCCCAACCACCTCCCTGGACAACCCATTCCAGGGCTTCACCACTGTCATGGGGAAGAGCCCCCTCCTCACCTCCAGCCTGAATCTCCCCACTTCCAGCTTCATTCCATTCCCCCTAGTCCTATCACTACCTGACATCCTGAGAGGTCCTTCCCCAGCCTTCCTGTAGGCTCCCTTCAGATACTGGAAGGCCACAATGAGGTCACCTCAGAGCCTTCTCTTCACCAGACTGAACAGCCCCAACTCCCTCACTCTGTCCTCACAGGAGGATCCTGCCCTTCTGCAGGATTCAGTTTTGTTCCACCCTAAATTCAGAGCCACATCCTCAGCTCTTAGCTGTTGGTGGGACTGAGAGGGGATTTAATCAATGTTTATAAATATCTAAGGGCTGTGGGGCAAGAGGGAGGGGATAGGCTCTGCTCACTTGCACCCTGGGATAGCACAAGGGGCAATGGAAATTGTTCAGTCTTCCTGCTCTCCTCAGCTACCTGATGTGAGAGTACAAGAGAAGATTTTTTCCAAGTTCCCTTTCTGTGATATAAACTCCAGCACAGGAGGTTCCACCTGTGAGGGTCACAGAGCACTGGAGCAGGCTCTCCAGAGGGGTTGTGGAGCCTCCTTCTCTGGAGACTTTGCAGACCCCTCTGGATGCATTGCTGTGTGACCTGTGCTGGATTCTCTGGTCCTGCTCTAGCAGGGGGGTTGGACTGGAAGGCCCCTTCCAAGCCTTAACATCCTGTGCCATTGTTGCAAGGAACTAAGAAAAAATATCTACTTTTCCACTCTTAATTGAGTAGACAAGAAGATCATTTCATACCAGCAGAAATGAAATGAATCACCTTTTCTTGGTTTTGCCTTCAACTTCCAATACTTCAAGGATGACTTTTCAGTAAGTGTTTTGCTGGCTATCAAGGACAAACACTTGAGCCTCTCAACCAGCCCAGGAAGGGTTTTCTGGAAATGGCAATTTTGGTTTTGTCATCTTTTGGGTTTTGTTCCCCCCTCCCACTCCTCTTTTTGAAAGCACAAAAGAAAGATTTCTACTACTTTTACCGTTTGCTGTAGGGAAACTCTGAACTTGACTACAATTTACTGTTTTCTTTAGTGAAATCCTGAACTAAAACAGAGTAGTAAAAAAAACACCTCCTCCCTGCAGACTCAAACCCAAGGGAATAATTTCAATGAATAGAATAGAATAAACCAGGTTGGAAGAGACCTTCAAGACCATCACGTCCAACCTATCATCCAACACCACCCAACCAACTAAACCATGCAACCAAGCACCCTGTCAAGTCTCCTCCTGAACACCTCCAGTGACGGCGACTCCACCACCTCCCCAGGCAGCCCATTCCCATGGCCAATCACTCTCTCTGTGTAAAACTTCCTCCTGACCTCCAGCCTGAACTTCCCCTGGCGCAGCCTGAGACTGTGTCCTCTTGTTCTGGTGCTGGCTGCCTGGGAGAAGAGACCAACCTCTGCCCGTTTACAACCCCCCTTCAGGTAGTTGTAGAGAGCAATAAGGTCACCCCTGAGTCTCCTCCTTTCCAGGCTAAGCAACCCCAGCTCCCTCAGCCTCTCCTCACAGGGCTGTGTTCCAAACCCCTCACCAACTTTGTTGCCCTTCTCTGCACTCGTTCCAGCAAGTCAACCTCCTTCCTAAACTGAGGAGCCCAGAACTGGACACAGGACTCGAGGTGTGGCCTAACCAGTGCAGTGTACAGGGGCAGAATGACCTCCCTGCTCCTGCTGGCCACACTCTTCCTGATGCAGGCCAGGATGCCATTGGCCCTCTTGGCTGCCTGGGCACACTGCAGGCTCATGTTCAGCCTACCATCAACCAGTACCCCCAGGTTCCTCTCTGCCTGGCTGCTCTCCAGCCACTCTGACCCCAGCCTGTAGCTCTGCATGGGGTTGTTGTGGCCAATGTGCAGAACCTGGCACTTGGATGTGTTCAATCTCCTGCCCTTGGACTCTGCCCATCTGTCCAGCCTGTCAAGGTCCCTCTGCAGAGCCTCTCTACCCTCCAGCAGATCAACTCCTGCCCCCAGCTTGGTGTCGTCAGCAAATTTACTGACGATGGACTCAATGCCCTCATCCAGATCATCAATAAAGATGTTAAAGAGCACAGGGCCCAGCACTGATCCTTGGGGGACTCCACTACTGACTGAAGACATTCTAACAACAACAACAACAAAAGAAAGAGAGGGTTCCTAAGTAGAGTCAACCTGAAGTGTGAAGTGCATTGGTGCTGCTTGAATGGGACTGAGAAGTGGGACCCAACATGCCCCCAACAGGCTTCTCAAAACAGCAGTTTTATTTTGAAATGAAGGCACTTCCAGTGATTTCCTCCTCTCCTTTCCTTGAAGCCACCAGAGACAAGCACTATGCAATCCCCAGTTACAGAACTTTTCATAGGTACTGCAACTCACCTCTTCTGCAGGCTGTAATTAATGCCTAAAGCAGTGCAGGAAGCTGGTGACACAGCTCAAGTCAGCTTACAAGAGGGAATCATCACTCTGTTCCTCACAGTAACAGCTACCTTTTTTTCCAGCTCCAGCTTTAAGCTGGGTTTTCAGGGATGCTTTCCATATGCACAGTGAAAATACAAAGCACAAGGCAGCAGCACGTGGTTCTCCTCCCTCATCCATTAAGCCAGCAAACTGAAAGGCTGTTCTACTCAATCCCAGGTATTGTGGTCCAAAGAATTACCCAAATGAGTGGCATTCTCCACCCAGTGTCAGACACTGTCCACAGCTCCCTACAGTGCAAAGCTACGCTGAACAAGGAACTGCCTTGGTTCATTATCAGGCATTTGTGGGCTGAGATTTGTGATTCAACAATCTCAGAAGCTTCCAGGAAATAAAATAGGGAATAAAAAAACCAACCAAAAACTCCCAAGAGATCAAACCTCAAGTTGTCTCAGAAGGCTGCAGACTAACAGGAAGCTAACTCATGGAGTGAAGGAGGTCATGAAAACCACACAGAGTTTTGCAACAGGAACTTTTCAGTGGGGCACAATTAGCATCACTGGCTTCAAGTACCCCAGCCTCTAACCTCGGGGTGAGATTTCTCTTTGCTAAGGGCAGAAAGCCTACCTGTGGTGTCAAGCTGTCCTTGCTCCAGCTGAGTCTCATCTATCACGAGGGAAGTGTTGCTGGCAAGCTGCAGCACTCCGCTGACCAAGCGGTTGGCTGCGTAGTCTTTGTGGGGGATCAGCCGCGAGTGGTTCATGTTCTCGATGGTCATCTGCAGGCGGTGGGACTGCAACCACAACAGGAACTCATCAGCACCTTTCCCAGCCAATCCTGCTTCCTTCAGCAAGAGCTACAGCTGTGAGCCTCCACAGTAACTAAAAACCAAACTTGGTCACCAAAACAAGGCTTAGATTTGCTACTTGGAAAAGTTTCCTTACTGAAAGAGTGCCCAGGGAGGTGGTGGAGTCACCAGCCCTGGAGGTGGTCAAGACACCTGGGGATGTGGAACTTTGGGATGTGATTCTCCCCCTCTACTCCACTCTGGTGAGACCCCACCTGGAGTACTGCCTCCAGTTCTGGAGCCTCTATTACAGGAAGGATCTGGAGGTGCTGGAAGGTGTCCAGAGAAGGGCCATGAGGATGAGCAGAGGGCTGGAGCTGCTCTGTTATGGAAACAGACTGAGAAAGCTGGGGCTGTTCAGTCTGGAGAAGAGAAGGCTCCAAGGAGACCTAATTGTGGCCTTCCAGTATCTGAAGGGGGCTACAAGATAGCTGGGGAAGGACTTCTGAGGGTGTCAGGGAGTGATAGGACTGGGGGGAATGGAGCAAAACTAGAAATGGGTAGAATGAGATTGGATGTTAGGAAGGGTGGTGAGAGACTGGCACAGGTTGCCCAGGGAGGTGGTGGAAGCCTCATCCCTGGAGGGTTTTGCAGCCAGGCTGGATGTGGCTGTGAGCAACCTGCTGTAGTGTGAGGTGTCCCTGCCCATGGCAGAGGGGTTGGAAGTGGATGGTCCTTGAGGTCCCTTCCAACCTGACAACTCTATGATTCTGTTAGCTTGATGGTTGGACTTGGTGACCTGAGAGGTTTTTTCCAACCAAAACAATTTTATGATTCCAATACAAAAAATGCTTTATCCCAAATGCTAGAACTCAACCCCAGAAGGAACACAGTGCTGCTGAGAGCTGACATCACCTGTACTGCACATCTGGGGTGAGCAAAGCAATGACAACTGATTCATTGCAGTAATACAGTTATGAGTAGCAATTTCCCAGAGAAGAGGGGGATAAACACTAATGGCACAATAACTAAATGACCTAGATGTCTAAACAAATCACTCCACAAAGGCAAAATAAAGCATGCAGCATCTGTCAGTTTAATACCCATGAGGATATGATTTTATCCCATGTTCACCCCAGATGCTGAGGTAAAGAGAGACCTCAATTGACAGGCACGCTGTGCCTCCACTTTCATCTGCCCTCCCCACGGACAGCAGGGGCCTGCCTTTAACGGCAGTGTTGTTTGTCTGCTTGAGCAGTTAGTCCACCATCTCCCACCAGAAGAGGAAGGCACTGTGGTGCCCTTGTCCTTACTGCTGGCACAAGCTGCTGGAGGATGCGGTAGATGTGCTCTGTGAAGGTGCTGCTGCGGGGACAGCCGCTCAGGTTGAGGGCGAATTTTCCCAGAGGAAGCACATCTCTTCTGGCATAGCTAAATCAAAACCAGCACAGGTTAGAAAGCATCCCATGAGCACAGGGAAGACAGGGACTGACCACTCTGAGAGCTGTGCAGGGGCTCTGGTAGCTAGCAGGGTTTCCACACTGGTCCATATACAGGTGGCAGCCACCTTTTCTTCCTTCTCCAGTGGCCCAGGAGCTAGGTTAGGCTGAAGGCAGCTTTGGAAAGCTTTGCAGCACTGCACAACAGCAGGACAACTGCAGGGATTGAGATCCTGTACCATATCTTCCAGATGTTCTGTTCTCCTTGTGCTCTATTATTACCCAGTAAACCTGATGCTTCACCCTTTCCCTTTCTCATTGCCTGAGCTCAATCTCCCTGCTTAGCATGCTTGTTTCACTTCCTTTGCCTGCCCTCAGCTTTCCCCTCCCTCTTCTTACTCTATTTCTTCTCCCCATTCTTGAGGAATTTCAACTTTTTTTGTGATACCAGCTAAGAGAGAAAACACATTCTGGTCTAAGTCTTAGAGGAACCACAGTCTCACTAGAAAGAACAAAAATGTGCTCAGAATAAAAAAACCCTAAGCAACCAAAGCCACAGTGGCACTGAATGACTTCTGTGCACATGGGGCCAAGGGTTCAGGGCAGACTGTAAACACACTCTCACCCCAAGTCTTGTGAGCTCCCATCTACTCTGCATTATGATTTATCTGCCTTCATACTACCTGTCTCACCAAGGCTGGGAAGTGTCTTACAGCTTTTTACACCTCAGCAGCAGGCCATGAGGAAGGTGAAGATGCTGAGTCCCACTACAGCTGTCAACACTTCTGCTCAGCAAGTACATGCTCTACTATTTCCTTCTCAGAGGAATGGAAATTTTGAGAACCACAAACCAAGTGATTAATTTCCCAAGAAATAACTCTCTTCCCCACCCCAATATTTATCAAAAAAATGGAATCAGTTTTCATCCTGCCTGACAAACCTGGTCGCCTTCTATGACAAAGTTACAACGTTAACAGATGAAGGCTGAGCAACTGACATCATTCACCTGGACCTGAGCAAAGCCTTTGACACTGTCCTGCACCACATCCTCATTGCCAGGCTGGTGCAGGATGGGTTCCATGGATGGACCATTCAGTGGATAAAGAACTGGCTTGGCAGCTGCACCCAAAGGGTGGCTGGCAATGGGTCCATAGCCAAGTGGAGGCCACTGACAAGTGGAGTCCCTCAGGGATCAGTGCTGGGACCAGCCTTGTTAACATCTTTGTTGGTGTCATGGACAATGGCATTGAGTGCACCCTCAGCACCAAGCTGTGTGGTGCAGCAGACACGCTGGAGGGAAGGGATCCATCCAGAGGAAACTTGACAGGCTGGAGAGCTGAGCCCATGACAACCTCATGAGGTTCAACAAGACCAAGTGTAAGGTCCTGCTGCTGGGTCAGGGCAATGCCAAGCACCGATACAGGCTGGGCAGGGACTGGCTGGAGAGCAGTCCTGAGGAAAAGGACCTGGGGGTGCTGGTGAATCAGAAGCTCAACAAGAGCCAGCAGTGTGATCCTTGAGGTCCCTTCCAACCCTAAGAATTCTATAATTCATTTTAAAGGAAGACTAAAATTAAATTTGAGCCCAATCCAATACTTAATCCAATCACAACATATTGTCTGAAGTTTCACACCTGACATTTTGGTGCGTTAAAGGATGCTGCTCTTTCATCCACTGACAGTTTAAACCAACCTCAGAGGACATTAAGCAAATCCACTTTAATCAGCCATGATTCAACTGCAGCATCAGCTCAGGTGGTAAGTTTCTATCACACACTAAACAGGGGTCACCTGAACCTCCCATTAAGCATAAGTCTACATTTAATTATATAAACTCCCAGAATGGACCTTTCAGTATCTTTTAATACCTAAACAACAACTACTGCAGTTAGTAAATGCCACCTTCAGAATAGAATAAACCAGGTTGGAAGAGACCTTCAAGATCATCACGTCCAACCTATCATCCAACACCACCTAATCAACTAACCCATGGCACCAAGCACCCTGTCAAGTCTCCTCCTGAACACCTCCAGCAATGGTGACTCCACCACCTCCCCAGGCAGCCCATTCCAATGGGCAATCACTCTCTCTGTAAAACTTCCTCCTGACCTCCAGCCTGAACCTCCCCTGGCACAGCCTGAGACTCTGTCCTCTTGTTCCAGTGCTGGCTGCCTGGGAGAAGAGACCAACCTCCGCCTGTCTACAACCTCCCTTCAGGTAGTTGTAGAGAGCAATAAGGTCACCCCGAATCTCCTCTTCTCCAGGCTAAGCAACCCCAGCTCCCTCAGCCTCTCCTCACAGGGCTGTGTTCCAAACCCCTCACCAACTTTGTTGCCCTTCTCTGAACACCTTCCAGCAAGTCAACCTCCTTCCTAAACTGAGGGGCCCAGAACTGGACACAGGACTCAAGGTGTGGCCTAACCAGTGCAGTGTACAGGGGCAGAATGACCTCCCTGCTCCTGCTGGCCACACTCTTCCTGATGCAGGCCAGGATGCCATTGGCCCTCTTGGCTGCCTGGGCACACTGCAGGCTCATGTTCAGCCTACCATCAACCAGCACCCCCAGGTCCCTCTCTGCCTGGCTGCTCTCCAGCCACTCTGACCCCAGCCTGTAGCACTGCATGGGGTTGTTGTGGCCAGTGTGCAGAACCTGGCACTTGGATGTGTTCAGTCTCCTGCCCTTGGACTCTGCCCATCTGCCCAGCCTGTCGAGGTCCCTCTGCAGAGCCTCTCTACCCTCCAGCAGATCAACTCCTGCCCCCAGCTTGGTGTTGTCAGCAAATTTACTGATGATGGACTCAATGCCCTCATCCAGATCATCAATAAAGATGTTAAAGAGGATGGGGCCCAGCACAGATCCCTGGGGGACTCCACTACTGACTGGCTGCCAGCTTTGAGAAGTCCTCCCTCCTATCCACTAGAAGAAGCTACAGGAAAAAATTGTTTCCATACCTCTGTATAAAAATGTACCTTGGAGACTTTGTCCCACTCTCAAAGGAACACTGAGAATCCCACAAAGTGGCCTTTTACCAAACCCCCCTAACAGTTCAGTGAGGCCTGTTTGACAAGACAGCTCTAGCTGGAGAAAAGCACTGCTGGAGTAAGTACCATTTGAGCTACCTCTGCCTTTTGTTTTCAGAGTGGTCAAGTACCCCACAGTAAGAGATTTCTTTTAAAAGATGAATATACAAAGTCTCAGCAAACACCTAAACACTTACACTGTTGAGATGAGATGCAATATAAGGTACTCAGCAGCCAAGCCATCTCCCAGGAGGGCGTGGGTGAGGAACCCAAGCAACTCTGCTCTCACTGGCGACAGCTCAGACATGAAGTTAGAGACAACTGATAAAAGAGCAGAAGAGAAGGAGTGTCAGGAAACATGCAGGTCCTCACCCTCTCCCCTCTGTGGAAAACTTGCTTTCTGGTAGAGTTTGATGAAGAAAAATGGTTACTTCAAAGCAGTCTAGGAAAAATAAACAGGCATTCAGTGGGTTCAGCAATGCCTGGCTTTGGGTAACCTGAATCACCCAGCGTCTCCCTGGAAGTGCTTTGATAGTGTGAGCTGCATTTGCAGAAGGCTGTAGACTTTGGAGCTAGGTTTCTAATATCAATAGTCTAAAGGCAGACACTTGATTGCTCTGAGCAATCTGATCTAGTTGAGGATGCCCCTGCTTACTGCAGAGGGGACTGGACAGGATGATCTTTAGAGGAACCTTCCAACCCCAAACCATCCTACACTTCTACCCCCCACCCCCTTACATGTAGCACAGCTTAGGACAACCACCACAAGGCACAAGCAAGGAAGTGTAAATATTAATTAGAGGTTTGCATGCAATAATACAGTGACAGAAAAAACCAACAAGTCAAACATGCCACAAGGAATGGCACAGCTGCTCAAAACCAGAATTGCCTTCTTTTCTTTGTGGTATATTAGGAGTCTTCATGGTATCAGTTATCTTTCTTGTTTTCACTGTCCTACTGCTTTGGAAATCCAATTCTCCAGTAGTTCACTTAGTCCACTTGAGCATAAATGAAAATAGGATGGCTGAACTGGGTGGTAAAAATCCTTGGGCACATAGAATGCCACACTTACTGCAGGAAGATAAATGTGTAGGCATGACACACACAGCCACTCTGCCCCTTCTCTGGTGCTGTGGTGTGAATGGTTCCTCCATTTAACAAGATTTAAACCCAAACCCTAGCACTGATGCATCTGTCCCCCAGCAGTGAAGTGTTTTCACATGTACACAGAGAAGTCACCTTCAGGTACTCACAGGTTTTGCTCTCTTCATTAAGGCAGGCAGGCAGTAATGGGTTAATGTGCTGTAATTTCTGTGCCAAAATCACGTGGATTCTGGGGACTAATGAGGCTGGAGGACTGTGTACTCTCTGTTCTTCTGCTGTGTCCATACACTCCATGAGATCCAAGGCTGAGCCTTCCCTAGGAAAGGGCACAGCACAACTGGACTTAGAAACATTCTAGACAAATTCCTCTCCATCTGACTAAGGGCAGCTGGAACCAGGCCAACAACAGAGCACATCAGAACAAACAACATCCCCTCCCAGCTCCTGCCAGCTCCTCCCATATTCAAACTACCTGCCTTATGGTTTTTAAAGCCACCATAAATACTGAGTAACACAGAAATGCCAGCGCATGCTTGACCAAAACATGGTTATTTTCACACAAAATCTGACTTTCCTCAAAGAACAAACAACCTCCCCCCCAAAAAACCAAACCAACCCACACCCCAGAAACCAACCCCCCAAACCCAACCATTCCAAACAAACCCATACTAATTATTGGCAGAACTATTTGCTGCCTAAGGTGTAGCTTCAAATACAATGTTACAGAGTGCTCTGTTCAGCAGGTACTGACTGAAGCCTGAGCAGTAACTTCTAAGGAAATAAGGCAATGATCTACGACATTTGCCTGGGTTTGCACACGTGGGACTTTCCTTATTCCAAACAAGACTTCTACAAAGTCACACAGCAGCTGTACCACTGGCTGAATGGAAATAAATGAGCAAATAAATCCTCATGTACCTCAGCTGCAACTTGAAGGAATTACTACTCAATTTAAGAGTTAGATACAGAAGCTTTGCTCTCCCTGGTGATGCCTCAGCAAATCCTTTCCAGGTGGCTTTTTCTTTGTTATGTACAACCTGAAATCCCTCAAGGCTGGATGCTAGGAGGAAATTCTTCCCAGCAAGAGAGATTGGCCATTGGAATGGGCTGCCTAGGGAGGTGGTGGAGTCACCAGCACTGAAGGTGTTTAAAAAGAGCCTGGATGAGGCACTCAGTGCCATGGTTTAGTTGATTAGATGGTGTTGGATGACAGGTTGGACTTGATGATCTCAAAGGTCTTTTCCAACCTGGTTAATTCTGTATTCTATATCAGATGACTGTAACCTTGAGGACATATTTCACCAAGCTGTACCAGTTTTAAAAGCTGAAAGGCTTTCTAACTTCAGAGCCTCTTCAGCAGTCCACCACCACGCTGCCAGCTCTTTTCATGACAAGAAAGTTCTTTTGTTTGCATTCAAACCATTGCTGAATGCCACCCTTTTGTCTATTTGTGACAGAATGACACGCAGGGAAAAAACCCCCAGCAGCCTCTGACAGCCCAACTGAGCTGTCACTCCGGGATCAGCTGTCAGATAGATGATAACAAAGAGCAGCTGACCAGCAGGCTGAGTTAACTTTTAAGAAGCTGGCACCAGAACAGATTGACCCTGCACTCTCCATGCTCTGCTTATCAGAAAGATAAACAGAATCATCAGCAGAAATTATTTAAAGCACAATCAGTTGTGCAGATGTTGGATTGGGCAACAGTTTTAGTCTACAAACTGACTTCCTGAGTCCCTCTGGTTAGCTGGTGTTACAGTATCACAGTATAACTTAGGTTGGAAAGGACCTCGAGGATCATCAAGTCCAACCTATCAACACAGACCCCATGACTAGATTGGACATGGCACTTGGTGCCATGGTCCCCTCTTGAACACCTCCAGGGATGGTGACTCCACCACCTCCCTGGGCAGCACATTCCAAGGACGAATGACTCGCTCGGTGAAGAACTTTCTCCTCACCTCGAGTCTAAACCTCCCCTGGCACAGCTTGAGACTGTGTCCCCTTGTTCTGGTGCTGCTTGCCTGGGAGAAGAGACCAACCCCTTCCCGGCTACAACCACCTTTCAGGTAGTTGTAGAGGGCAATGAGGTCACCCCTGAGCCTCCTCTTCTCCAGGCTAAACAATCCCAGCTCCCTCAGCCTCTCCTCACAGGGCTGTGCTCAAGGCCTCTCCCCAGCCTTGTTGCCCTTCTCTGGACACGTTCAAGTGTCTCAATGTCCTTCTTAAACTGAGGGGCCCAGAACTGGACACAGGACTCAAGGTGTGGCCTAACCAAAGCAGAGTACAGGGGCACAATGACTTCCCTGCTCCTGCTGGCCACACTATTCCTAATGCAGGCCAGGATGCCATTGGCCCTCTTGGCCACCTGGGCACACTGCTGGCTCATATTCAGGCAGCTGTCAATCAGCACCCCCAGGTCCCTCTCTGTTTGGGAGCTCTCCAGCCACTCTGACCCCAGCCTGTAGCTCTGCATGGGATTGCCATAGCCAAAGTGCAGCACTTGGCACTTGGACTTGTTGAATGCCATCCCACTGGACTCTGCCCAATGGGATGGCACTCTGTGTTGTGTCAGGCAGATAACTGCAGGAAGCAGGTGAAATGGGAAGGGCTGTGTTTTAACCAATGAAAAACAAATCAGTAACAACCCAGTTTTCACTCATGTTGGGTCACTTTCACCCTCCATGAAGAGATGCAAGCTCTGTTATGTTCCTCAGAACTGTTTATGGGAACAATTTGCATGGACTTATAAAACCTCCTTCTGAAATCATTTCTAATTTTGAAGCTGACTAAGAGTTTTGTTCACTATTTAAAGTTTAATAGGCATGAAAGAGTACAAAACATACAGCTATAAAAGCACTTTCTGTATGTCTCAGGAGAGACCTTGTTGCTCTCTGCAACTACCTGAAAGGAGGTTGTAGCCAGGTGGGGCATGGTCTCTTCTCCCAGGTAACCAGCACCAGAACAAGAGGACACAGTCTCAAGCTGTGCCAGGGGAAGTTAGTTCTTCCCAGAAAGGGTAATTTGCCATTGGAATGTGCTGCCCAGGGAGGTGGAGGAGTCATCGTCCCTGGAGGTGGTCAAAAAAGGCTTGGATGTGGCACTTGAAGCCATGGTTTAGGTAGTCATGAGGTATTGGGGGACAGGATTGGACTTGATGATCTCTGAGATCTTTTCCAACCTTACTGATTCTATGCCAACCTAAAGAGAGCCGAGTTGTGCATCCAAGGGTAGGGCTTCAGCTTACAGGACAGCGGCTCTAACATTTTCCACATGAAACATTTCAAGTAACAAAATTCACCTCTCCAGCATAATTCCTATGTACTTGCACATTGGATTAGGCATTAGGAAGAAATTATTCTCCATGAGGGTGATGAGGCACAGGAACAGGTTGCCAAGAGAAGTTGTGGAGGCTCCAATCCTGGAATTGCTCAAAGCCAGGCTGGTTGAAGCCCTGAGGCACTATTCTATGATTTCCCTGTCTGTAGGATGGGTATAGACAAAGTATTTTGCTCACTGAAGAAAATGTCCTTCATTTCACATCAGCAAAGCCTTACCTCTCCTCATTGTTTACTATGCTCAACACTGGATCCACTGACAGAATCCCATACACCTCCAGGACGTCGTTGACTTTGAAGCTGTCCCAGCTCTCATACACCTGCCACAAAAGGTAAGAGAGAGATGGGCCACATGCAGGACTGCACACAGACAGACACAAAGACATTTCAGGACCCAGCTGTAGGCTGAGAACAGGCTGTGTCAAGAGATCTGTCCTAGCCCCCAGTGTCAGTAAGCTTGCATCGGACAGATGAGTTTTTATGACAACTTTGCTCCACAAACAAACAATTCTAATCTGATTTACCAGGATTTGCTGAACAAGAGAGTATTCCACACACACACAAAACAAAACCTCTGTTGGAAGTTTCACAGTCAACACAGCACATTCAAAGGCTATTCCAAATATAACACAGAAACGTGTAGTTTGATTTCTGGCTTGTCCCATCACAAATACTCCCTTTTTGCCGTTAGGATTTGTCCTCTAAATACCAGCTACACCCTCAAACATCTTGTGATGGACTTGTTTTAAGTAAGCACAGTGGGAAGGTGCAAGCCCTAGGAAATGCAGTCCCAGCACACAGCACTCATGAGGAGAAAATATAACAGTGAGGAGAAACAACGTCATTAGCCGCAGAACTCCGGATGTGAGAGAGCATTTCTGTGCCTATAAATCACTGCATGACTAACTCCTGCCATTCCAACTCCAGGTTCTGCCTGCCTCACTTGGGCCACAGCCACATTCATCCTCTCTCCACTTGTGTTACCTTGACAAGACACGCCGGTCCCTTCTCTCCTGGCAATGGAAAATTTAAGTCAAGCGGCGGGGAGCAGTTAGGAGAAGCGAGATGGTGACCTGCAGAAGCTTCTGTTTCTAATCTCTTTGGCTCCACACATCCATGGATATCACTTCCACTGCCTGGAAAATACAGGATTTGCAGGCTCTTCAATCCGAAACGCAAGGTAACAACTTCCTTTAGCGAGCACCACAGAATTCAACCAAGTTAAGCAGACATCCGAGACAAAAACATTGAACACTGCAATATATTTGATATGTAAGAGGCTTCTAGTCTCACAAATGCACATTGTACAGCATCAAGTCAAGTGTGTGTGAGAGCTCTGCTAAAGATCCAGGTGTTTCAACATGTAATGCTTAAACTGTGGGAACAAGAATTTCCTAAACCCCACAGGACCATAATGGTAATGTTTTTCTGCACCTCATTTAAATAAACAGCTAGCTCTCAAAGGTGAGAGGATGCATCAACAAAAACAGTTTATATTCTAAATCTCCAGAGACTTTCAGCAATAATAAAGCTGTGAAAAAATCTATTAGCCTGAGTAGGAAAACAAAGCAGCCCAAACTATCTTGCAAGCTGCTAAGAATAAGAATAAGATAGTGATAGGACTAGAGGGAATGGAATGAAGCTGGAGGTGGGGAGATTCAGTCTGGAAGTGAGCAGGAAGTTCTTCCCCATGAGAGTGGTGAAGCCCTGGAATGGGTTGTCCAGGGAGGTGGTTGAGGCCCCATCCCTGGAGATGTTTAAGAGCAGGCTGGCTGAGGCTCTGGCCAGCCTGATGTAGTGTGGGGTGTCCCTGCCCATGGCAGGGGGGTTGGAACTACATGATCCTTGTGGTCCCTTCCAACCCTGACTGACACTATGATAATACAAAAGGAAAAACCTGGATTCAGCTAATGAACCAAACATAGAACTCCAGAGCAAAGCAAGCAATAGCTTCCATGGTTTCTTCCAACAGGACTGACAATTTTCACAGAATTGTCAGGGTTGGAAGAGACCTCAAGGATCATCCACTTCCAAACCCCTTGCCATGGGCAAGAGACACCTCACACTAGATCAGCTGCCCAGAGCCACATCCAGCCTGGCCTTCAAAACCTCCAGGGATGAGTCTCCCACCACCTCCCTGGGCAACCTGTGACAGTGTCTCACCACCCTCATGGGGAAGAATTTCTTCCTAAAGCCAAACCTAAATCTCCTCTTCTCTACCTTGGACCCATTCCCCCCAGTCCTGTCTCTACCCAGCACCCTAAAAAGTCCCTCCCCAGCTTTCTTGTAGCCCTCTTCAGATACTGGAAGGCCACAATAAGGTCTCCATGGAGCCTTCTCTTCTCCAAACTGAACAGTCCCAAGTCTCTCAGCCTGTCCTCATAGGGGAGGTGCTCCAGCTCTCTAATCATCCTCATGGCCCTAACCATTTTCTCTTGCTCAAGGAGAAAGAAAACTTGTCAAAACCTCCACGAAAACCCCCATGACCCCCATGCACCTCTGCAGATGAGCATCCAAAAGGTCAGTTCACAGACTGATCATAACATAACAAAGAACTGTACACCACTGGAACACTGCTGGTGTTTGAAACACCATCCTCTTATGAGGTTTAATTCAGGATGCTACACCTGCCTGGCATTAACCTGCTTCCTTTACAAAGCTGGGTTAATAAATCAAGTTAGGAAAAAAGGTAAGGCTGGGAGAATTTTTTTGATATATACTATTGTTTGCAGCAAAGCAGCACCAAAGTGACATGTAGCTTGGCTTCAATTTACACAGTGAGATCCCCACAGAGTGTGAGAGATGATGACATGCTTTTCTCTCTAAATTACTGAAAAATCTGTAACAGAGTGGGAAATGAAGAACTCCTAAATCTCAGCCTGCTGCTGCAAATACATGTTTGTGAGCTGCTGTGCAAAATATTCATGTTAGGAATTAACAACAACTCAGACAGTGTACATGCAACACCATCAGCTCACCCACACCACTTTGGGTTAAACCACAGAGGACTTCAACAATGCCACCAAGATAGTTTTGAAGGCTGCAACAATAGGACAATAGGAAAAGGGGAAACATTGCCCCCATCTTCAAAAGGGGTAAGAAGGAGGAACCAGGGAGCTCCAGGCCAGTCAGTCTCACCTCTGTGCCTGGAAAGATCATGGAGCAGATCCTCCTGGAGGCACTACTCGCTCAAAAGAATAGTGAAGAGGTGATTGGGAGCAGTCAGCATGGCTTTGCCAAGGGCAAATCCTGCCTGACCAACCTGGTGGCCTTCTATGGGCAGGTGACAAAATTAATAGCTGAGGGGCGAGCAACTGCTGTCGTTTACCTGGACCTGAGCAAAGCCTTCGACACTGTCCTGCACCACATCCTGGTCTCCAAACTGGTGACACATGGGTGTGATGGGTGACCACTAGATGGATAAGGAACTGGCTTGATGGCCGCACCCAGAGTGGCTGTCAATGGCTCCATGTCCCAGTGGAGGCCAGGGACAAGCAGAGTCCCTCAGGGATCAGTCCTGGAACCAGGCTTGTTCAACATCTTTGTGGGTGCCATGGACAGTGGCATTGAGTGCACCCTCAGCAAGTTTGCTGATGACACCAAGCTGTGTGGTGCAGCAGACAGCTGGAGGGAAGGGAGGCCATCCAGAGGGACCTTGACAGGCTGGAGAGGTGGGCACAAGCCAACCTCATGAGGTTCAACAAGAGCAAGGGCAGGGTCCTGCATCTGGGTCGAGGCAACCCCAGGCACAAATCCAGGCTGGGCAGGGACTGGCTGGAAAGCAGCCCTGAGGAGAGAGACTTGGGGGTGCTGGGGGATGAGAAGCTCAACAGGAGCTCTCAGTGTGCACTTGCAGCCCGCAAAGCCAATCAAATCCTGGGCTGCATCAGGAGAAGTGTGGCCAGCAGGTCAAGAGAGGTGATCCTCCCCCTCTGCTCTGCTCTGGTGAGACCCCATCTGGAGTACTGCATCCAGTTCTGGAGCCCCTATTACAAGAGGGATCTGGAGGTGCTGGAAGGTGTCCAGAGAAGGGCCACGAGGATGATCAGAGGGCTGGAGCACCTCTCCTGTGAGGACAGACTGAAGGAGTTGGGGCTGTTCAGTGTGGAGAAGAGAAGGCTCTGAGGTGACCTCATTGTGGCCTTCCAGTATCTGAAGGGGGCTACAGGAAGGCTGGGGAAGGACTTCTCAGGCTCTCAGGTAGTGATAGGACTAGGGGGAATGGAATGAAGCTGGAGGTGGGGAGATTCAGGCTGGAGGTGAGGAGGAGGTTCTTCCCCATGACAGTGGTGAAGCCCTGGAATGGGTTGTCCAGGGAGGCGGTTGGGGCCCTGTCCCTGGGGGTGTTTAAGCCCAGGCTGGCTGAGGCTCTGGCCAGCCTGATGTAGTGTGGGGTGTCCCTGCCCATGGCAGGGGGGTTGGAACTAGATGATCCTTGTGGTCCCTTCCAACCCTGACTGATACTGTGATACTATGACTGCTCCAAACAATTGCAAAGATTTCAGTTTTGGAGAATGAAACTTCTGCAAATTCTGGAAAGCTATCATCACAAGCATTCATCAACAGAGATTATTACCCATATGCTGCTCCTTCTGTTTAGATGGATGTAGATCCATATCCTCATCTTCCTCATAGCTCCTCTTGTGGCGACTCGGTGTGTAGGATGTTGAAGGACTAACTCGAGCTTGGCTGGCACTAATGTATGCTTGAAATTGTGGATTAAGGACAACAACTACAGGCTCACTTCAGGAAGTCCAAAAAGAAGCAAAAGAAATTGTCGTTTGGTGGGCTTTGGTTTGGTTGATGTTGTTTTTTTTCAATCTATTAAAAGAAATTTGGAGCAAACCATTACAATAAGGGCTCCAATTGTTAGGCAGACATCATCTCTTTAGATATCTAAAGTAACCTGCAGCCTACAGCAGTCATTGCCTTTGCTGAAAACAGAAGACTAAAAGCCACTGAGTGTTATTCCACTCTCCATGCTCACAGAGCATGCCTGTGGTCAAGCTCAACACCAAATCTCAAGAGTTTTTTTTCTCTCTCCACATCTCAACCCTAAAGACTTTGCATTAATATTCAAAGACTTGCAATTATTACTACTTTAAAAAGAAACAGAAAATGTACAGATTAATTGTGAGACAAGGGCAACACTACATTTGCAAGTCAGTTTTGGGAAAGCTCATACACTTTTCTTTTTCCTTAGCATGGTGGTAAGCATTGGAATCCTGTTGACTGTTTTCACTACAGTCCAGCTCACTTCACTTTTCCATTGCTGCAAGCTTACTTCAAAGACTGTGTTAGCCTAATTTTAAAACTGCATTGGCATTCTGAGCCAATGACAAGTCAGTTTTCTTATTCTGAAGTCAGAATATGAGACATCAAATCATTACAGATTTTGCATCAAATCCTTAGCTTGTTACAAAATGCAAAACACCAAGTTTTCTAGACCTCTCCCTCAGTTCCTTGGAGAAGAAAGTGATATAAAATTCCTAGAAGGTGTTAAAATAAGCATCCTGTATCCATTCCACTCAGATAATTCTGCTTCTCTTCACTAGAAGAAACTAAAGACTGTTTCTCCTCAAAATGCTTCCTGTACTCATGGATAAAAATGACATCAAACTATTATAGCCACAATACTTCAGTTCTCCAGGAATTATTGTCTTAATGTGCTCAGCTACAGGTATTCTTACAGGTTCTTGGAGGAGAAGGGCAACAAGGCTGGGGAGAGGCCTTGAGCACAGCTCTGTGAGGAGAGGCTGAGGGAGCTGAGATTGTTTAGCCTGGAGAAGAGGAGGCTCAGGGGTGACCTCATTGCCCTCTACAACTACCTGAAAGGTGGTTGTAAGCCAGGAAGGGGTTGGTCTCTTCTCCCAGGCAACCAGCACCAGAACAAGAGGACACAGTCTCAAGCAGTGCCAGGGGAGGTTTAGACTCGAGGTGAGGAGAAAGTTCTTCACTGAGCGAGTCATTCGTCATTGGAATGTGCTGCCCAGGGAGGTGGTGGAGTCACCATCCCTGGAGGTGTTCAAGAGGAGATTGGACGTGGCACTTGGTGCCATGGTCTAGTCATGGGGTCTGTGTTGATAGGTTGGACTCGATGATCCTCGAGGTCTCTTCCAACCTTAGTTATACTGTGATACTGAGAACCTCACTGTGTCTGCTAATTTTAATCAGGGTATGTCAATGGGATGTCTGTAGCTCAACTGAACTTTCTTTTCCCAAGCATTTGCAAATAGAAATCAACAGAAATTGTCAAGACCCTCTGAAGCAAACATGAGAAATCTTGTCTAAATCCCCACTCAATCAAAAAGCAACCATTGGTGCATACAGGACACCACTCATTTTTCCTTTCACATTTTCTACACCTACCACCTCTCCTGAGTCACTCAGAATAAAACTCTGAACTTATTTCAATCAACTGTTTGTACAACAGAGCACTAGCTCGGTCACAAAAGATATTTCTTTCACCCATGCTGATTCACCAGGCACTGGAACACAGTAGAAAGTCTGTCTCTCAGAGGTGATGGTTTGTGAAGAGTTCAGATCAATTTCCTGCTGAGGCTACAATACCAAGAGAAATTTTGTTAAAGATCTGATTAAGAGTTTTTCTTTAAAAACAAACAAACAAACCCCAAACAAACAAAAAACCCCAACCCCACAGATTCAGCTACTCAGCCAGAAGTTAAAATATCCATGCAGGACTACATACTCATGAAACAGTGAAACCAACCAGTCTGCATCACAGAATGGTTTGGGTTGGACAGGGCCTTAAAGATGATCTAGTTCCAACCCCCCTGCTACAGGCAGGGACACCTCCTACTAGAACAGGTTGCTTAAAGCCCCATCCAATCTGGCTTTGAATACTCCCAGGGTTGGAGTGTGCTGTATCGATGCTGCCTGGACTCTATGTGCACTGTACTACCAAAAGTAAATTCTCTTCCACAGCAGAGAGTTTCAAAATGAAAAATTCACTCCTTCCCTCAAGCAAAACAGATTTGAAATAAACCAGAAACAGCTTGAAGTCTGATGAGCTTAGAACACCCATGAGCAGTTGAGGATATTCTGCTCTCCAAATCCAAGGTTGTCCTTTAGGAGCAGCACCTCCAGGAATCCTCTGCCTTCCAAATAAGCTGCACTGCATTTATAAAACACATCTTTCTGTCCAGTACTTAATCTCAAGATTTGTATGACTTGTATGACTTACCCCACATTCTGCCACGTCTCTGTATTTACCAAAATGCAAAACCTGCCAAGAAGAAAAAGACAAAGCCATCATCCCCCTTCTGACAGCGCCCTGACAATGGGTGGTTGCTTGCACCCCAACCACCGCAGCTGACAGCCCCTCCAAGACACACTGCCCAAGCTTCCACTCAGGTTTCATTCAGAAAGGAGAGAGATGTGAGGGTTGGAATGGATGAAACGGTAAACATTTACTAAAGCAACAAATCAGTATTTCACTTACACGTGCATTTGTGTTTGGGTCCACTGTTTCATACACTCCCATATAAAACTCAGGATCAAACATATCTTGAACCATGCAGCGGAATTTCACTAAGCTGTTGGGTTTCAGGTAATGCACAGGAACATCATTCAGTGATGGCACCTACAAGAAAAACCTTATTCTGAACACCTGGTATATGTTAAGAAATGCTCTGAGGTAAGCTAAAAATCAGTACACAAACCATCACCAACTTATTCTCACATCTCACTGTTCGGTTACTTGCCTCAAACCCTGTATTGTTGTTGTTATGATTAATTGCCTCTGACAATTCAGTGCCTTAGCAGGTAACATACTGAATATTTTCTGATCACATCTCCTGCCTCGATCCAAGCAGTACCAAAGTGTAGCTCAACAACAGAAGTTTCTGCAATAGCTATCACAGATAAGAGTTGTGACTCTCAGACTCGTAACAGCTCCCAAATTCTTCCAGCTCCAAAGCCTCCAGTCCTGTTCATTTCTCAATCCTGACACTTGACTATAAAATAAATGCAGTTCAGCCACTGAACCAGTATGAAAACTGTGCAACATTTGAAACTAACTCTGAAAGTAGGAATTATTGTGGCTGCAGAACTACATAGAATTTACTGTTTGCCTTATTCCCACTTGACAGCACTTTTACCATGTACCAGTGGCACCACAGCAATTGCATGCACAATTTCTTACAAGAAAAGGCTGTGGAAAACCTGTATGTTAATCTCCAAGTTCACACTGGGAGAGTCTTTCCATGACAATGGAAGAACAGAAGGGAAAAGAAAAAACAATAATTAATGCCTAGGCATGTGGACTAACTTGAAATAATGAGACTTGAAAAAGAAGAGTTTTCTGCTTTTGAGGATAAACCCTCTGTTGAAAAAAAACCAAGCACCACCACATGCAACATTAAAATGCAACAAAACCTTAAAGTGGCTCTATAGGGAACAGTGTTTTCAAAACCAGAGTCCCTCATAAGAAAATGCACTTCTGCTTCCTTCTAACATTTTTAATTCTGCCATCTACACTCTGATTTAAACTGTCATTAACTACAGAACACTCTTACTGACAGAGGAAGAAATGAAGAAACCTGATCCTTTTCACTTGTTGGGTGCTCTCTTTTCCAGCCATAAGTAGAACAGATTTGATATGAACGTTTCTAATCCATTTAGTGCTCCCCAATGCAGCTTTTCACCAAAGTCTTTTAGACAAAGATCAGCTTTTGAACTCAAGTATTCATGCTTCATTTTAAAACCTGAAGCACAGCTTTCTTGCTGAACTGCATAAACCAGCCCTGATTCAGTTTTAGCAGAAAGTATTTTTCCCCCTCTGAAAGCTAAAAGCTCAAGCAGCTATTCAACCCACACAAAGTTTGCAGAATCACGACAAAAGATGAGGAGAGAATAGAATAGACCAGACCAGACCAGGTTGGAAGAGACCTTGAAGATCATCGTGTCCAACCTATCATCCAACACCATCTAATCAATTAAATCATGCAACCAAGCACCCCATCAAGTCTCCAATAATAAGATGGGCAGTGCAACAGCTGGGAACTGTAGAGCAGAGAGGTCTGTGAGAGAAGAAAATTGAGACTGCTTGTACAAATGCAAGGAAAGGCTGGAAAACCACTGTGGCAAGGTAAAAAGCTGGAGTGAAGAAAGATAGAAATTGGCTGGTCAAATGGATGGGGACAAATAATATGTGGAGAAAGACCAAAAAGGTAGCCTGAGACAATGAGTTGAGCAAAGGAGATTGTAATTACTTGAGCAAAGCCTGGAAATAAAACATGACAACTTTTTAGGGGAGATTAAACCTAAGCTAGTGAGTGTGACAAGGACTGAGGAAGTGATAGGGTGGAGGAAGAAAGGTCAGATCTGGAGAGGAACAAGTAGAAAAGGCTGCACAGACTAGAGATCATACTCTGCTGTCAGAAGGAGCTCTAAAAGCAGCAGCTCAGAACCTGGCGGTGTACAAACACTTACTGCAGACTCACAGTAGATGGTAAGCAAGAATGCCTTCAAAAATGACAGTTTTTGTCAGCTCCTGCCATCTACAGGATAGTCACACAAACAGGCAGCACTCAGCAGTTACGGCCCAGGGCAAAAGAATACACTGAGGTCAAGTGGATTGGCTTCTCTGTTTCAGTCAGCATTTTACATCTTTGCTTTGAACGCAGATTAAAGCGACCGAGATGTAAATAACACAGCACAAAGTCTAGGCTTAACACTGGTCCTCAAAGGAAGAGCTGCTCAGAAGCACGGCACTGCAACAACTACAGAGATAAAACGAACGAGGCTTCAGAAAGGGATAACCACAAGAGAATAAAACAACCTTACCCAGTTAGTAGCATTATTTTCTTTTAGTTTCTCCTTGAAGTATTCGGTTACCTTCTTTTCCCAGTCAGAGTTGGGAACATTTTGGGCTACAAGCAAAACATATTTATGCGTGTATTAGCATCACATAACAGATTTCTGCTGGGCATTTTGCAGCACGGTAAGCAAGGTTTAATTCTATTCTGTTCATACGACTGCATTTTAGACTACTTTATACCCCTTATAATTACACTGACTTTGCATCTCATACCCTTTCAGGCAAACGAAATGAACACTGATGCTCAGAATCAAGGAAGAGCCCTGAAATACTGCAACAGACCCAGCTAGAAAGTGGAAGAAACGGGGTACAACTTTCTGCCTTACGTTTGCTGCAGAAAATTGTATTTCAATGTGCTTTTAGGGAAGATCAAACCTTGCACAGAAGCAGCTTCAGCTGATGGCACTGGTAACACTCCTGCTGGTGGGTAATCCGTGTAGGCAACAGACGTTGTTCCTGGACCCCAAAACACACTTTCTTTCCTTTCTTTCCCCACCCCAGCTGGCCTACCAAGCCTAGGCAGATCCTGCTGCTCAGGCGTGAGGTATCGCACGGCTCCAGGACAGGACCCCGCCAAGCCGCAGCTCCCGGAGGCCTCGGGAACGCGGCTCCCGCTCGCTCTTCGCCCGGAAAGGACGAAGCGGCCACCCGCCCTCGCTCCTCTTCCCAGCCCACACGGGCGCTCCCCTGTCCCCGCTGCCCCCGGCCTCGGCCCCTCAGGCAGGGCCAGGCCCGCCGCTCTCCCGCCTCCCTCCCGTGAGGGAAAGCCCCGTCCGGCCGCCGCGCGGTTACGGGCGCCCTCACAGAGCTCTGCTGAGAAGAGCCCGGCCCGGCCGGCCCGCGCTTACCGAAGATGCCTTGCACGATGCTGAAGGGGTTGTTGAGCCAGTCGGCAACGCACGGCATGGCGAGGGCGAGCCTCGCCGCGGCGGACGAGGGCAGGCAGGGGGCTGCCGGTGCCCTGCAGCCGCCGACTCCCGCTCACAAGCCTAGCACGGGGGCTCCCTACTTCCGCCCTTCTTCTCCTCCTCCTCTTCCTGCGGTAATGGCGGCGCTGCCAGGGCCGGGCCCGCCTTCTTCTCTCCCGTACGTAGAGAGGCCGTCAGGGCGCGTCGCTGCCGCCGCCATTTTACAACCGGGCAAAGCGACTGAGGGCGGAAAGGGTCGGGCTGCCGCGGGGGAAGGGACGTGGCCGGGGTGCAGCCATGGCGGCAGCGAAGCCCGGGGCTACCGGCGGCGGGACCAACTTGCTCTTCTCTACTTCAGCTATCGACTTCAACTTCACCGTGCCCTTCATCCCGGTCAGCCAAGCTCCGGCTGCGGCGCCGGAACCCGCTCTCCTGGCGGCCGGTAGGGAGGGCGCCGGGGGGGTTGCTGAGGCTCTGCTGCGAGGGAATCGGGGGGATGCGGAGGGGATGAGGGCTCTGCGCCGCTGAGCTTCCGCGCAGCCCCTGTGTGCCGCTGGGTCAGGGCATGGGGGGTCGGCGGGCGCCCTGAGGAGCCGAGCCGGGATTCGCCAAGGGCCACCTCGGGCCTGGCCGGCGTCTGGGCCCGCTAAGTGTCGGCTGGAGCCGAATCGCCTCTCCCTGGGGCTCTCTGAGCCGGTTGCCATTGCCAGCTGTCGGGCGCTGGTTCTTTAGGCAAGACAAGCTGCTTGAGACGTCTCTGTGCTGCTGCTGGTGCTTCGCGTGGACTTCACGCTGACGTGCTTGGCTTTGCCTTCGGTGTCGGAGGAGAGGGGATGGTTGTCATGTTTTCAGCTCATTGATTTGCATATTTGTTTCAGCAATTAAAAGTTGTTAGTGCTTCCGTTCTGCTTTTCTTCTTCTTCTTCTTCTTCTTCTTTTTGTTTCCTTTCTTAGCTCTCCCATGTTATCTTCTATTATCCCACTATGAAAATAGCATGTTAAGTAGGCACCTTAAATGCCCTTGCTAATTTAACCACGGTTTTAATATCCTTGCCTTCTAAAGCCTTCGTCATGTTCCAAACACATGCATGTACAACTTTAGCCTGGAGAAGATGAGGAGGCTCAGGGGAGACCTTATTGCTCTCTACAGCTACCTGAAGGGAGGTTGCAGCCAGGTGGGGGTTGGTCTCTTCTCCCAGGCAAGCAGTACCAGAACAAGAGGACACAGTCTCAAGCTGCACCAGGGGAGGTTTAGGCTTGAGGTGAGAAGAAAGTTCTTCCCAGAAAGAGAGATTGGCCATTGGAATGTGCTGCCCAGGGAGGTGGTGGAGTCACCATCACTTGAAGTGTTTAAGAAGGGACTGGATGAGGCACTTGATGCCATGGTTTAGTTGGTTAGATGATGTTGGATGATAGGTCGGACTTGATGATCTCTGAGGTCTTTTCCAACCTGGTTAATTCTATTCTATTCCATATACAAAATCTGGTGCTCAGGCAGTTTCAGGTAAAAGAACAGATCCTTCTGGAAATGTGTTCTGTGTGAGATTAAAGCCCTAAACATCGGAGATACATCTAAAAGTCAGATATTTTGAATTTTACTGCGCTGGTGCATGTTGAATCCAAAGTCTTAAGACCCAATTTCAGTGCTTTTTGTAAGTATTGATATAGCTGGAAATCAGTGGAGTACATTTCTATAGATTTGGTGCAATGTTTGTCAGGTATGGATTTGAATCATATTTTTGTAGTTCAGCTACATGTTTTTTAGGTGAGTGAAATAAAAGTATCAGTGTTAGTCCAACTAACCTGAGGTATCCAAGTACCTGATGTGTTTGCTACTTTGTGGTGCAATCCTTACAGCTTTTCTTCCTTGCAAATATACATGGTTTCTACTTTTAAAAATAAGAGTAATTTTTCAGTGCTGTTCTGGCCAGTAACTTTGCATAGAGGACCTGTGGCAATTTCCTGAAGAGTTTAAAACTAGTCAGGGAGACAATCTGATGAGATGTGATTCATGTGGTGAGTTGTTACACTCTCCATCTCACTTAAAATCTGATCAGATGAAGATACATTGTGTTGCAGCTGGAGTGAATTTCAGTGCCAGAGGTTGTGCCACGTTCCATCTCTGTCCAAGCTAGTATCATAGTATCATTCAGGGTTGGAAGGGACCACAAGGATCATCTAGTTCCAACCCCCCTGCCATGGGCAGGGACACCCCGCACTAGATCAGGCTGGCCAGAGCCTCAGCCAGCCTGGGCTTAAACACCTCCAGGGACAGGGCCCCAACCACCTCCCTGGACAACCCATTCCAGGGCTTCACCACTCTCCTGGGGAAGAACTTCCTCCTCACATCCAGCCTGAATCTCCCCACCTCCAGCTTCATTCCATTCCCCCTAGTCCTATCACTACTTGACATCCTGAGCAGTCCCTCCCCAGCCTTCCTGTAGGCCCCTTCAGATACTGGAAGGCCACAATGAGGTCACCTGGGAGCCTTCTCTTCTCCAGACTGAACAGCCCCAACTCCTTCAGTCTGTCCTCACAGGAGAGGTGCTCCAGCCCTCTGCTCATCCTTGTGGCCCTTCTCTGGACACCTTCCAGCACCTCCAGATCCCTCTTGCAATAGGGGCTCCAGAACTGGATGCAGGACTCCAGGTGGGGTCTCACCAGAGCTGAGCAGAGGGGGAGGATCACCTCCCTTGCCCTGCTGGCCACACTTCTCCTGATGCAGCCCAGGATCTGATTGGCTTTGTGGGCTGCAAGTGCACACTGAGAGCTCCTGTTGAGCTTCTTGTCCACCAGCACCCCCAAGTCTCTCTCCTCAGGGCTGCTTTCCAGCCAGTCCCTGCCCAGCCTGGATTTGTGCCTGGGATTGCCTCGACCCAGATGCAGGACCCTGCCCTTGCTCTTGTTGAACCTCATGAGGTTGGCTTGTGCCCACCTCTGCAGCCTGTCCAGGTCCCTCTGGATGGCCTCCCTTCCCTCCAGCGTGTCTGCTGCACCACACAGCTTGGTGTCATCAGCAAACTTGCTGAGGGTGCACTCAGTGCCACTGTCCATGGCACCCACAGAGATGTTGAACAAGCCATATCCTGTCAAATGTTTAATTTCCATGGTTCGTTATGCTCACCATTTGTCCAGCCAGATGTCATAGGGATCTGGCTGTGTAGAGCACCTTGTGTCTTGAGTCATACTTTGAAGCTGGAGAGGGCAAGCTCTTGATTTTGAATTGTAAATTGTTTAAACTATAATCAGAATTGATCATCAGGAATTCTTTGGCATCTGACAACCAACGTTAGGAAAACTGTGTGCAGTCATAAATTTGTTTGATCTCCAAGGGCGAGTAAGAAGTGTTCTGTGCCTTGCACTGTGCCCAGGTGGCCAAGAAAGCCAATGGCATCCTGTCTGGGATTAGAAGTGCTGTGTTCAGCAGGAGGAGGGAGGGGAATTGTCCCTTTGCACTCAGCTCTGGTGAGGCCCTGCCTTGAGTATTGTCTTCAGTTTTGAGCACCTCAGTACAAGGGAGATGTGGAGGTGCTGGAACCAGTGCAGAGGAGGCCAAGGAAGGTGTGAAGCGCCTGGGGAATAAATTTGATGAGAAGTGTTTGGTTTGGAAAAGAGGAGGCTGAAGGGAGACCTCATTGCTGTCTACAACTACCTGAAAAGACATTGTGGAGAGGCTGGTGCTGATCTCTTTTCACAGGTAATTAGTGATAGAACAAGGGGTAGAAGCCTTAAGCTGCAACCAGGGTAGGTTTAGACTGGACATTAGGAAACATTTTTTCAGAGCAAAAATAGTCAGGGATTGGAATGTGCTGCCCAGGGAGGTGGTGTATTCCCCAAGCCTGGATGTGTTTAAAGGTGGTTTGGATATGGTGCTTGGGGCTATGGTTTAGGGGTGAGCCTTGTAGAGTAGGGTTCTGGGTTGGACTTGGTGATCCTGAGGGTCTTTTCCAACCTGAATGTTTCTGTGAGTCTGTGATGGAAGCTGCATTCCCTGACTCAGGTGTGGGTACAGTAACTGATATACTTCATGTAGGCAGCAAAGGGTGTGCCCAGTGAGGAAGTGCACTGTCCATGTCACATGTGGCTGTTAGGTGGCAATCTAAATAACAAGGTTCCACCTCGTGCAGGGAGAGGGAGGTTGTCACACAGCTGCTGTTGAAGAAAGACTGTTTTGTATATAGCGAGAACACTGCCCTTGTATGTCAAGGCTGTACACTCACAGGGAGTTCATAAATTTGTATGAAATGCTTGGTTTTCTGCCAGTCTGGCCCTAGGTTCCAATGTAGCTTTCACAGACATAGGAAAAGGCAAAGTAGAAAGTAGTGTACTGTGTTGGAAAACTGCTTGTGTATCTATCTGAATAGACACACACACAACTTCTGCTTTGACAGACCCTTGGCCAACCTTGTTTTGCAAGGAGGGACCGAGTTAGACTGAATGTCTGAAACCTAGTTGGAATTGGAGAGTAGTAGGTGTTTTGTGAAGAGGGGGTTGGTAAAGGCCTTGAAAACTCTTCAGCACGTTGCTGTGTGTTTAATCATGGTCTGAACACGGGGAGGTGAATTGCCTGCTCTGCTACCAGTTGTTTTGGAAAGCTGAGAACTGACAGTGGTATGCAGGATGCTTCTCTCTGTTCCACAATGTTTGTGAAAGTGAAAGGGAGAAGGATTTTATTGTTTGGAAATGGAGGCCTTTTATTTGGTATAAATGGCTATTCTGCTTATAGTTGGGAGATAAACCATGGGCCTGAGTTCATGCTTATCATTGCTTCTAAGTGGTTTTAGTATTCTCCACATGATGGTTCACACACCAAGATTTTGGTGCTTGCTTCTCAAAGTGCTATAGGGAAAAGTAAGAGAAATTGATAACTGCAGGTGATGCCTTGCATTGACATAGCCAGGAAAGATTACTAGATAAAAGATGATTAAAATAGTCCTTTCTAGTTGTGGCAGCTGCTTCTTTTGTGATTAATTAATTAGAACAGCAGCTTTCCAGGGAATCTTCTCTGTGGATTCCCCTGTGCTCCCCTGGTACTCTGGATTACAGTTACATCGGCTGTGGACAAAGACATTTGTTACTGGCTGCTTGTTGCTGCAGAGATGTTTGGCCTCTTTGGCTGGGGATTGAGTAGCAGAGAAGCAATGGTAACATTTGGGTTTCTTCCCCAAGTCCTGGGCAATATCAGATTGTCAGAGAAGATGACAACAACTCTTTACAGCTTCTGCAGATTGCACTGGCTGCTTGCAAGGTGCTGCTCTCTCAGATGGTGGTGCTCAGACTGTCACAGGTTAAATGGAGTTTACTGTGAGACCTTGGATAATGTGACATCAACTTTTCTTCCACTTGTTACTAGACCCCTGCAAAGCAGCAAACTATGATTGACCAGGACTTGGTTTATGTATTTTCCCAATGGGAAAGGGCAGTCGTGGCCTTGCACCTTTTAAAGCCCTACCTTGCAGTTGTGCAGAATGGGGATTTATTTTTTTGCACCAGAGATTTAGCTGTCATGCCAGACTGGAGTAGGATTTTTAGGGAGAACTGGAATGAGTCCTGCTCATCAAATAGCTTGGGGTGATGAGTTGCAGCCACCTTGCAAATCAAATGAGAAACCCTGCAAGAGCTCTGCTGGAGGAGCAGGTGAGGACAGATTGGTTAGCCAGTAGGTTTGGCCGACTTGGGAATGTCCTTAAGCTCTACTTCTGAAGTTGATCTTGGAAGTCTGAAAATCAGAGCATGAAGTCCCATGTTTATCAGCTGTTTGCATGGTGAAAGGAAATGGACCAAAGCTGCTCTTGCATTTGGTAGGCATAAGGGAAATTGGAAAGAATTATAGTGCCCTGAAAGCAGGGATCTTTGCCAGTTGGCTTGGGAAAGTCCTGACTTCAGTCATACTGTGATCTCTGATTTCAGATTTTTAAGCTTGTTGTTTTTATCAGTGTAAGCTGAGTGACTTTTATGGTACATTTTAAGTGTTCTTGAAGACTTGCTATCTTCTGTTTCATTTTGTTATGTATTTCTTCATCAAGGATATGCAGGCTTTGGAGCCCTTGTGGTAGCAGGTGATAATGTTCCAGGACATTCTGAGCACATACACTAACCAGTTTAAACCTCTCACAATATCTCTAGTGACCTTGTGTTCTTTTTATTTTGTTGTAGATGATTCTGCAGATGTGGGTGAAGAGGACAGCTTCCTGGGTCAGACTTCTGCCAGCCCTAATCCACCACAGACTTTCAACTATTTCTCTCAAGTACCCAGCAGCAGTGATCCATTTGGAAGTATCGGGCAGCCACCCTTAACCACTGCTCCCCCCGTGGGAGCACCAGCCTTCTCCAGGCCTCCAGCTTCACTGCCCCTGGTGTCTGGGGCCCAGGATGGGCAAAATGCCTTCTCACCTCACATTCCAAAGTCACAGGCCTCTTACGGTGCTCCACCTGCTTCTCAGGGCGGGGTCACCGCTTATCAGACTCCTCAGCAGAGCTGTCCCCCCCCTGCCAGTGCGTCTGCTCTTCCCCATGGATCCTCTCCTCAGGGCTATAACCCTTACCGGCACACCACCCTGAGCAGCAGAGCCAACCCCTACCTTACTCCGCCCCAGCTGCAGCAGAGTCATGCTCCTGCTCACCAGCCGTCCTCTGTGCCGCCTGTCCAGATGTATCAGACACCTCCAGGACCACTGACAGAGGTACATAAATCGTTCCCCATGGCCTGGTACCAGAACAAACCAATTTTCAGTCATTTTCCTCTTTGAACTGTGTATTTTATCTTCTGAAGGCTTTTCTTTTCCTAAAACACAAACAAGAACCCTTAACCGAACCAAACAACCAAACAAAGCAAACACCACCACCAACACCCCCCCAAAAAACGCTCCCCACAAGTAAACAAAAATAATAAACCAAAAGAACAAAAAACCCACAAACAAAACCAAACAAACCAACAAAAAACACCCAGAAGAGGCCTCAAATGATTTCTGATAGCAGGAGATTGAGCACATTCAAGTGCCGGGTTCTGCACATTGGCCACAACAACCCCATGCAGTGCTACAGGCTGGGGTCAGAGTGGCTGGAGAGCGGCCAGGCAGAGAGGGACCTGGGGGTACTGGTGGATGGTAGGCTGAACATGAGCCTGCAGTGTGCCCAGGCAGCCAAGAGGGCCAATGGCATTCTGGCCTGCATCAAGAACAGTGTGGCCAGCAGGAGCAGGGAGGTCATTCTGCCCCTGTACACTGCACTGGTTAGGCCACACCTTGAGTCCTGTGTCCAGTTCTGGGCCCCTCAGTTTAGGAAGGAGGTTGACTTGCTGGAACGAGTCCAGAGAAGGGCAATGAAGTTGGTGAGGGGTTTGGAACACAGCCCTGTGAGGAGAGACTGAGGGAGCTGGGATTGCTTAGCCTGGAGAGGAGGAGACTCAGGGGTGACCTTACTACTCTCTACAACTACCTGAAGGGAGGTTGTAGACAGGCAGATGTTGGTCTCTTCTCCCAGGCAGCCAGCACCAGAACAAGAGGACACAGTCTCAGGCTGCACCAGGGGAGGTTTAGGTTGAATGTTAGGAAGAAGTTCTATCCAGAAAGAGTGATTGCCCATTGGAATGGGCTGCCTGGGGAGGTGGTGGAGTCACCATCATTGGAGGTGTTCAGGAGGAGACTTGCTGGGGTGCTTGGTGCCATGGGTTAGTTGTTTAGGTGGGTTGGATTGGTTGATAGGTTGGACGTGATGATCTTGAAGGTTTCTTCCAACCTGTTGTATTCTATGTATATGTATCTCTTCACTAGAAGTAGCTTGGAACTGCTGCTTTAGAAAAGCTTTCTCATCTATACAGTGAGCTGTAGTCTGAAGCTGTAGTTGTGTGAGCCTCTGGGGTGAGAAGCAAAGCCTGGTTGTGAAGTTCTGTTGCTCTTCTCTGTCTGTCACTGAACCTGCTGCCATTTCAGCTGTGCTGCTGCATTGTGTCTGCCTCTGCTTGAAATCAGGTTGTTCATCCTTTTGCAAGATAGGGACTGAAAATCTTTTTTTCCACCTGGTTTTGCTGATGGAGGCAGCACTTGAAATTAGGATTTAAGTCATGCAAACGATCAGTAAATCCTTTGAAACACCTGGGTTGAGGATTTTGTGTGACCGAAAGCATTAATCTCCATTCCTTCTTTTTCCCCTTCACAAAAAATATTGTTAAAACCCCATGAGCCTGTTGAGTGATAACTTGAAAAGTTTTCTTTGAAAACAACAAAGGTTGTTTTTATTTTGCCTGAACTGTTACTATTTTGACTAAAGAATAGAAACAGGTAAAGACTTAAAGAACCTAAAGATTAACGAACTTCAGAAGTCACTTGCAGGATTTCCTGTGCTATACAATGTATTAGTTTGGTTTTTTTTCTCTTTAACTACATCAACCAAAGCAGTTGCTGCTGCTTTGCTTCACTTGCTTTTAGTTGGACTGACTGGGATCTTAGAATCATAGAATCAGTAAGGTTGGAAAAGAGCTCAGAGATCGTCAAGTCCAACCTATCACCCAACACCTCCTGACAACTAAACCATGGCTTCAAGTGCCACATCCAATCCCTTTTTGAACACCTCCAGAGATGGTGACTCCACCACTTCCCTGGGCAACACATTCCAGTGGGCAATTACTCTTTCTGGGAAGAACTTTCTCCTCACCTCCAGCCTAAACTTCTCCTGGTGTAGCTTGAGACTGTGTCCTCTTGTTCTGGTGCTGGTAGCCTGGGAGAGGAGACCAACCCCCACCTGTCTATAACCTCCCTTCAGGTAGTTATGGAAAGCAATAGGGTCTCCCCTGAGCCTCCTCTTCTCCAGGCTAAGCAACCCCCTGTCTTTGTACAGTGTATATGGCCTCAGTTTTATGGAGGCTGTTGTCCCTTTCAAAATCAGTTCTTTTCTTGCCTCACTAAGGCTACCATTCAGATTGGAATCTGCCTGTCCTGATCACTTTGCAGGAAGAGAGCTACAGCTGAAGCTGCAGTTGCTGAAATTGACACTCTTAATACAAACATACAATTAGGTATAAAAGGATCATAAGGGCCTTGATTATTTCATTTTCATGTCAAATTCTGTGACCATAAGCAATAAACTCAGCCTGAGTTTTGAAAATTTAAGGGCATATTTTAAATCTCACTGGTTTTATGTGATCAGGGTGCTAGACCTGTAACAGGGTTTTTTTTGTATGGGGCTGAAATTCACATCCTTCCTCAGATGGGAAAGGTGTACATTTACAAAAGCCTGAGAAAGTAGACAACTTGTCAGTAATGTTTTTAGAATGGAAAAGAATGTTCTTGGGGGGAGGAAAAAGTGGTTGAAATAAAGGCTCAGAGTGTTCTTCACAGGCAAGTGCAGATGAGTTGTATAAGAACTGTGTGACACTGGGGTGCTGAGCCTGTGGGTGTTTTCAGTTTCCACAGGCTCAAGCACAGCTCCGAGCTCCCAGGCCGGCAGGTCCACTGGTCCAGGCACCTCCTGTTTTGCTGCAGAACCAATATGAACCTGTTCAGCCACACTGGTTCTACTGTAAGGAGGTGGAGGACAAGCAGATATGGCTGCCCTTCAGCCTTCTGGATTCTGCAAAGCTAGAGGAAGTCTATAATTCTGGTAAGTCATGTCTTACTCAAAGGTGTTAGAAGGAGGATATTAGAGTAATGCCACTGATGTGTGGGAGGGTGATCTGGCAGTAATAAGTAGAGTTAATACATAGCTTGAATATGTATTTTCATAGAATCATGGAATTGGCTCAGTTGGAAAAGACCTCCAAGATCATCAAGTCCCAACTGTCACCACCACCATAGCCATTAAGCCATGTCCACAGGCTTCTTGAACACCTCCAGGGATGGTGACTCCACCACCTCCCTGGGCAGTCTGACCACTCTTTCAGTAAAGAAATGTTTCCTAATACCCAGTCTAAACCTCCCCTGGCACAGTTCCAGGCCATTTCCTCTCACCCTATCACCTGATACTAACGAGAAGAGATTGAACCCCACCTCACTACAACCTACTTTTAGGTAGTTGTAGTAATTTTGTACTAATTTTGTGCCACTTAATTTATTTCTCTTATATTATCTGTTGCTTGATGCTAACAGTGTTAAGATCTACATCCCTAGTGGATATCTCATTTTCATGTAGAACTTCTGATTATCTGTGTCTTGGCTGTGTAACTCTGTCAGCTGGAGTAAGCATTCATATCTGGGAGTTGTTCAAGGCTTTTTTGTTGTATACAGAGCATGCAGAGGAGTTTCAGGTGCACACAATGATTGTCTGATGTTATGAACCTTCTCTTCCATGGCTTATCTAAGTGCTGGGTTCTACGCATTGGCCACAACAACCCCATGCAGTGCTACAGGCTGGGGTCAGAGTGGCTGGAGAGCAGCCAGGCAGAGAGGGACCTGGGGCTACTGGTTGACAGTAGGCTGAACACAAGCCAGCAGTGTGCCCAGGTGGCCAAGAAGGCCAATGGCATCCTGGCCTGGATCAGGAACAGTGTTGCCAGCAGGAGCAGGGAAATCATTCTGCCCTGTGCTCAGCACTGGTTAGGCCACACCTTGAGTACTGTGTCCAGTTCTGGGCCCCTGAGTTTAGGAAGGGGGTTGACTTGCTGGAATGAGTCCAGAGAAGGGCAACAAAGCTGGGGAGGAATCTGCACAGCCCTGTGAGGAGAGGCTGAGGGAGCTGGGGTTGCTTAGCCTGGGGAAGAAGGGGCTCAGGAAAGACCTTATTGCTGTCTACCTGAAGAGAGGTTGTAGCCAGGTGGGGGTTGGTCTCTTCTCCCAGGCACCCAGCACCAGAACAAGAGGACACAGTCTGGATTTAGAATAAACCTTTATTTAGAATAAACCAGGTTGGAAGAGACCTTCAAGATCATCGTGTCCAACCCATCAACCAATCCAACACCACCTAAACAACTAACCCATGTCACCAAGCACCCCATCAAGTCTCCTCCTGAACACCTCCAGCAATGATGACTCCACCACCTCCCTGGGCAGCCCATTCCAATGGGCAATCACTCTCTCTGTGTAAAACTTCCTCCTAACATCCAACCTGAACCTCCCCTGGTGCAGCCTGAGACTGTGTCCTCTTGTTCTGGTACTGGCTGCCTGGGAGAAGAGACCAACATCTGCCTGCCTACAATGTTAGGAAGCAATTCTTCCCAGAAAGAGGGATTGGCCATTGGAATGTGCTGCCTGGGGATGTGGTGGAGTCACCATCATTGGAAGTGTTTAGTTGATTAGATGGTGTTGGGTGACAGGTTGGACTTGATGATCTCTGAGGTCTTTTCCAACCTGGTTAATTCTTTAGAATAGAATTGGAATAGAATTAACCAGGTTCTGTTCTATTCTAACGGCCTGATAGTCATCAGAGAAGTGACTGAGGTTGGGATGAGAGAGAAAAATGCTTGCACTTGTGCTGTAAACAGTGTGACTTTTGTGTCATAGTCCAGCCTGACCCTGAGAGCGTGGTTCTGAGCACTGATGGGGGTCGCTATGATGTGTACCTGTACGACAGAGTGAGGAAAGCTGTGTACTGGGAGGAGGAGCCCTCTGAAGTGCGGCGCTGCACCTGGTTTTACAAGGGAGACAAGGACAGCCGCTTCGTTCCTTACACTGAGGATTTCAGTGAGAAGCTAGAGGTTAGTGGTACCTTTACATACACTTCACCTGGAGTACTGCACTACACCTGGAGTGCTATGTACAGGTCTGGAGCCCTCAACATAGGAGGGACACGGACCTGATGAAGACGGTCCAGAGGAGGGCCACAAAAATGATCAGGGGCTTAGACCACCTCTGCTTCAAGGACAGGCTGAGGAAGCTGGGGGTGTTCAGCCTGGAGAAGAGGAGGCTCTGGGGAGACCTAATAGCAGCCTTCCAGTACCTGAAGGGGGCCTATAGGACAGATGGGATGAGACTGTTTACAGGGGTCTGCAGTGAGAGGACAAGGAGCAATGACTTCAAAGTAGAGAAGGACAGATTTAGATTGGATATCAGGAAGAAGTTCTTCACTATGAGGGTGGTGGAACACTGGAACAGGTTGCCCAGGGAGGGGGTTGAGGCTCCTCCCCTGGAGATATTCAAGGTGAGGCTCAGCAAGGCCCTGGGCAGCCTGATCTAGTTGGGGATGTCCCTGCTCACTGCAGGGAGGTTGGACTGGATGACCTTTGGAGGTCCCTTCCAGCCTGGACCATTCTATGATTCGTGAAGAGCTTGGCCCTTCGTTGTGTTTATGATCTTAGAAGTACTTCTTTGTGTCTCCTTAAAATGATTTCCAGCAAACTTAAGTAAAGCATATCCTGGGGAGTGACAAGAAGTCTGTGTTGCTCATACATGGGTCCTGCACTGCTGTGACCTAAAATCAACTTGTGTAATGCCTCGTGTGACACACCTGAATAAATAAAGTTATGTAAATTATAACCTTAATGTTGCACTTGATGCACAGGGCCAAGGAATAATTGGTCTGAGAAGGCACACTGATTGTGTGTAACTTGTTTGCTGTTTCAGGCAGAATATAAAAGGGCTGTGACTACAAATCAGTGGCATCGGAGACTCGAATTCCCAAATGGGGAGACAATTGTGATGCACAATCCCAAGGTAATAGATTTTGGCAGTTGATTCTCACAGAATTCTTTAGGGGTAAATCAGCAGGGGAATGGAAGTATGAATTCAATGCAGTCTTAGTCTTGCTTGAGAGGGACTTGCTGATTAATTTGGATATCTGTGCGTCAAGGATGATAGAGTTTACAGAAGGCTGAACTGCTGCTTGCTTCAATGTCCTGCTGTATGTTTAAAAGAGAATGCTTTCTGGAACCTAAGAAGAATAAGGGTTTGCTTAGTAAATATTTGGACTAAGCATAACTGGCAACAAAGGGAAGGCAGTTTGAATTAGTTTGAGCTCAGACAGTCTGCAGTGAATGGAAGGTAATTTAAGCTAAGAGCTTTCATGTGGAGAAGAGCATTAATCTAACTGTAAGTTAATTAGTTTGTCTATCTGTGCTGTGAGAAGTTTTCCACTGCAACTATTTTTAGGCCATGAGAAAGTATAGCAAAACACCCCCAAACCTCTTAAAGTGATTTTAAATGTCTGCTAACAGTGCTTAAAACATGGACTTCAGCCTTACAGCCTTTTGGCCAACACTGTTAAGTGTTGTTAAGTGTTCACTTACTACAGATGCAGTAATTAATAAATAAATACAATAATCCAAGGGCCAGAAAGAATCACAGTTGCTCCTGCTTTAAGCACTTAATGCTGGTTAAGGGTTTTTGTCTAGTGAAGTCCTAATGAAGCCCTTAGACCACTTGGTGGTACAAATAGTTCAGACTATACTGAGTCAGTGTAAGTCTTACAAACAGCCATCCTACTGAATTCCTCATTTTCTAGGGTTTCTGGGCTGCTCTGAATGTTGTCCTTCCCTGAAAAGCACTGCTTTGTTTTGATTCCTTGTGTTAGTTAGAAATAGGGGCAGTGCTCAGTTTCCTCACATAAATTGTAATCTGCTAAGGAAGAGTGGATGCTGAGGCCTATCTGGGAAGCAGGAGCTTGAATAATACTTGTCTGAGGAGCTTCAGTGATACTTGTCTGAGGACTTAAAAGTGCAGAATCACTGAGTAGGTCAGTTTCTTCAACTAGTGGTTGCTTTCATTTAGGTCTTCTGTTTGCTTTTCATGCTAATGAGGATTATCTGTGTTATTATTTTATATATATATAATCTGTCAGTGCAGTTTTAATGAAGCTCTCTGCCACAGGGAGCAGCTCTGGGGTTTTCTAAATTGGTTTTTTTTTTTGGGTGGGGTTTTTTGTTTGTTTTGCTTTGGTTTGGTTTTTTTTCTGGCCTTTTTGTTTTGACATATGTGCTTATACTGAAGAGAACAGTTGAGTCTCAGATGCAAGTTAGAGCAATCAAACTGAAAATGTGTTAAACCATGCAATTCAGACCAATGTTATGAAGCACACTTTTAAGAAAATGTTTATAATTGGACAATATCTTTTTTGTCAGGTGATAGTTCAGTTCCAGCCTTCTGCCACACCAGATGAATGGGGCACCAGTCAAGATGGTCAGGCAAGGCCGCGGGTAGTGAAACGTGGAATTGATGATGACCACGATGAAATTCCTGATGGTATGTGATTACTGGACCTGAGAATGCAGCTTGAGCTGCAGTCAGTTTGGTCCTGTGCAAAAACTGGACAGTAGAGGAGGGGCAATGCATTCTTCATGCCTATAGTGTAAAGATTAAAGTTATTCCTTGAAAGATGTGATTGAAAGATGTGGTTTGGCTTTGGCTTTTTTTAATCAATGGAGTCTTGGGGCCTATCTGATGTCCTGAACCATTTTATGTAATAGAATAGAATAGAATAGAATAGAATAGAATAGAATAGAATAGAATTAACCAGGATGGGAAAGACCTTAGAGATCACTGAGTCCAACCTATCACCCAACACCATCGAATCAACTAAACCATGGCACCAAGTGCCTCATCCAGGCTCTTCTTAAACACCTCCAGTGATGGTGACTCCACCACCTCCCTGGGCAGCACATCCCAAGGGCCAAGCTCTCTTTCTGGGAAGAATTTCTTCCTAGCATCCAGCCTAAACCTCCCCTGGCACATCTTGAGACTGTGTCCTATTGTTAGAATAGAATAGAATAAACCAGGTTGGAAGAGACCTTCAAGATCATCGCATCCAACCTATTAACCAATCCAACCCACCTAAACAACTAACCCATGGCACCAAGCACCCCATCAAGTCTCCTCCTGAACACCTCCAATGATAGTGACTCCACCACCACCCCAGGCAGCCCATTCCAATGGGCAATCACTCTCTCTGGATAGAACTTCTTCCTAATATCCAGCCTAAACCTCCCCTGGCACAGCTTCAGACTGTGTCCTCTTGTTCTGGTGCTGGCTGCCTGGGAGAAGAGACCAACCCCTGCCTGTCTACAACCTCCCTTCAGGTAGTTGTAGAGAGTAATAAGGTCACCCCTGAGTCTCCTCCTCTCCAGGCTGAGCAACTCCAGCTCCCTCAGCCTCTCCTCATAGGGCTTGTGTTCCAAACCGCTCACCAACTTTGTTGCCCTTCTCTGGACTCGTTCCAACAAGTCAACCTCCTTCCTAAACTGAGGGGCCCAGAACTGCGCTGATTGCCTGGGAGTAGAGACCAACCCCCACCTGGCTACAACCTCCCTTTAGGTAGTTGTAGAGAGCAAGAAGGTCTCTCCTGAGCCTCCTCTTCTCCAGGCTAATCAACCCCAGCTCTCTCAGCCTCTCCTCACAGGGCTGTGCTCCAGACCCCTCCCCAGCTTTGTTGCCCTTCTCTGGACACCTTCCAGCATCTCAACAGCTTTCCTAAATTGAGGAGCCCAGAACTGGACACAGTACTCAAGGTGTGGCCCAACCAGCGCTGAGCACAGGGCAGAATGACTTCCCTGCTCCTGCTGGCCACACTACTCCTGATACAGGCCAGGATGCCACTGGCCTTCTTGGCCACCTGGGCACTTTCTCAGCTTTGTAAAGCAAGTATTTCTTAAAGTTGCTTGACTCTAAACTTCACCATTGAAGTACATATTGGTACTATGAGTTTTTCTTTTCTTTTCCTACAGGAGAAATGTCCCAGATTGACCATCTGGTGTTTATGGTCCATGGCATAGGCCCTGTATGCGACTTGAGATTCAGAAGCATTGTTGAATGTGGTATGGTTTTGCTTGTTTAATGAGCAGTTGTATTCTGGACTGTTGAGGTGTGGGTTTCTCTATCTCCTATTCAAATAAGCAGTCTATTTTTTTTTTAAATGAAGTTCACTGATGTTAAGAAGTTCAATTTCTGATAGAATTTTTTTCCCCTGATTATTTTCCAAAAGCAGAACTTGTCCTTTGTTAGGCTGACCCCTTTAACTGTTAATATTAGCCATGCAGAGTGGCTTGGGGTTTGGGGTGTGGGTGTGTGCTTGCTTGGTGTGGTGCTGTTTGGCTGAGGTGGGGCTTTGTTTGCTGTTTTTGAACTTTAAGTGTGCAGCTGAGTAAATTAAGAAGGTCATGTCTGATGATGGAGTAAAAATGCAGCCATTGTGAGATAGCTTCCTTGCGGGTGCTGGTGGACAAAAAGCTCAACATGAGCTCTCAATGTGCACTTGCAGCCTGCAAAGCCAATCAGATCCTGGGCTGCATCAGGAGAAGTGTGGCCAGCAGGTCGAGGGAGGTGATCCTCCCCCTCTACTCAGCCCTGGTGAGACCCCACCTGGAGTACTGCCTCCAGTTCTGGAGCCCCTATTACAAGAGGGATCTGGAGGTGCTGGAACATGTCCAGAGAAGGGCCACAAGGATGAGCAGAGGGCTGGAGCACCTCTCCTATGAGGACAGACTGAAGGAGTTGGGGCTGTTCAGTCTGGAGAAGAGAAGGCTCCCAGGTGGCCTAATTGTGGCCTTCCAGTATCTGAAGGGGGCCTACAGGAGGGCTGGGGAAGGACTTTTCAGGATCTCAGGCAGTGATAGGACTAGGGGGAATGGAATGAAGGTGGAGGTGGGGAGATTCAGGCTGGATGTGAGGAGGAGGTTCTTCACCATCAGAGTGGTGAAGCCCTGGAATGGGTTGTCCAGGGAGGTGGTTGAGGCCCCGTCCCTGGGGGTATTTAAGAGCAGGCTGGATGAGACTTTGTCCAGCCTGATCTAGTGTGAGGTGTCCCTGCCCATGGCAGTGGGGTTGGAACTAGATGATCCTTGTGGTCCCTTCCAACCCTGAATGAAACTATGAAACTATGAAAATCCACTTAATATTGAAGAAATTATATTAAATTGATAAAAATATTCCTATTAAGAAATAATATTTTTGTAGGGGAGTAATACCTGAAAAGATTTTTCCACTTAGCAGTTTCCTTCATGTGTGTTCTGACTGTGTCTGGTGAAACTGGGTGGAAGGGGAGAAAGATTTCTAAGAGTGTGTTACCTGAGTACTGCTACTGACAGATTTTCATTTCTCTTCTCTCCAGTTGATGATTTTAGGACTGTTTCTCTGAAGCTGCTGCAGACTCACTTTAAGAGATCTTTAGAGGAACGTAAAGTGAGCAGGGTGGAATTCCTCCCAGTCCACTGGCACAGTTCTCTGCATGGGGATGCAGCAGGTGTAGACAGGTGAGTACATTGCTTAATGCTGAGAACTTCATACAAGCTGCAGCTGGAGGGTTTTTGTCAAGTGGATAAGAAGAGAAGTTCACAGTATCACAGTATAACTAAGGTTGGAAGAGACCTCGAGGATCATCGAGTCCAACCTGTCACCACAGACCTCATGACTAGACCATGGCACCAAGTGCCACATCCAATCTCCTCTTGAACACTTCCAGGAATGGTGACTCCACCACCTCCCTGGGCAGCACATCCCAATGACGAATGACTTGCTCAGTGATGAACTTCCTCCTCACCTCGAGTCTAAACCTCCCCTGGCACAGCTTGAGACTGTGTCCTCTTGTTCTGGTGCTGGTTGCCTGGGAGAAGAGACCAACCCCTTCCTGGCTACAACCACCTTTCAGGTAGTTGTAGAGGGCAATGAGGTCACCCCTGAGCCTCCTCTTCTCCAGGCTAAACAACCCCAGCTCCCTCAGCCTCTCCTCACAGGGCTGTGCTCAAGGCCTCTCCCCAGCCTTGTTGCCCTTCTCTGGACACCTTCAAGTGTCTCAATGTCCTTCTTAAACTGAGGAGCCCAGAACTGGACACAGGACTCAAGGTGCAGCCTAACCAGTGCAGAGTACAGGGGCACAATGACTTCCCTGCTCCTGCTGGCTACACTATTCCTAATGCAGGCTAGGATGCTATTGGCCTTCTTGGCCACCTGGGCACACTGCTGGCTCAAATGTTAATGTTCTCTTCAGGCTAGATCAATAGGTGCATGACAGGGTTATAAAAGAGAATGGCTTATGTTTTTATTTTTAATTGTTTGATGAGTACAGGGAAAACTGGAAAGGCATGTGTGGACTATTTTTTATATTAGTGCCTTTACAGAATACAGAATTAACCAGGTTGGAAAAGACTTTTGAGATCAAACCCAACCTATCACCCAACACCATCTAATCAACTAAACCATGGCACCAAGTGCCTCATCCAGTCTCTCTTTAAAGAAACACCTCCAGTGATGGTGACTCCACCACCTCCCTGGGCAGCACATTCCAGTGGCTAATTTCTCTTTCTGGGAAGAATTTCTTCCTAACATCCAGCCTGAACCTCCCCATGTGCAGCTTGAGACCATCCCATAACACTGAGTGCCGGGAGATATATGTGTATACACACACACACACTTTTTCAGTACTTCATTTTCATGGTAGTGGCTGATGAACTGATACACAATGGGTGTGTGGAGATAGTGGTTGTAAGTATGAGGTGATGGCAATCTGTTCCAGTGTCTCACAACCCTCATGGGAATAACTCCTTCCTAACATCCAATCTGAAGCTACCCATTTCTGTTTTCTTTTCATTGCCCCCAGTCCTATCACTCCTTGACACCCTAAGAAGTCCCTCCCCAGCTTTCTTGTAGCCCCATTCAGATACTGGAGGGCCACAGTTAGGTCTCCTCCGAGCCTTCTCTTTTCTAGACTGAACAACACCAGCTCCCTCAGTCTGTCATAGAATGAGCCATGTTGGAAGTGACCTCCAAGATTATCCAGTCCAACCTATCACCCAGCCCTATCCAATCAACTGGACCATGGCACTAAGTGCCTCATCCTCATAGGAGAGGAGCTCCAGCCCTCTGCTCATCCTCATGGCCCTTCTCTGGACATGCTCCATCACCTCCAGATCCTTCCTGTACTAGGGGCTCCAGAAGTGGATGCAGTACTCCAGGAGGGGGTCTCATGAAGTTATTATCTGCATTTCTCCAAAGGCTTTCTAATGGTTTTGTGTTGCTAGGAACATAAAGAAGATCACTCTGCCCAGCATCGGTCGCCTACGCCACTTCACCAATGAAACCCTCCTGGACATCCTGTTTTACAACAGCCCCACCTACTGCCAGACCATCGTGGAGAAAGTGGGGCTGGAGATGAACCGCTTGTACGCCCTCTTCATGAGCCGCAACCCCGACTTCAAGGGAGGAGTCTCCGTGGCCGGGCACAGCTTAGGTAATCCGCCGAGCAGCTGAGTTGGGATAAACGATAAGGGAAACACAACCTTCACTAAGTGTCAGGCTAGAAGTATCACAGAATCACAGAGCGTTAAGGGTTGGAAGGGACCTGCCTTTAGCCTGGAGAAGGGGAGACTCAGGGGTGACCTTATTGCTGTCTGCAACTATCTGAAGGGAGGTTGTAGACAGGCAGAGGTTGGTCTCTTCTCCCAGGCAGCCAGCACCAGAACAAGAGGACACAGTCTCAGACTGCACCAGGGGAGGTTCAGGCTGGAGGTTAGGAGGAAGTTTTACACAGAGAGAGTGATTGCCCATTGGAATGGGCTGCCTGGGGAGGTGGTGGAATCGCCACTGCTGGAGGTGTTTGGGAGGAGACTTGACAGGATGCTTAGTTGCATGGTTTAGTTGATTGGGTGGTGTTGGATGATAGGTTGGACGTGATGATCTTGAAGGTCTCTTCTGGTCTATTCTATTCTATTCTATTCTATTCTATTCTATTCTATTCTATTCTATTCTATTCTATTCTATTCTATTCTATTCTATTCTATTCTATTCCTCATCCAGTCCAACCCCCCTGCCAGAGCAGGGTCACCTAGAGCAGATCACACAGGAATGCACCCAGGTGGGTTTGGAATGTCTCCAGAGGAGACTCCACAACCTCTGTGGGCAGCCTGTTCCAGTGTTGTGTCATCCTCACAGTGAAAAAGTTTTTGCTTCTGTTCACATGGAACCTGCTATGCTCCACCTTGCACCCTTTGCCCCTTGTCCTATCATTGGGCATCTCTGAGCAGAGCCTGACTCCCATCCTGACACTCACCCTTCCCATACTTATAAACATTCATGAGGTCACCTTGCAGTCTCCTCTCTAAGCTGAAGAGCCCCAGCTCCCTCAGTCTCTCTCCCTTCATCATCTTTGTGACCCTGTTCTGGACTCTTTCAAGCAGTTCATTGAGGTTCTTCTTGAACTGAGGGGCCTAGACCTGGACACAATATTCCAGATGCAGCCTCACCAGGGCAGAGTAGATGGGGAGGAGAGCATCTCTTGACCTACTAACCCCTTGATAGAGCATGGCTGTTTTTCAGAATATGGGTGACTAAAAGTCAAGCACCTCTCAAGAGGTAAGTTTATAAAGCTTTGAGAGGAAGTTAGTACTTCATGGATGCCTGCATCTCCTCCCACCTTCTCCCTCTGCCTTCTCCCATTGTTTCCCTTCATAGAATCATAGAATATCTTGAGTTGGAAGGGACCTTAAAGATCATCTAGTTCAAATCCCCCTGCCATGGGCAGGAATACCTTCCACTAGTCCAGGTTGCTCAAAGCCTGCTCTTGAACACTTCCAGGGGTGAGGCATCCACAACTTCTCTGGGAAACCCATTCCAGTGTCTCACCACCCTCATATTAAAGAATTTCTTAGTGTCTCATCTGAATCTGCCCTGATGTAGTTTAAAACCATTGCCCCTTGTCCTATTACCACAAGCCCTTCTAAAAAGTCCCTCTCCAGCTTTTCTGTAGGCTCCCTTCAGGTACTGGAAGACATTCTGTCCTCTGAGTTTAAAGGTTGGCAGGCTATCTGGTGTGTCATCTTAGGCAAGTAACTTCTGGGTCTCAAAACCCTCACTTTGTAAAACCAAGGTAAGTTTTTTGGAACATGAATAAGTATTATAACAACATATGACATGCTAGTTTGGGCTGAGACTTTCTGTCCAGTTTGGCAAGTAGTCAAAGATAGTTGAGGACAGATAATTTAATCAAGGCAACTCCATAAGGCATGAATGAGGTTTGGTTTACTTTCTGCTGAGAATGATCATGTTCAGGTTTGTGTGTGGGCATTGTAGTTTAATCCAGACATTCCACAACAACCCCATGCTGGCTGGGGATGGAGTGGCTGGAGAGCAGCCAGGCAGAAAGGAACCTGGAGGTTAGTGGTTGACAGCAGCTGAGCATGAGCCAGCAATGTACCCAGGTGGCCAAGAAGGCCAATGGCATCCTGGCCTGTATCAGGAATAGTGTGGCCAGCAGGAGCAGGGAAGTCATTGTGCCCTGTGCTCAGCGCTGGTTAGGCTACACCTCGAGTCCTGTGTCCAGTTCGGGGCTTCTCAATTTAGGAAGGATGTTGAGATGCTGGAAGGTGTCCAGAGAAGGGCAACAAAGCTGGGGAGGGGTCTGGGTCACAGCCCTATGAGGAAAGGCTGAGGGAGCTGGGGTTGCTTAGCCTGGAGAAGAGGAGGCTCAGGGGAGACCTTCTTGCTCTCTCTAACTGCCTGAAGGGAGGTTGTAGCCAGGTGGGGGTTGGTCTCTTCTCCCAAGCAACCAGCACCAGAACAAGAGGACACAGTCTCAAGCTGCACCAGGGGAGGTTTAGGCTGGATGTTGGGAATAATTTCTTCCCAGCAAGAGAGATTGGCCATTGGGATGTGCTACCCAGGGAGGTGGTGGAGTCACTGTCCCTAGAGATGTTCAAAAAATGGATTGGCTGTGGCACTTGGAAGCATGGTTCAGTTGTCAGGAGGTGTTAGGTATTGGGTAATAGGTTGGACTTGATGATCTCTGAGGTCTTTTCCAACCTGGTTGATTCTATGATTGTTTATGATCAACCTCTGTGTTGCTATCACTTTTGCATATAAAACTTGCTTGGGATTTAGGGAAAAGAAAATCTGACTTTTTTTTTTCCCCAAGGCAACTTTAATTTCTGTTTCCAGGTTCCTTAATTCTATTTGACATATTGTCTAACCAGAAGGATTTGGCTTCATCAGTAAGTACTGGACAGTTCTCTGGTGTTAATGGGACTGTGAAGGATGTGGCTGCTCCTGATAAACAGGTAATTTGCTCCCTTGTCTTTCCAGGAATTAGAGCTGACATTTTCAGTAACTTTGCCTTGCAGAATTTATTAGCTGAAACACTCTTGTGGGTTCTGATAGTACATGTGGACATGTTAGTCAGAGGGTAGAAAGGCTCTGCAGAGGGACCTCGACAGACTGCACAGATGGGCAGAGTCCAATGGGATGGCATTCAACAAGTCCAAGTGCCGAGTGCTGCACTTTGGCTACGGCAATCCCATGCAGAGCTACAGGCTGGGGTCAGAGTGGCTGAGAGCTCCCAAACAGAGAGGGACCTGGGGGTGCTGATCGACAGCTGCCTGAATATGAGCCAGCTGTGTGCCCAGGTGGCCAAGAGGGCCAATGGCATCCTGGCCTGCATTAGGAATAGTGTGGCCAGCAGGAGCAGGGAAGTCATTGTGCCCCTGTACTCTGCTTTGGTTAGGCCACGCCTTGAGTCCTGTGTCCAGTTCTGGGCCCCTCAGTTTAAGAAGGACATTGAGACACTTGAATGTGTCCAGAGAAGGGGAACAAGGCTGGGGAGAGGCCTTGAGCACAGCCCTGTGAGGAGAGGCTGAGTGAGCTGGGGTTGTTTAGCCTGGAGAAGAGGAGGCTCAGGGGTGACCTCATTGCCCTCTACAACTACCTGAAAGGTGGTTTTAGCCAGGAAGGGGTTGGTCTCTTCTCCCAGGCAAGCAGCACCAGAACAAGAGGACACAGTCTCAAGCTGTGCCAGGGGAGGTTTAGACTCGAGGTGAGGAGGAAGTTCTTCACTGAGCGAGTCGTTCATCATTGGGATGTGCTGCCCAGGGAGGTGGTAGAGTCACCATTCCTGGAGGTGTTCAAGAGGGGATTGGACGTGGCACTTGGTGCCATGGTCTAGTCATGAGGTCTGTGCTGATAGGTTGGACTCGATGATCTTCGAGGTCCTTTCCAACCTTAGTTATACTGTGATACTGTGATACTGTTAGCAGAAATGTGCAGTTTTGTCAGTAGAGCCAATTCTTAGGACAAACTATGAACTTCCAATTGGGACAGTAATGGGATTTGATTGTAGTCCTCAGATTTGACCCTTGTGAACACATAACATTTGTCCTAACAGTATCTGAATGGTGGGGGAGAAGTGGAAGAGGGAAAGAATCGATCTGTGTTCAGGCTACAAACTGTGGCCCGATGTTTGATGATTAAAAGGAAATAGTTTTGAGTGTTAGAAAGCTCAGGAAGCCTTTTGTCTGTCTTAGTAATTTTTAGATAGATGCTTTGCTGCTCTGTTACTATCAGTGGAAACCCTGTACCCTGCTTCACTGACAATGGGCAGAAATGGGAAAAGCTTACATCACAATGTTTGTAAGAGAAAGTCATTAAACTGGGTTTTGCTTTTTGATGTGGTTCTGTTTCTGTGCTGTTTTGTTAAGGTGACTGAAGACACCAGTTCCTTGGGCTCCTCGATTACTACTTCTGGTGATGACCTTTGTGAGCCTGAAGTAGATGATGATGTTCCTACTTTGCAGAAGACTCTGGAAATGCTTAGTTTGTCAGAGTATGCAAGCACGTTTGAGAAGGAGCGAATTGACATGGAGTCTCTGGTACAGTAGGATCCACTTAACTTATGGGCATTGCCCTGGGTATGGAGGTTTATGTTTTGAGTTTGCTTTTGTTTCTTTATGAGTGTAGTGTTCCATGAAGCTTGAAAGCAGTTGCAAAAGTAGGATAATTAATGCAGGTCATGAAGATAAATGTTATGTGACTCTTTCTTGGTGCAGTGTATTTTCCCCCCAGTTATGTTAATGCACTTTGTGTCATGTCATGACAGAAGGACAGGACACAGTCTCAAGCTGCACCTGGGGAGGTTTACAGAATCAATAAGCTTGGAAAAGACCTCAGAGATCATCAAGTCCAACCTGTCACCCAAGACCTCATGACTACTAAATCAGGGCTCCAAGTGCCACATCCAATCCCCTCTTGAACATCTCCAGGGACAGTGACTCCACCACCTCCCTGGGCAGCACATTCCAGTGGCCAACAACTCTCTCTGTGAAGAACTTTCTCCTCACCTCCAGCCTAAACTTCCCCTGTCAAGTCTTCCAGCAGATCTGGCTGAAATCAATCACTGTCCTCACAAGTCCTTAAGGAAAGTCAGCCAGACAAGCTTTGACTCCTGTGGCTGAAAAATTACCCAAGTCTAGCAGCAGAGACAGACACATCCTAGAGCATGGCTGTCCTTTAGATGATAGACTGAGTGAGGAAGGGGAGGTATTTCTATGATGTATCTTTGCATGTTCTGAATTATAGCCACTTCTGAAGCTTAGAGGAGTGCCTTCCTCTCACTACCAATGCAGAATGTGTTTTCCAAAGCAAATTTGCATCAGAAACAGGCAACTCCCCCTGCCTCTGAGAAATAACTTACATTAACACCTGAAAAAAATAGGACTTCCCCCCCCCACTTTCTGTTCCACTTCTCAAAAGAAAGGAAACCCTCACTCAAAAGGCTTTCTTAGAGTCCTGAGAGTCACTCCAAGATGTTATTTACTTTGCATGTTCTGAAAAAGAGGAAACCACATCCCAACGTGGGTCTGCATGCTCTTTTCAGTACCAAACATTCCCAATGTTGGGATGAAAGAAGGATGTGTCTGTGAAGAGCTGCTATGGTTTTAAACCCCTGTAAGGCTGGATGGTAGGAAGAAATTCTTCCCAGAAAGAGAGATTGGCCTTTGGAATGGGCTGCCCAGGGAGGTGGTGGAGTCACCATCACTGGAGGTGTTTAAGAACACTTAGTGCCATGGTTTAGTTGATTAGATGCTGTTGGGTGATAGGTTGGACTCAATGATTTCTAAGGTCTTTTCCAACCTGGTGTATTCTGTGTGTCTTTGGAATGTTTTAAATGTCTTTAGCTTTATAGAATCAGCTTTTGCCTGCTTCCTAAGTCATTGCCAGTAAGAAATTATCTATGTCACTAGCAAAGTTATAAAGGTGCCTGGTTTGTTGGTGATGGGTTTTCTTTTAATACTTTTTTTTCCCTTAGCTCATGTGTACAGTGGATGACCTGAAGGAAATGGGGATACCTCTTGGACCAAGGAAGAAAATAGCTAATTTTGTAAAAGACAGAGCAGCCAAGCAGGTAAAAACAGTTTTCAGGAAGAAAATATTAATCACTAGCCAAGAAGGCTAATGAGATCCTGGGGTGTGTTAGAGTATGTCCATCAGGGAGGGAGGTTCTCCTTCCCCTCTACTCTGCCCTGCTGAGACCTCATCTTGGGTACTGTGTTCAGTTTGGGGCTTCCCCAGTTCAAGAGGGACAGGGATCTGTTGGAGTGGGTCCAGCAGAGGGCTATAAGGATGATTAGGGGACTGGAGCACTGCCTGGTGAGGAGAGGCTGAGGGACCTGGGGCTTTTTAGTCTGGAAAAGAGAAGACTGAGGGGATTTAATAAATGTTTCTAAATATCTGAGGGCTGGGGGTCAGGAGGGAGGGGACAGGGTCTGCTCACTTGCTCCCTGAGATAGGACAAGGAACAGTGGATGTAAGCTGCAGCACAGGAAGTTCCACCTTAACAGAAGGGAGATCTTCTTTACTGTAAGGGTCACAGAGCACTGGAAGAGGCTCCCCAGAGAGCTTGTGGAGTCTCCTCTGGAGATTTTCAAGGCCTGTCTGGATGTGTTCCACTGTGACCTGAGCTATATTGTATGGCCCTGCTCTGTCAGGGGGGTTGGAGTCGATGGTCTCTTTGGAGGTCCCTTCCAACCCCTGACATCCTGTGAGCCTGTGACTCTGTGAAATGCAACTGACTTCCTTCCTTGTTAACATTGAGGATATATTAAAAGAATTTTGTCAGCTGTGAAGTGAACTTTGTTGTTCTGATTTTGAAACTTCTCTCCAAAGGAACAAAAGAAAACAGCAGAAAAGAAAGCAGTGCTGGCTGCAACACTCCAGACTCCAGAAGATGCCCAGAAAGCAAAAGAGCCAGTTAGTCCTGTCTCCCCAGCAGAGTCTGGTCAGCTGCATCCAAGGAGGAAGCTTCCACTTGGTGCCTCTGTTTCTTCTGTGAACATTGACTATGACTATTTTGAAATGGGAACTGGCCAGGTGAGACTACGTGCATCTTAATGGTTCATCTGGACCAGTGCTGTCCTTTGGCTTGACTTTGGGTTTTTGAATGTTGATGTTGAGGACAGACTGAAGGAGTTGGGGCTGTTCAGTCTGGAGAAGAGAAGGCTCCCAGGTGACCTCATTGTGGCCTTCCAGTATCTGAAGGGGGCCTACAGGAAGGCTGGGGAGGGACTTCTCAGGATCTCAGGTAGTGATAGGAGTAGGGGGAATGGAATGAAGGTGGAGGTGGGGAGATTCAGGCTGGATGTGAGGAGGAGGTTCTTCACCATGAGAGTGGTGAAACCCTGGAATGGGTTGTCCGGGGAGGTGGCTGGGGCCCCATCCCTAGAGGTGTTTAAGCCCAGGCTGGCTGAGGCTCTGGCCAGCCTGATCTAGTGTGAGGTGTCCCTGCCCATGGCAGGGGGGTTGGAACTAGATGATCCTTGTGGTCCTTTCCAACCCTGACTGATACTATGATACTATGATACCTGGACTTTGTGTTACTTCCCTTGATTTTTGTACAGAGGTTATACTAGAGTAGATCATAAGGGAGGGCTGGGAAAGGGGTTTAGATTAGTGAAAAGCAAAACTTATTATAACAAGGACACCACCAGAATTCATTTTTTCCCTTCCATGGTTCTGTTCCAGAAGCAGAATGAACCATATTGAATTGTTCTATGGCTTTACAGTTAACATAAATGGATCATAGAATCTTAGAATTGGCAGGATTGGAAGGGACCTCAAGGATCAGCCAGTTCCAACTCCCCTGCCATGGTCAGGGACACCTCACACTACGTCAGGTTGCTCACAGCCACATCCAGCCTGGCCTTAACCTCCAGGGAAGAGGCTTCCACCACCTCCCTGGGTAACCTGTTCCAGTGTCTCACCACCCTCATGGGGAAGAACCTCTTCCTAGCATCCAGTCTAGTTCTGCTCCATTCCCCCCAAGTCCTATCACTCCCTGACACCCTAAAAAGTCCCTTCCCAGCTTTCTTGTAGGCCTCTTTCAGATACTGGAAGATACATTTATGCTGTTCTAGTTAAGATTTTCCTCAAGCTGAACTTAAAACCCAAACCTTGAAAACTTCCTGATTTAAATATTGTTCCTTGTGTTCAGCCTAAACCTCCCCTGGTACAGCTTGAGGTTATTTCCTCTCATCCTGTTACCTGATGCTAAGAGCAAGAGACCATCCTCACCTCACTCTAACATCCTTTCAGGGAGTTGTGGAGAGCCACAGTGTGTCCCCTCAGCCTTTTTACTTTGGATTTTTGGTTTTACATTGAAAACATGTTTGGTATTATGGTATTCATATGTCCTCTGGCATTTGTAGTGAAGAGGGCAATGCAGCTGAAGCTTCCTGGAAATACTGTGAGAATGTGGTTGATTTAATACACAGCTTGTTTTCCCTTGCCAGCTAAGCATTATATGGCAGCTCAGAGTTTATAGATCTGATTTCTCTCGGGTAGGTCTCTGTTGTTTACAGCGCCCTGGACTTTGAACCAGACATTTTCTTTGCTCTCGGCTCTCCTATCGGTGTGTTCCTTACTGTGAGGGGTGTGGAGAAGATTGATGAAAACTACAGGCTTCCAACTTGCAAGGGATTCTTCAACATCTATCATCCAGTGAGTAAGCACTGCTTTAGGGGGCTGGTTTTAGTGGATGGAGGTGACAGTAAAGCAGAGTCCTGAGTTTTAACCTCTGAGCATTACACCTCCTCTTCCCTTATCCCTTAGTGATTTCCCAAATCACTCTATTTAGTGGCTCAACTGAAATGTATGTTCCATGTGTCTGTGGCCTTTACTGCAAAAGTGAAGTAGAGCTGGCTGTAGGTTCCATAATTAGAATTCTGGATATGAGTTGGCTTGGTAATCATTTGCCCTGTTCATTTTCAGAGCGTGAAGAATCCTTTTTGCCATTGTTAATTTCAAGCCACGCTTGTAGATTTGTCTCAAGTGTTTGTGTTTGAGCCTTTTGCAGGGCTCTTCTGAGTTTCCAGTTTACATTCTGGGAGGTTTAGAAATCCTGGGAGGTTTTGCAGTGCATGCAGTATATTTATCCTCTTCTGTTCCATCTTGGTTAATAGCAGTTAAACAGTGAGCTGTTGGTAGGGCTCATCAGAGTGCAAGAAAATTCTGCTGCTCTTTCACTGTTGTGCTTCTCCTTTAGAATCTCTGCAGGAGAACCAGACCTAATTAGTTAATGAACCTGCTTAATCTTACAGTCAAACTAAATGACCATGCACTGAGTTTCTGTAAGCTGAAATAGAAGATAATTAAAAAATGTTTCTGTATTTACCATAAATAGGGATGGTTTTCCCCCACTGGAATGTGATAAATAGAATTAGAATAGAATAGAATAGAATAGACCAGACCAGACCAGACCAGACCAGACCAGACCAGGTTGGAAGAGATCTTAAGATCATCGCGTCCAACTCACCAACCACTCCAACCCACCTAAACAACTAACCCATGGCACCAAGCACCCCAGCAAGTCTCCTCCTGAACACCTCCAGTGATGGTGACTCCACCACCTCTCCAGGCAGCCCATTCCAATGGGCAATCACTCTCTCTGGATAGAACTTCTTCCTAACCTCCAGCCTAAACCTCCCCTGGCACAGCCTGAGACTGTGTCCTCTTGTTCTGGTACTGGCTGCCTGGGAGAAGAGACCAACCCCTGCCTGGCTACAACCTCCCTTCAGGTAGTTGTAGAGAGCAATAAGGTCACCCCTGAGTCTCCTCTTCTCCAGGCTAAGCAACCCCAGCTCCCTCAGCCTCTTCTCACAGGGCTTGTGTTCCAGACCCCTCCCCAGCTTTGTTGTCCTTCTCTGGACACCTTCCAGCATCTCAACAGCTTTCCTAAACTGAGGGGCCCAGAACTGGACACAGGACTCAAGGTGTGGCCTAACCAGTGCTGAGCACAGGGGCAGAATGACTTCCCTGCTCCTGCTGGCCACACTGTTCCTGATGCAGGCCAGGATGCCATTGGCCCTCTTGGCTGCCTGGGCACACTGCAGGCTCATGTTCAGCCTACCATCAACCAGCAACCCCAGGTCCCTCTCTGCCTGGCCGCTCTCCAGCCACTCTGACCCCAGCCTGTAGCACTGCATGGGGTTGTTGTGGCCAATGTGCAGAACCTGGCACTTGGATGTGTTCAATCTCCTGCCCTTGGACTCTGCCCATCTGCCCAGCCTGTTGAGGTCCCTCTGCAGAGCCTCTCTACCCTCCAGCAGATCAACTCCTGCCCCCAGCTTGGTGTTGTCAGCAAATTTACTGATGATGGACTCAATGCCCTCATCCAGATCATCAATGAAGATGTTAAAGAGCACAGGGCCCAGCAGTGATCCTTGGGGCACACCACTAGTGCCTGGCTGCCAGCTGGCTGTGGCACCATTCACCACCACTCCCTGGGCTCAGCCTCCAGCCAGTTCCTAACCCAAGGCAGTGTGCTCCCATCCAAGCCATGGGCTGAGAGCTTGACCAGCAGTTTGCTATGGGGGACAGTGTCAAAGGCCTTGCTGAGTTCCAGGTAGACTACATCCACAGGCCTCCCCACATCCACCAGGCAGTCACCTGATCATAGAAGGAGATCAGGTTGGTCAGGCAGGACCTGCCCTTCCTAAAGCCATGCTGGCTGGGCCTGATCCCTTGGCCATCCTGCTATGCTAAGATAACTAAATGTCAGTATGGTTTTTTTCTCAACAGCTTGATCCAGTAGCTTACAGGTTAGAACCAATGATCATTGAAGACATGGATTTAAAGCCAGTTCTCATTCCACATCATAAAGGCAGAAAAAGACTTCATCTGGGTAAGAAAAAATAAGTATTTTATACATGGATCTTATTCCTGATTTATTTACTTGAAGCATTAGAATATTGTAACATTTCAAGAGCCTAATGATTGTTCCCAAATATCTTGACTCCATCTGTTTCATAAACATCAGAGGGAATTCCTCCCAGCCCCATAATTGTATTCCCATGTAATAATGAATCATAGTTCCTGCAGTCTTGAGGTCCTGATGACCATAATTCCATTTAGAAATTGCTGTACATCACTTCTTCACCTTAGTTTTGAAGATGATGTGCAGCAGAACTAAATTTGCTTGTTTTTTTTGCTTTGCCCTTAATGACCACCAGTTCAGTATTGGAAACACTGAGGAAAATGTTGGTTCCATAGCCACTGATGGACAGGGACTGGATTTTTTTTGCTCACTGCTACACAACAAATCAAGGCGCCCTTGTTCACGTTTGCATACCCAATAAAGAAAGTCAGGTTTGCTGTACAATGCCAGCATTACTGTTGTGCAAGTTCACAGAGCCCTTCTGAAAGCCTGTTTGCAGGCACCTGGATGGAGACATTCTGCAGCATCTACCCTTTAGAATGGTACATTAGAGTGAGTCTGCTTCCCTAGACTAGACAAGGTACTTGTTAAGAGATGTTTCAGGTTTAAAAGTCTCAAAGTGTGTATAGTAAAGGAGAAAATTCTGCTCTTTTGCTCTATTGTTTTTTAATTTGAATTAGACAAATGTTCCATGGAATAGTTGTGAGCCCTGACCTAACAAACCCATGTGGCTCTTAACAAGATATTGTGAAGAGTTGTCCTTCATTCAGAGTTTCCCACCAGTACTGAATGACAGTTTGGTTACTGGTGACTGTCTCGGTCCGGAGAGGGAAGGAGACTGACTTCTTTTGAACATTCCCATGATGTGAAATGAGAGGCACAAGCGAGGCCAAAATACCAACAGCTAGACTATTTATTAGATAAATAAAGTGGATATAAGAAGGGGAGAGGGAGAAAAGAGAGAGGGAGAGAGAGGAGAGAGAGAGAAGAGGAAAGGAATTATATTACCACACCCCTCACCCCCCCCCAAGACAGTTTGAGTCTGTGGAGGAAAGGTGCTGCAGGAGATGTTGGGTTGGTACAGGAACAGTGCTGAGGCTCTGGCTGGAGAAGAGCTGTGGTCCTCTGGGGAGATGCTGGGTTGGTACAGGAACGGTGCTGAGGCTCTGGCTGGAGAAGAGCTGTGGTCCTCTGGGGAGATGCTGGGTTGGTACAGGAACGGTGCTGAGGCTCTGGCTGGAGAAGAGCTGTGGTCCTCTGGGGAGATGCTGGGTTGGTACAGGAACGGTGCTGAGGCTCTGGCTGGAGAAGAGCTGTGGTCCTCTGGGCAGCCTGGGTCTGTAGAGCTTCCAGGCTCCACAGCCTCTTTTCTCCGGAGCAGCCTTGTCCTGGGCTTTCCCTTCTCAGCGGCATGGTCCGTCTCCTGTGTTTTCCTTCATCCCCACATTTTTCTTCTATGTTTTTCTTCTACAAGCCAGTAGTTGCTCAAGTCTTTTATACAGTTTTAGTCCTTAGATATGTGTCCAAGTATTGTCCCTCAGGAATTCCAGGGCCAGGGAATCATCCTTAGGTAAATGTCCAGGTATCGTTCCCCCAGCAATCTTTCTGTGCATTCCTGTGTGTTTGGGCAAGAGTCTGGATGGAGGGGGGGGCCTCCTCCTCCTCCATCCTCATCTACATGCCCCCATACTCATTACACATCAGGAAACAGGTGGTGAACCCATTGTCTACCCTTTCCAGGGTACTTGATGGGTGGAGATTATCTTGTCCTGAAGGCGTGATGGCTGGGTCCTTGGGTCCATTGTTGTAGGCCGGCTGCAGTCCAGTGTTGTTATGATGCAATCACAAGGTGATTTGCATCCAGGATTGGTAGACAGGATTCCTACATGATCTTTGCACCTTCCTTCCAGTGGCTCTGCCCAACACATATCAGCTATTGTCTGGGCAAGCAGCAAGTGATTTGATCTTTGTTGAGTCACACCAGGAGAGCCAACTTTTCGTCTCTCACAGTGACACAGTTAGTGACCTGTAACAGAATTCCAGGATAGAGTTCTTCTCCAGATTCACTACTACTGCAGGAGACATTTGCAGCTCACCTGCTCTCTTCTGCAGTGCTGGAGTTTGAAACTAGTTTCTCTCTGCTTGTCCTTTAGTGTGGGATGTTAGGAGTGAATGTAGGTGGTGGTGGGATTGGCTGGCAGCTATTTTTGTGGACCTTTCTAGATTTGGAGGCTGCTGGAATGTTTCCTCTGCTAGTAGATTTTAGCTCCTTGACCCATTCAGTGAGAAACCAATGGTGTGTTAATTAGATTTCACCTGATCTTTTGGAATGGAATAGAAAAGCAGGGAACACACATTCATGACAGAGCAGGCCCATTTCTCCTAGTAAGTGTGATCTGTGCTGAACACTGTTTCATCAGTCTGCTTTTAGTTTGTAACTGAAATCCTTCTGTTAGAGTGACTTGTTAATCTGTGGGTTTTTCTCTTTTCCTCAAGAGTTGAAAGACTCTCTGTCTCGTATGGGCTCTGATCTGAAACAAGGTTTCATTAGCTCTTTGAAGAGTGCCTGGCAGACCCTTAATGAATTTGCACGTGCTCATACATCTTCAACCCAGCTCCAAGCAGAACTGGAGAAAGTAGCTAACCAAATCAAAGAGGAAGAAGAAAAGCAAGTGGTAGAAGGTATGTGGACGTATTATTGGCTTGTTTACAACTTAATGCTCTCAAATTAGTAGAAATTTGGTTGTGCCAGTGATTGCTTGCTATTGATTTTTCCAGACCCTGTGCTAGACACCAGGTACCTGCCAAAGCTGCTTTATCACTCTCCCTTCTCAGGTGGACAGAGGAGAGAAAAAACAATGAAAGGCTCGTGGGTCAAGATAAGGACAGGGAGATCACTCACCCATTGCCATCAAAGGCAAAACAGACTCAACTTGGGGAAAGTAGTTTAAATTGCTACCAATCAAATCAGAGCAGGGTAAAGGCAAATAAGCCAGTGTCTTTAAAACATCTTCCCTCCAGCCCTCCCTTCTTCCTAGGCTTAACTTCTGAGATGCTGCAGATGGCTATCTCTTACACCATTAACCTCCATGGGCTGCAGGGGAACAATCTGCCTCAGCTTCTTCTTTACCATGGGTTGCAAGGGAATCTGCTCTGGTGCCTGGAGTATCTCTTCTCCCTTCTTCACTGACCTCACATATTCTCATGCCTCTGACTGCTGTTAATATTGCACAGCAACGTTTCCCCCCTTCATCAATCTGTTATCCTGGAGACAATACTCCTGTTGCTGGTGGCCAGGGGCAGGCCCATCATCAATCTAGCTGGTCTTGGCTCCATCAGACATGGGTAAAGCTTCTAGCAGCTTCTCAAAGGAGCCACCTCTGTAGCCCTTCCACTACCAAAACCCTGCCATGCAAGCCCATTGCAGGAGTATTAATATTAAATGTAAGATGTGCTGCTGGATTGGGATTTTATTTGTGTCTTCTGCAAAAGCAGAAGTTAACAGCCTTTCATGAAATATTTTAGGCTTGACTTTCAACTTCCTGTTGGTGGGGCAGGTTTCTAAATCAGTTGTGCTTTCTTTCCTCTCAGGGAAAATTGATACAAAGAAATACTTGTGAGATTTATCCTCTTCAAACTCAAACCAACTCTAAACTGTTATGGAAGTCATTAGCCTATGGTTCCAGTAAACTTTCTGGATGATGCAGTGGAGTGCTTGTCAGCTGAGGCTGTTACTGTTGTCTTGCTGCAGGCACATGGAGCTTATAGCAGGGAAAATGGGTGATGTTTCATGATTATCATAGTATCAGTCAGGGTTGGAAGGGACCACAAGGATCATCTAGTTCCAACTCCCCTGCCATGGACAGGGACACCCCACACTAGATCAGGCTGGCCAGAGCCTCATCCAGCCTGGGCTTAAACACCTCCAGGGACAGGGCCTCAACCACCTCCCTGGACAACCCATTCCAGGGCTTCACCACTCTTATGGGGAAGAACCTCCTCCTCACCTCCAGCCTGAATCTCCCCACCTCCACCTTCATTCCATTCCCCCTAGTCCTATCACTACCTGAGATCCTGAGCAGTCCCTCCCCAGCCTTCCTGTAGGCCCCCTTCAGATACTGGAAGGCCACAATGAGGTCACCTGGGAGCCTTCTCTTCTCCACACTGAACAGCCCCAACTCCTTCAGTCTGTCCTCATAGGAGAGGTGCTCCAGCCCTCTGATCATCCTCATGGCCCTTCTCTGGACACCTTCCAGCACCTCCACATCCCTCTTGGAATAGGGGCTCCAGAACTGGAGGCAGTACTCCAGGTGGGGTCTCACCAGAGCTGAGTAGAGGGGGAGGATCACCTCCCTCGACCTGCTGGCCACACTTCTCCTGATGCAGCCCAGGATCTGATTGGCTTTGCGGGCTGCAAGTGCACACTGAGAGCTCCTGTTGAGCTTTTTGTCCACCAGCACCCCCATGACTCTCTCCTCAGGGCTGCTTTCCAGCCAGTCCCTGCCCAGCCTGGATTTGTGCCTGGGATTGCCTCGACCCAGATGCAGGACCCTGCACTTAGTCTTGTTGATCCTCATAAAGTTGGCTTGTGCCCACCTCTGCAGCCTGTGCAGGTCCCTCTGGATGGCCTCCCTTCCCTCCAGCATGTCTGCTGCACCACACAGTTTGGTGTCATCAGCAAACTTGCTGATGATAGTCAAGCAGGCTGTGGCTTGAAAATAATTTCCATCTGTAAACCCTAATTTTAGCTGAGAAGATCACTGAAAGTCCAGACCCTCCAAAAGATGAAGATGTTTTGGTGAAGGTTGGAATGCTCAATGGAGGACGTCGCATTGACTATGTTCTACAAGAAAAGCCAATAGAAAGCTTCAATGAGTACCTCTTTGCTTTACAGAGTCATTTGTGCTACTGGTAAGAGGAAATATTTGTGTTTCTGTAAGTTTCTGATGTGGCTGTGTATCTTTCCATGTCGGTAATGACATGCCTGCTCTTTCTCTTGCTCCTGTTGACTGCTGTTAGGTGTGTTGGCATCACCTGTGACCAATATGGTGATGGCTAGAATTCTATTTCTTGTCTGGAGGATTTTATGCTCAAGAAAACTCAAGTGATCTCTCAAAAAACCATGCCCTAGAGTTTCACTTCAAGTACATTTTGACCAAAAGAACTGGGTTTATACACCCAGATCTGTTTTATAGTTGGTTTGACCGACCAATTATAAAGATACCAGAGCAGGAGGTGTTGCAGTGGTTGCTGTGTGTACATATGCCTTAGGAGACCTGAGTTTTCAGTCATTGTAGTCTTTGAATTGTTTGGAAAAGGCAGTTGCAGAGTTTCATAGTTTCATTCAGGGTTGGAAGGGACCACAAGGATCATCTAGTTCCAACCCCCCTGCCATTGCAGGGACACCCCACACTAAATCAGGCTGGCCAGAGCCTCAGCCAGCCTGGCCTTAAACACCTCCAGGGATGGGGCCCCAACCACCTCCCTGGACAACCCATTCCAGGGCTTCACCACTCTCATGGGGAAGAACCTCCTCCTCACATCCAGCCTGAATCTCCCCACCTCCAGCTTCATTCCATTCCCCCTAGTCCTATCACCACCTGAGATCCTGGATATGAGATCCTCATCACTTCTGAAATTACCTGTTGATAGGGAAGAGGTCACCTTCCCACACAGGCATATACCATAAAGATAAATGCCTTAGACTCTGGGTGCTCAAGGTAATTGAGATGATTCAAGTGTAAACAGAATGTGACTGCCCAGGAGTGTCAGTTTCAGGGTGTCACACCTAGATGTCACTATTGGCTAATTTAGTTTCAAAATGCAATCCTGTCTTTGCACAAAGTAAGCAAATCTGCTGGCCTGCTTACAATAAATAACACTAGATAGCTTGCTTTTGATTTTTGACACTCAAAACATCCACCTTTAGCTACAGACATTTACAAAACCAGGAAAGCATTTGGACAGCTGTAGTTTTTCAAACAAAACTATTCATAGAATCATAGAATTGTCAGGGCTGGAAGGGACCTCAAGGATCAGCCAGTTCCAACCCCCCTGCCATGGGCAGGGACACCTCACACTACAGCAGGTTGCTCACAGCCACATCCAGCCTGGATGCAAAAACCTCCAGGGCTGAGGCTTCCACCACCTCCCTGGGCAACCTGTGCCGGTCTCTCACCACCCTCATGGGGAACAACTTCTTCCTAACATCCAATCTCAATCTACCCATTTCTAGGTTTTTTCCATTCCCCCAGTCCTATCCCTCCCTGATACTCTAAAAGTCCCTCCCCAGCTTTCTTGTAGCCCCCTCCAGATACTGGAAGGTCTCCTGGGAGCCTTCTCTTCTCCAGACTGAACAGCCCCAACTCCTTCAGGCTGTCCTCATAGCAGAGCAGCTCCAGCCCTCTGATCATCCTCATGGCCCTTCTCTGGACACCATCCAGCACCTCCAGATCCTTCCTGTAATAGGGGCTCCAGGAATTGTGTTAGACCACAATATGTAAAACATGATTTCCTCATCACATTGGAATGAAATTGCTGGGTGATGATGCTCTGCTGTCAAAGATAAGCACACACACACACAGAATGGAACTGCTTTTGAATTGTGATGGTTCTGATTTGCCACTTGTGTGCAGTGGTCATTTGCACATGCAACAATCCACAGAACAAGAAACAGAGTTTGGTGTCATCACAAAATCAGCACTACAGTACAGCAATGCCTTATCTGGTTTGGAATTTGCTTTCTTTTCAGTGCTCACATGTTTCAGATGGAGAAAGATACCATTCACTTTCAGGAACAGCCCTGGCTGTTGACCTGTTGTATTTGCCCTTAGGATTGCTGTCTTACATAAAATGAAGCACACTTGAAACTACATAGGATCACAGAAAGGTGGGGGTTGGGAGGGGCTTCTGAAGGTCACCTGGTCCAACCCTGTAAAATGGCAGAGGAAAAGATGTGTGAAATGTATTTGGCAACATGACTGCAGCTCTTGCCATTTAGGAGAGAATCTTGGGTGTCAGTTTCTGAGCTGTGCAAAACACTGGTGTTGAGGGAGGAGTGCCTAGGCTCTTGTCTAGCACCTGCTAAATTGGTGTCCTGTACTATATTTGAGGGTTTCTATTTTCAATAGCTAATAATTTTTAGAAGCAGGTTGAAGTATGGAATGGAAAGCATTATTTGACCCAGTGGTGGCAGTGCTGTTTTGTGGGTAGAGCTGAAGGAATGAAGAGCTCTTTTCCATGAGGTGGCAGCCAATCGTTGAGAGGGTTTAAAAAACTACCCAGAGGGTTTTTTGGTTTGTTTTGTGTTTTCCATTTAAATAAGGAGGAGAAGTATGATGATTAATGACCCAAATAGGAGAGTTGGGTGGAGGTTTTGGTTGGTTTTCCTGAGGGGGATGGTGGAGGGAGCTTAAAATGAAATGCTTTATGTGTTAGAGAGAGGAGAGCTTCAGAGCTGATCCTTCTCCTTGCTTATTTGCTTGCTCATTTAATAGCCAAGATCATCAGGGAATGTGATTACTATCTCTGTGCTCAATTGTGGAGTATATTTGTAGTCCCTTAGCTTGTGTATTCAACTGTACTGGGGGTCTGTAAATGATGTTCCTTGCAGTTCTGACCATCTAAATTTCCTTCACTGTCTTCCTGTGTCATTTCTTTTGAGAAGCACAAGCAGCCACTCTTACACTAACAACTGCAGCAGCTTTGGAACTTTGTTAAACTTTGCCTGTTGAACTTTGCTGTTTTTTACAGTGGTTGTTACTGTTTTAATATTGCTGTTGTTTATGTGTGTTTAAATAACATTTCATAGACAAATAAGCAAATCAAGCCTGGCCATGGCAAATTCAAATGCAGATAGCCTGGAATTTGATTTTGAAAAGAGGAGGGGAAGCAACAACTCAGAAAGATGGAACTGGAGTTGATCTGCTGGAGGGTAGAGAGGCTCTGCAGAGGGACCTCGACAGGCTGGGCAGATGGGCAGAGTCCAAGGGCAGGAGATTGAACACATCCAAGTGCCAGGTTCTGCACATTGGCCACAGCAACCCCATGCAGTGCTACAGGCTGGGGTCAGAGTGGCTGGAGAGCAGCCAGGCAGAGAGGGACCTGGGGGTACTGGTTAATGGTAGGCTGAACATGAGCCTGCAGTGTGCCCAGGCAGCCAAGAGGGCCAATGGCATCCTGGCCTGCATCAGGAAGAGTGTGGCTAGCAGGAGCAGGGAGGGCATTCTGCCCCTGTACACTGCACTGGTTAGGCCACACCTCGAGTCCTGTGTCCAGTTCTGGGCTCCTCAGTTTAGGAAGGAGGTTGACTTGCTGGAAGGTGTCCAGAGAAGGACAACGAATTTAGTGAGGGGTTTGGAACACAAGCCCTATGAGGAGAGGCTGAGGGTGCTGGGATTGCTTAGCCTGGAGAAGAGGAGACTCAGGGGTGACCTTATTACTCTCTACAACTACCTGAAGGGAAGTTGTAGACAGGTGGATGTTGATCTCTTCTCCCAGGCAGCCAGTACTAGAGCAAGAGGACACAGTCTCAGGCTGCGCCAGGGGAGGTTTAGGCTGGATGTTAGGAAGAAGTTCTATCCAGAGAGAGTGATTGCCCATTGGAATGGGCTGCCCAGGGAGACGGTGTAGTCACCATCATTGGAGGTGTTCAGGAGGAGACTTGACAGGGTGCTTGGTGCCATGGGTTAGTTGTTTAGGTGGGTTGGATTGGTTGATAGGTTGGACATGATGATCTTGAAGGTCTTTTCCAACCTGTTTTATTCTATATTCTATTCTAAAATATTTGGGAACATCCATACTTTCTAGTTGTAAGGAAGGGAGGAAGACTATGGTTACTTAATGCAGTCTAAGTCCAAGAAAGTGCAAGCTAGTTACCAGAGGAGAATTAGCAACTTGCTGATAAAACTCTCAGGGCTGAGCTTTAACACTGGGCTGATAGATGCAGTGGGGCAAATCAAGAAAGAGAGCCTTGAGAAGTATCCTTGACGGAATATATTCAGGGGCCCGTCACAGACAAAAACTGATAGACTGAGGAGACTTAAGCCAAATGAGTAGGTCAGTGGGGCAGAGTGGAGGGAAAATGCAGTAGTATGCATTTGCATGGAATCACAATGCTGCTGAAGTTGGAAGAGACCTTTGAGATCAAGTCCAACCACTCACCTAGAGCTCACAATTCCACCACTACTGCTAAGCCACTACCACTCAACTATGTCCCTCAGCATCACATCCATGTGTCTTCCAAGCACTTACAGGGATGGTGACTGCACCACCTCTCTGGGCAGCTTGTCCCACTGCCTGACAGCCCCTTCTGTGAAGAAGCTTTTCCCAGTATCCAACCTGAACCTCCCCTGGCACAGCTTGAAGCCTTTTCGTCCCAATCTACCACTTGCCACAAGTGAGAAGAGACTAAGCCCCACCTCACTCCAACCTCCTCTGAGACAGCTGTAGAAAGTGCTGAGGTCTGCCCTCAGCTTCCTCCTGTCTAGGCTGAGCACCCACAGCTCCCTCAGCTGCTCCTCACAGGACCTGTGTTCAAGGTCCAGCCTCCCCGTTCCTCCCAAGCCTTGTTAGCCTTCTCCAGACATGCTCCAGCATCTCAATGTCCTTCTTGGAGGGAGTGACCCAAAACTAGACACAATATTTGAGGTGCAGCCTCCCCAGTGCTCAGTACAGTTGGACAATCACCTTCCTGCTCCTGCTGGCCACACTGTTTCTGATACAGGCCAGGATGCTGTTGTCTTTCTTGGCCACCTGAGCTGATAGCAGAAATAATGCAAGCCTGATGAGGAATTGTAGTGTGAAGCAAGCTAGCAGAGGCAAGTCCACATTCCCAAAAGGTAAGTATGAGGGAAATGAGTTGTGTGTTCCAGGAGAGCTAGGATGTGGCTTACAAGAAATAGAGAATGGACCATGCTAAAATAATGCTTTTCTTAATGTTCTTCATAGGGGATCTGAAGACACTGCCTTGCTGTTCCTCAAAGAAATATACAGGACTATGAATATCAATCCTGAGCAGCCACAGCATTGATGGAGAGAAAGATGAACTTGTAAGTTTGTTCTAACTCCTTCACTCATGTCCAATTCAGCCTCAGCTGAAACATCTTTACTTTCTATTTGCCCCCTGAAGTTTTAGTTACAAAGCATACAGCTGCAAAGTGTCATTTGGATTGCAAAAGCAATTTCTGGACTTAAACACGGGGCAAGTCTTCAAGTTTTCCCCTCTTCATTCCCAAAAAGATAGCCCCAAAAGGTGTTAGAGTTTTTGATATGGGGTAATAATTGTCAGCAGAAGATAGGATCTCTTTTTGTCATGTTTGTCCCCCAGTTCAGTTGTTTAGTGAACGTTCAAGTGTAGGAAAACTTGGTGATATTGGGTGTGATAAAACTTCATTTGCAGTGTAGTAGATGAAAAAATAGCAGCAGTGCTCCACTGCTGTAATGTCCAGGCTGTGGTGTTGATATCTTTATGGTATTGATATCTTTATTGATGATCTGGATGAGGGCATTGAGTCCACCAGCAGTAAATTTGCTGACGACACCAAGCTGGGGGCAGGAGTTGATCTGCTGGAGGGTAGAGAGGCTCTGCAGAGGGGCCTCGACAGGCTGGGCAGATGGGCAGAGGCCAAGGGCAGGAGATTGAACACATCCAAGTGCCAGGTGCTGCACATTGGCCACAGCAACCCCATGCAGTGCTACAGGCTGGGGTCAGAGTGTCTGGAGAGCAGCCAGGCAGAGAGGGACCTGGGGGTGCTGGTTGATGGTAGGATGAACATGAGCCTGCAGTGTGCCCAGGCAGCCAAGAGGGCCAATGGCATCCTGGCCTGCATCAGGAAGAGTGTGGCCAGCAGGAGCAGGGAGGTCATTCTGCCCCTGTACACTGCACTGGTTAGGCCACACCTTGAGTCCTGTGTCCAGTTCTGGGCCCCTCATTTTAGGAAGGAGGTTGACTTGCTGGAACGAGTCCAGAGAAGGGCAACAAAGTTGGTGAGGGGTTTGGAACACAGCCCTATGAGGAGAGGCTGAGGGAGCTGGGGCTGCTTAGCCTGGAGAGGAGGAGACTCAGGGGTGACCTTATTGCTGTCTACAACTACCTGAAGGGAGGTTGTAGCCAGGCAGAAGTTGGTCTCTTCTCCCAGGCAGCCAGTACCAGATCAAGAGGACACAGTCTCAGGCTCAGGCTGGGGGTCAGGAGGAAGTTTTACAGAGAGAGAGTGATTGCCCATTGGAATGGGCTGCCTGGGGAGGTGGTGGAGTCACCATCACTGGAGGTGTTCAGGAGGAGACTTGCTGGGGTGCTTGGTGCCATGGGTTAGTTGATTAGGTGGTGTTGGATGATAGGTTGGACGTGATGATCTTGAAGGTCTCTTCCAGTCTGGTCTGGTCTGGTCTATTCTATTCTATTCTATTCTATTCTATTCTATTCTATTCTATTCTATTCTATTCTTTGATATGCCAGGGAAGAAGTTGCTTGTCTCTGAAGAAGGTGTTAGACATCGCTGTTGGTAAATTACTGCATGAGACCTCTGCCTAGGCCACTAATTTATTATCTTTGGATGGCTTAAGAATTTCAGAGCAGGTGAAATGATACAGCATGGAAGGTGGCTCACTTAGGAAAGAAATGAAATGTGTTGGTTCTCCTTGGAAAGAAATGAAAGGTACAATACTGGAATCTGAGACATAGAATCACAGAATCAATAAGGTTGGAAAAGAGCTCAGATAATCAAGGCCAACCTATCACCCCACACCTCCTGACAACTAAACCATGGCTTCAAGTGCCACATCCAATCCCTTTTTGAACACCTCCAGCGATGGTGACTCCACCACCTCCCTGGGCAGCACATTCCAGCGGCCAATTCCTCTTTCTGGGAAGAACTTCCTCCTCACCTCCAGCCTGAACCTCCCCTGGCACAGCTTGAGACTGTGTCCTCTTGTTCTGGTGCTGCTTGTCTGGGAGAAGAGACCAACCCCCACCTGGCTACAACCTCCTTTCAGGGAGTTGTAGAGAGCAAGAAGGTCTCCACACTTGCAGGTATTTCTGTTCTAAGCAATGTGCTTTCTGAGGCCAGTTTGTGTGTGTTCTCTGGTACCAGTTTGCATCAATGGATGTCATAGAAAAGTCTATGCTCTTTTGAGAAGCAAGGAGAAAATAGGCAGCAAGAAGGTTTCTGATGTTCTTTTCTGTTTTCCAGAAGATCTGATAAGCCAGGGTACCTGAATACACAGCATGAGGAGTTGGACATTTCAGAGGGATATTCTGGGTATCTTGAACTGTTACCATGCATTTTTACTAGTCTTTTGTAACAGAAGGCTTCTGAGGAGCAATCACCAGCATCTTTTTTTTGCTTTAAAACAGGGATGTCATAAGTTGATCAAATACATTTGTTTGTTGTTTTAAAGCATGGCCAAGTAATAGGAAAAAGGCACTGCTGGGCTGCCCAGCTCTGCCAGTGGTGAGCCAAATAAGAGGAAAAGGCACTGCTGGGCTGCCCAGCTCTGCCAGTGGTGAGCCAAATCAGAGGAGAAGGCACTGCTGGGCTGCCCAGCTCTGCCAGTGGTGAGCCAAATAAGAGGAAAAGGCACTGCTGGGCTGCCCAGCTCTGCCAGTGGTGAGCCAGATAAGAGGAAAAGGCACTGCTGGGCTGCCTAGCTCTGCCAGTGGTGAGCCAAATAAGAGGAAAAGGCACTGCTGGGCTGCCCAGCTCTGCCAGTAGTGGATCAGTTGTCACAACAGTTTATGTAGAGTTTCAAATCATATTTGCAGAACTTTTTATCTGCTTTTTTTCTTTATGGCTGCTTAGAATGCAATCATATGAAGTTTATTACTACAGAAATATCTTTCAGTCTTCTAGTGGAGGGGAGGGGAGTGTGATTATCTGTCACCACGAAGCCAACAGTGGATTTGCAGATAATTGTGATTTGCACTGATAACTACGCAGCTGGAGGCTGTTTCAGCAGGATTTCATGCAACAAAGCACAGCCAGGGAATTCCCAGTGACTGTAATACCATTAGGAATTGCTCAGATCCTCTCTTAGCACTTGCTTGACTGCACAGCATTGGAGATTAGGATTCAGATGCCAGAGGCTTAAGTGGGAGGGCGTTTGGGGCCCACTGGGATGTGGGTAATGAGAAGTGGTATCTTGGGAAGGCTGCACGCTCCAAGACCAGCAGCTTTTTTGGATGAGGAGAAATGTCTCTGCATGTGCTATGCAAAGTGTTACTGCTCAAGTGTCTCAGCAGGGAAAAGCAGAATTCTCCCTCAGTGTTAGACAGCAGTCAGGTAGGGTTGGCCTGGGAGGTTTTCTCTTTTTGCCCTTTCTTTTTTTCTCTTAAGACCTTTGGGTGTGAAGGGTGGCATGGGAAGGTAATGGATTATCCAGCAGTGCCTATGACAGCCACATCCATTTACCTATCAAGAAGTAGATGTTCTGAAGAAACAGCCTCTCCCTGTTTGTGGGCTGCTCTAGGAAAAGAGTAAATGCCCAAGGTAGCTCTGGGCTCCCTCTTCATACTTTTCATCTTAGTTGATTTGAATGCTGAGACCTGACCTATTTCCCTGCTTTGATGTGCAGAGCTGCCTCATGCTGTCCAGTTTAATTTCAGGGTGCAGAGGGATGGAGACAGCATCTACCAGCCTGCTTGCCACTTCTCAGGAGTGTTGATCTTCCTGGTGCTATGGGCTGGTGTACATCCTTTTAACTTCTTGAGGACTGTGGTAATTTCAAAGCAGATAAGAATTTGGCAGGGACAAGTTAAGGAAGGAGCTGGTTGTTCAGCTTTATCTCTGCCTCAGATCAGCTGTTTGTTTTGTTTTGGAGGAGTGAAGGGATTTGGCCAAACATTGTTCTTAGAAGCAGAGGAGGGACTAAGGTGGCCATTGTGCTTCATGGTATGGAAGATGAATTCTAAAAGCAAGGAGAGTCATTGATGCACAGCATCTGCTGCCTAGCATCTTGGTGTAGTGTTCTGTCTTGGGAGGGTTTTCTTGACATCTGCTGGTAACTTACTCCTAACTCAGGTTGGCAGCATTAACTATTTTAGCTAGCATTACTTCTGAGAAGAATTTGTTGCCCTTAAAGTGGGTGAGCAACTACCAATAGCCATTTGCTTCTGCTCACTGGTGATGAAATAGGATAAATGGTATTAAAACCTCTGGAGTTCTACTTTTACTTGGTATGAATGACGTGGGTTAGACCTTCTAGATCCCTGGAAGCTGTTCTTTGTGGAACTGATGCAGAGTTTCATTTAAACAATGGAAAGAATTGCTTGGGACAGCTTTACCACAGAAATAGGAAGTTCCATTTCCTGTGTCTATTTTGGTGACTTGGTTGAGAGGAAACTGAAAATGTCAGGAAACTGCAAGGAAGCTGAGAGGTTTTTAAATGCCTGTTGCAAAGGAGAATGTTGTTCTTTAGTAGTGTGGCCACCACTAGCATCACAGCCTTTTGATTAGATTCACAGGAATACCTTTCACTATGCTAGTTAGAGGATTTGTTTAAAACACTGTAACACACTATATATTCTGCACATTGGCCACAACAACCCCATGCAGAGCTACAGGCTGGGTCAGAATGGCTGGAGAGCAGCCAGGCAGAGAGGGACCTGGGGGATGCTGGTTGATGGTAGGATGAACATGAGCCTGCAGTGTGGCCAGGAGGGCCAATGGCATCCTGGACTGCATTAAGATCAGTATGGCCAGCAGGAGCAGGGAGGTCATTCTGCCCCTGTACACTGCACTGGTTAGGCCACACCTCGAGTCCTGTGTCCAGTTCTGAGCCCCTCAGTTTAGGAAGGAGGTTGACTTGCTGGAACGAGTCCAGAGAAGGGCGACAAAGCTGGGGAGGGGCTTGGAACACAAGCCCTATGAAGAAAGACTGAGGGAGCTGGGGTTGCTTAGCCTGGAGAGGAGGAGACTGAGGGGTGACCTTATTGCTCTCTACAACTACCTGAAGGGGAGTTGTAAACAGGCAGAGGTTGGTCTCTTCTCCCAGGCAGCCAGCACCAGAACAAGAGGACACAGTCTCAGGCTGTGCCAGGGGAAGTTCAGGCTGGAGGTCAGAAGGAAGTTTTACACAGAGAGTGATTGCCCATTGGAATGGGCTGCCTGGGGAGGTGGTGGAGTCACCATCCCTGGAGGTGTTCAGGAGGAGACTTGACAGGGTGCTTGGTACCATGGGTTAGTTGATTAGGTGGTGTTGGTTGATAGGTTGGACACGATGATCTTGAAGGTCTCTTCCAACCTGGTCTGGTCTATTCTATTCTATTCTATTCTATTCTATTCTATTCTATTCTATTCTATTCTATTCCATATTGTTCTTCTTTTCACAGCTCAATTGCAGAGGGCCCTGGTGAGGCAGGAGTGTGCAACTGCAGATGTATAAACTATCACATCTTTATTTCTGACTCTAAAGAGTTGTACAAGTTATTACCATAAGTTAAAGGGTTTGGCTGAGGGAGCTGGGGTTGCTTAGCCTGGAGAAGAGGAGGCTCAGGGGAGACCTCATTGCTGTCTATAACTACCTGAAGGGAGGTTGTAGCCAGGTGGGGGTTGGTCTCTTCTCCCAGGCAAGCAGCACCAGAACAAGAGGACACAGTCTCAAGCTGCACCAGGGGAGGTTTAGGCTGCATGTGAGGAGGAAGTTCTTCCCAGAAAGAGAGATTTGCCATTGGAATGTGCTGCCCAGGGAGGTGGTGGAGTCACCATCCCTGGAGGTGTTTAAGAAGAGCGAGAGCCTGGGTGAGGCACTTGGTGCCATGGTTTAGTTGATGAGATGGTGTTGGGTGATAGGGTGGACTTGATGATCTCTGAGGTCTTTTCCAACCTGGTGAATTCTGTATTAAAACATCTTGCAGATGACATCCTCTGAGCTCTTTCTGTTTGTAATTTCCAACTCACATCCACAAAAGGTATATTCCAGGAGCACACTGTGTGGAAAAAAATGGGCTTTAAAAATAAGTGTGTAGTGATTTTTAGGTCTTTCTGAGTCCTTCTGAGATGGAATCCTGGCATATTTAATTTTCTGAGTACTTTTGTGGGCAGACAAACCCTGCTGCATTTCATGTGTGCATGTTCTGCTTTCTCTGCACAGCCACACCTGCTGCTCCCATGGACCTGGTGACAATGCTATGAGGAACATCTCATCTATTTTCATGATTGCAAATGACAGGATGAACATCAGGCTCTGTTTTGGCTTTTTTTTTTTCCCTCTGCCAGTCCTGAACTTGCTCAGATTCTCCCTTCTTGTCTCACTTCAAGCAAAGTTCACTTTTGAGCTGATCAGCACCGTCGTTCAAGAGATGGAAGGAATGACACCATTGTGATCTTCAATCAGCTTCATTGTACAGTTGCCAAGCCTAAAGTGATGGCCAAAGAAGTGGGGTTTTGGCATGCAAAGCATTACTTCTCTCCTTCAGCTCTCCTGGCTCAGCTGGCTGTCAAACAGGCTTTGTCTGTCAAGGCAGCATGTCCTTATTAAGGAGGACTTGTTGGGAAGCAGCAATAATCTGCTTTTCTTGACACATTTGTTGGTCCACCTTTGCAAATGCAATGTGAACTGTGCTTACAACCATCTTCCATACAGATTACACACAAGAGGTTTACTAAAAGCTACCAGCCAGAATCATTTTCTTACTATTGTAAGTGCGATGGAAATTATTTTATAAAGACCTTTTTAAGCCTCTGTTAAGAGTTTTATTGTGGTTTGGGTTGGGGTTGGTTTTGGTTTGTGTTTTTTTTAAGTAAAACTGACCCTTTGAAGATGTTTAGCAGTTTGTCACAGCTGGTTCAGTGTTCACAGCTCCTGAAATGAAGAATTGAAAAGAATGTTTTGGTCTGATAATGAAAGTAATTTTAGTGAAGCTAGGCCTCAGTTGTGAGAACTAAATACTTACCCTGACTGTGCAGTTTGATATCTCAAAGCAGCTGCTGTAGATGGAGGAGTCTGAAGCATATGGGTGCTAGATAACATCCTGAGTGCAGAGCTGCAATCCAAGCTCCAGTTTCACATAGAGTTGAATGATTTGAAAGCCTTTGAACTCCTGTCTCTGAATACTGAGCTCCTGTAGCTTTCCCCTGGCTTCAACTTCCCTGCAGATTGTGGCTTTCCTTGATATTGGTGACTTAACCTTACTACTGACTCTCTGCCTCTGTTATTGCAGTAAATGAATCTTGAAATGCAGTGTGCTTTGGGTTTCTTTTTCTTGGCATATGTAAAATACACATTTCTGTGTATATCTTTTGGTTGTTATTAGTAAGAATGCTTCCAGCGGATCTTTACAGCAAGGTTTTATATTTCATCAGAGAAAAGTAGGTTGGAAGGGCCTTCTGGAGAGGTTACTTAGTCCAGTTCCCATGCTCGAGGCTTAGGGCTGTGTTCATGATCAAGTTCCTTCACCTCTCTGGGCTCTCTTCTGTTGTTTGACTACTGTGATTGTAATATTTTTTCTAATATATACAATTGGAATTTCTCAGGTGGATCTTCTGTCTGTTGCCTCTTGTCATTTCTCTGTGCACCTTCAAGAATAATGTCTCTATTTCCACAGGCTCACAGGGTGTTAGGGGTTGGAAGGGAGCTCTGAAGATCCTCAAGACTAACCCCACTGCCAGAGCAGGACCATAGCATCCAGCACGGGTCCCACAGGAACCCCTCTGTAGTTCAGCAGTGAATTTGAGATTTGGACTAATTTAAACAAAAAGGTTTGAATCTTGATCACAGAATGTTAGGGGTTGGAAGGCATCTCTGAAGGTCTTTGAGTCCAACTGCCCTGCCAGAGCAGGACCACATAACCATGTAATCCAGCACAGGTCACACAGGAGCACATCCAGATGGGGCTGGGAAGTCTCCAGAGAAGGAGATTCCACAACCTCTCTGGGCAGCCTGTTCCAGTGCTCTGTGAGCCTCACAGGGAAGAAGTTGCTCCTCATGTTGAGGTGGAACCTCCTGTGCTGGAGTTTATATCACAGGATGGGAACTTGGAAAAAATCTTCTCTTGTACTCTCACAGTTGAGGACAGCAGTAAGACTGAACAATTTCCTTGACACCTTGCATTCCATGTGCTGCTGCTGTGTAGTCATCTTGGGACTTTCCCTGGGACTTTCTGTAGTTTATGGTTTACTGATTGACAGCCAGGGGAACACGAGCCAGCAGTGTGCCCAGATGGCCCAGAAAGCCAATGGCATCCTGGCCTGCATCAAGAATAGTGTGGCCAGGAGGATCAAGGAAGTCATTGTGCCCCTGTGCTCAGCACTGGTTAGGCCACACCTTGAGTCCTGTGTCCAGTTCTGGGCTCCCCAGTTTAAGAAGAACATTGAGACACTGGAATGTGTCCAGAGAAGGGCAGTGAGGCTGGGGAGGGGCCTGGAGCACAGCCCTGTGAGGAGAGGCTGAGGGAGCTGGGGTTGCTTAGCCTGGAGAAGAGGAGGCTCAGGGGAGACCTTCTTGCTCTCTACAACTGCCTGAAAGGAGGTTGTAGCCAGGTGGGGGTTGGTCTCTTCTCCCAGGCAGCCAGCACCAGAACAAGAGGACACAGTCTGAAGCTGTGCCAGGGGAGGTTTAGGCTGGAGATGAGGAGAAAGTTCTTCCCAGAGAGATTTGTTAGCCGTTGGAATGTGCTGTCCAGGGATGTGGTGGAGTCCCCATCCCTGGAGGTGTCCAAATTGGATTGGATGTGGCTCTTGGTGCCATGGTTTAATAGTCATGAGGTGCTGGGTGACAGGTTGGACTTGATGATCTCTGAGGTCTTTTCCAACCTTATTGATTCTATGATTCTATGGCAGTCCATCTTGTTCTGGGAAGTGAGCTCGCCAAAGGAAACTTTTTATCCCAAACAGGTGTTTGTATCTTTGCAGGTTAACCTTTGAAGAGCAGTTTTTCTAAGCTTCACAGTCTGCTTTGTTAGCTGGAATACAAATGATGAATAAATCAAGACCCCCACAAACCCACAAGCACTGGCCTCATTTTCATCTTGGGTATCACAGAGAGGAAGGTTATACCCTGACATTTATCAACTCTGTGCAGCACTGACTGATCTGATGTGTATGCTGAAATAGCTCTGATGGTGTCTTGTTCGCTTTCTTCTACTGTGAAGCTGATGGGCTGTGATATCAGTCTCCTGGGAGGGCACAGCAAGCCAAGGAGCAGCAGCAATTTATGGATGTGTGAGAAGGCTGAGCTTTGCTGAGCTACTTCAGTTCATAGGTTGGATGCCACGATCTTGAAGGTCTATTCTATTCTATTCTATTCTATTCTATTCTATTCTATTCTATTCTATTCTATTCTATTCTATTCTATTCTATTCTATTCTATTCTTTCTTCTGCTTCCTACAATTAACACAGTTGTGCTGCTTGCTCTCTGGGGGATCTTCTGAACTTGATCTGCTGAACCTGGGTCCAGAGGAGAGTGAAGGGACAAGAGGAAAAGAGGAAAGGCTGAGGGAGCTGGGGTTGTTTAGCCTGGAGAAGAAGAGAGGCAGGGGGACCTTATTGTTCTCTGCAACTACCTGAAGGGAAGGTGGGGATCAGGATCTTCTCCCAGGGAACTTGTGGCAAGACCAGAGGGCATGGCCTGAAGCTGCACCAGGGGAGGTTTAGGTTGGATGTTAGGAAACAGTTCCTCATGGAAAGGGGAATTAGACACTGGGATGGACTGCTCAGAGAGGTGGTGGAGTCCTCATCCCTGGGGGTGTTTAAGGAAAGATTGGATGTGGCACTTAGTGCCATGTTTGATGTGGAGGTGTTGGGTCACAGGCTGGGCTTGATGATCTCTGAGGTCTGTTCTAGAATAAACCTTTATTTAGAATAAACCAAACCAGGTTGGAAGAGACCTCCAAGATCATCACATCCAACCCATCAACCAATCCAACCCACCTAAACAACTAACCCATGGCACCAAGCACCCCAGCAAGTCTCCTCCTGAACACCTCCAATGATGGTGACTCCACCACCTCCCCAGACAGCCCATTCCAATGGGCAATCACTCTCTCTGGATAGAACTTCTTCCTAACATCCAACCTGAACCTCCCCTGGTGCAGCCTGAGACTGTGTCCTCTTGTTCTGGTGTTGGCTGCCTGGGAGAAGAGACCAACATCCACCTGGTTACAGCCTCCCTTCAGGCAGATGTAGACAGCAATAAGGTCACCCCTGAGTCTCCTCTTCTCCAGGCTAGGCAACCCCAGCTCCCTCAGTCTCTCCTCACAGGGCTGTGTTCCAAACCCCTCACCACCTTCGTTGCCCTTCTCTGGACTCATTCCAGCAAGTCAACCTCCTTCCTAAACTGAGGGGCCCAGGACTGGACACAGGACTCGAGGTGTGGCCTAACCAGTGCAGTGTACAGGGGCAGAATGCCCTCCCTGCTCCTGCTGGCCACACTCTTCCTGATGCAGGCCAGGATGCCATTGGCCCTCTTGGCTGCCTGGGCACACTGCAGGCTCATGTTCAGCCTACCATCCACCAGCACCCCCAGGTCCCTCTCTGCCTGGCTGCTCTCCAGCCACTCTGACCCCAGCCTGTAGCACTGCATGGGGTTGTTGTGGCCAATGTGCAGAACCTGGCACTTGGATGTGTTCAATCTCCTGCCCTTGGACTCTGCCCATCTGCCCAGCCTGTCGAGGTCTCTCTGCAGAGCCTCTCTACCCTCCAGCAGATCAACTCCTGCCCCCAGCTTGGTGTCGTCAGCAAATTTACTGATGATGGACTCAATGCCCTCATCCAGATCATCAATAAAGATGTTAAAGAGCACAGGGCCCAGCACTGATTCCTGGGGCACACCACTAGTGCCTGGCCGCCAGCTGGCTGTGGCACCATTCACCACCACTCTCTGGGCTCAGCCTCCAGCCAGTTCCTAACCCAGTGCGGTGTGCTCTAGCCTCAAGGATTCTGTGATTCCGTGATGCTCTCCCTGCATTGCTCTGATGCAGCCTGACTTCCATTTTTATTATGGGAGATGATATCTGTGCCCTAGTATCTGTGCTGAAGATGTTTCTGAAGACCTCGAAAGACCTTTGGCAAGACCCAGTGCTTCATTTAAAGAAAGTGTTGAAAGACAAAATGCCCTCCTCCTGTGGGGAAACTGCTGTGCTGAGTGGCATGCAGGTGAGCACCTATGTTACATTGTTTTGATCTTACTTTATGTCTACCATACAGTCTCAAGCTGTGCCAGGGGAAGTTTAGGCTGGAGGTGAGGAGAAAGTTCTTCCCAGAAAGAGTAATTGGCCATTGGAATGTGCTGCCCAGGGAGGTGGTGGAGTCACCATCCCTGGAGGTGTTCAAAAAAGGCTTGGATGTGGCACTTGGAGCCATGGCTTAGTTGTTAGGAGATGTTAGGTATTAGGTAATAGGTTGGACTTGATGATCTCTGAAGCCTTTTCCAACCTGGTTGATTCTGTGATTGTATGATTTTTATCAAACCAGAGTTGCTTGAAGAATGGCAGTGCCCTGGCTGACTTTGCCTCAAGAACTTCACCCTCATAGCATTACACCAGAGAACATCAGCAGGAACTGTAGGTTTTTGGTGAGTTCCCCAAAATGACAGAGGTGATGCACAGGCAGAAAAAGTCCCCAGTGTGCAGAATAAATTGACCAAAGAACCCCCAGACAAGTGAAAAGCTAATTGGTCTCCACTGAAAGGTCATACCTTGTTGAGATACATTTTCATACGCTAATTCAGACTCTGATCCAGTCCAGGTTCTGTGGAACCCACAGATTGCACCCACCTGGATGCATTCCTGTGCAGACTACCCTAAGTGATCCTGCTTTGGCAGGGGGTTTGAACTCTCTGATCTCTTGAGTTCCCTTCCAGCCTCTAATGTACTGTGAGACAGTGAAAATTAATTTTCAGGTGGAAATTTTAGTGAATTCATTCCAAGGGGAAACAGAATCAGAGTCTTCCTTCCTCTGAAATCCAGCACCCTTCCAAAAGCTTCCCACTGGAATGGAATTGAACCTTCTGCTGAGAAAACTTCTTTGGAAAGACCTCTTGGACCACTGCTCCTTCCCTTCTGCTTCAGGAGCCATTCCCTCCATGGGCAGTGAATGTTCTGCTCTCTATGAACAGCCCTTTGCACAGCTCTCTGTAAAAGGAGCACAGGCAAATAGTTTCTCCTTGTGCTGCAAAGGTGACAAGGCTGGTGAGAGGTCTTGAGCACAGCCCTACGAGGAGAGGCTGAGGGAGCTGGGGTTGCTTAGCCTGGAGAAGAGGAGGCTCAGGGGAGACCTTATTGCCCTCTACAACTACCTGAAAGGAGGTTGTAGCCACATGGGGGTTGGTCTCTTCTCCCAGGCAACCTGTGACAGAACAAGAGGACACAGTCTCAAGCTGTGCCGGGGGGAGGTTTAGGCTAGAAGTGAGGAGAAAGTTCTTCCCAGAAAGAGAGCTGCTCACTTGTGCCCTGTGATAGGACAAGAGGCAATGGATGGAAACTACAGCCCAGAAGGTCCTCAACATGAGGAAGAACTTCTTTACTGTGAGGGTCACAAAGCACTGGAACAGGCTGCCCAGAAAGGTTGTGGGGTCTCCTTCTCTGGAGACTTTGCAGCCCCATCTGGATGTGTTCCTGTGTGACCTGTGCTGGATTCTATGGCCCTGCTCTGGCCGGGGCTTGGACTTTATGACCTTCAGAGGTCACTTCCAATCTCTAGTATCCTGTGATCTTTTGATCTCTGGAGGTTCCAATCCCTAACATCCTGTGGCAGCTTGCTTTGATTTCCTAGCAGCACTCTGGTGCTTGTTTCCAGAGTGTTCTAGCAGCAGGTCTTAAAATGAAATATGAGCTTGGCACTGGATTTCTGTCTGATTTTCATAATTGTAAATCAGGATTAGCTTCCCAGAGGCTAATGGAGCCACTCCAGTGTAAATACAATGACAAACAGCCCTGCTGGGGCTCAGCATTTCCCAACCAGCGAGGGATTTCTTACTCAGTCCAGAAGCAGATGTACTGGCAGTCTCTTCTGAAGAATTACCACTTCCCATGGGGATAGGAAGGAGGTGAAAGAAAGCAGAAGGCAGGCTCTGGGTACCACATAGCTCCTGGGAGGCCTCCCAGACAGCACAGGGAAGGAAGCTGAGGAAAAGCCAAGCATCTCTATAGTTAGCTGGGGTCTGGTGCAGCAAAACTGGGAATCATTTGGAGCATCCTTGACCCTGCAGATGGGGTTTTGATGGAGAACCTGGAAGTGTGTGAACTTTATGTTCTTTGTCTGCATGATCCAAACAGTGGCAAAACAAGCAAGGATATAGATGTTGTTCACACAGTCACCAGGACCCCAGGACCTTTTCTGCAAAGCTGCTTTCCTGCTGGTCAGTCCCCAGCCTGTGCAAGTCACTGAGGCTGTTCATTCCCCAGGGAAGGCTTTGTAGTTGTCTTTGAACTTCAGGAGACTCCCCTTTGCCCATTTCTCCAGCCTCTTGGCTGGCAGCACAACCTGCAGCCAGCACTCATTGTCTGCAGTTCATTTGGCAGTTTATTCCTAACTGCAAAAGCATACAGTTCCATTTCCTTTGTTGCCAAGCCCGTTTGTCTTCTTTCTGCAGTGGAAGTTTTCAGTGACTTGCCCTGAGGTGATCATCAGCAGAGGTTTTGCTCGCAGTGTCAGTGTTCAGCTGAGATGCTTGGAGGGTACAAGAAGCCTGTGTAATGCACCTGCTTGAAATGAAAATGCAGTTCTCCAGTGTGCATGAGGAATGATGCTTTCAACTCCAGGAATTTCAATACCTAGGGGTCTCCAGGCTTCCTTTACAGAGGGAGACTACAAAAGAAGAAACATTTTTTTGGGGTATGTCAGTAAAATAGCTTCAGTGTCATGCAAATCCAGGAAATCAAGAGTGAGGTGTGTCTGTTTCAGAGCTGGTAATGGAGAACAAAGGTCTGAGAGGAGAAGAAAGCAAGCAGTTGACCTTGTGTCTCCCTTCCTGCCAAAAAATGTTCAAATAGCTCTTAATGTAATCATGTTAAAATGGCCTTATGGATGCAACTGAAGCAATAATTGTACTCCAGACTGCTCTGAGTGTGTGAGTTGGGAAAGGCTTTGCTCAGAAACCACGAGCTCTCTTGAGTCAAGTTTTCCTCAGCCAAGATTCGTTATGGGTATTGTGAAGCATTTAGAATATAGAATACAGAATTAACCAGGTTGGAAAAGCCCTTTGAGATCATCAAGTCCAACCCATCACCCAACACCATCTGATCAACTAAACCATGGCACCAAGTGCCTCATCCAGGCTCTTCTTAAACACTTCCAGGGATGGTGACTCCACCACCTTCCTGGGCAGCACATTCCAATGGCCAATCTCTCTTTCTGGGAAGAACTTCTTCCTAACATCCAGCCTAAATCTCCCCTGGCACAGCTTGAGACTGTGTCCTCTTGTTCTGGTGCTGGGTGCCTGGGAGAAGAGACCAACCCCCACCTGGCTACAACCTCTGTTCAGGGAGTTGTAGAGAGCAATAAGGTCACCCCTGAATCTCCTCTTCTCCAGGCTAAGCAACCCCAGCTCCCTCAGCCTCCCCTCACAGGGCTGTGCTCCAGACCCCTCCCCAGCCTCATTGCCCTTCTCTGGACACCTTCCAGCAACTCAACATCTTTCCTAAACTGAGGGGCCCAGAACTGGACACAGGACTCAAGGTGTGGCCTGAGCAGTGCTGAGTACAGGGCAGAATGACTTCATCTGTTTGTAGCTCAGGGAATTAATGATGCTGTCTGCTCTGCAGGGTGTCCAGGTATGATTGTCCTTTCCCCAGCTTTCCTTTCTGCACAAAGGCCTAAGAAAACACAGCTCTGAATTTAAAGATAACAAACCCCTAGCAGCCTACCGGGGAAGGGCTCCTAAGTGCTGTAGGAAGGGAGCAGGAGAAGGGAGCTGAAGGGGAGAGAGAGCTGAGGTTTCTGCCAGTATGTCTTGGCCAGCAGCAGGGGAAGGGGAGCACAGCTATGTCATGACAAATATTGTCTGTCTGGGGCTGTTTTTCCCCCTTGGCTTCTCAGTTGAAGCTGCATGTGGAGAAAATAATGATAGTGCTGCTGGGTGAAAAACAGGAGCTGTGGTCATAGAGTAGAAACAAATAACCTTCCTGGAGCTGGCAGCGTTTCTGCAAACTGTCTTGGCTAAATGATTTGTTAAGAGACTTTTTCTTTTCCCCTTTTTTTCCCTCTCCCAGAGCTGAGCTCTGTCAATAAACAAGATTAGATTTGTTTTTCAGCCCATCCTTGGCACAAACAGATGTGGTTTTAGGCACTGGAAGAGCCTTCGCTAATAGGCTCCCGGTACAAGGGTATTGATTGAACTGTAATGACATCTATTAAACGATTTGTGGAAGCCTCTCAGGGGGTAACTCACTGACAAAATTGTGGTGCCTGAGGGTAGTCTAAAGAGAGCTGATAGCAGAAACTAGTAACTGAGTTGAGATCATAACTGTATGGGACTAATGGTTAGGTATAAATCATAGAATCATAGAACAGCTTAGGCTGGAAGAGACCTTAGAGATCATCTAATCCAACCTCCCTGCTGTGGGCAGGGACACCTCTCAACTAGCCCAGGTTACTCAAGCCCCATCCAACCTGGCCTTGAACATCTCCAGAGAGGGAGCAGCCAGAGACATTGTCAGGGAGGGGGCATCCACAACCTCTCTGGACAATCCATTCCAGAGTCTTGCCACCCTTATAGTGAAGAATTTCTTCCTAAGTTCCAATCTAAAAAGATTCTCCTTCCATTTAAATCCATTTCCCCTTGTCATAGGGGTGGACACTTCTGTAAAATATCCCTCTTCAGCTTTCCTGTACATTCCCTTCAGCTGCTGGAAAGCAGTTACAAGGTCTCCCTGGAGTCTTCTCTTCTCCAGGCTGAACAATCCCAGTTTCATAGTTTCATTCAGGGTTGGAAGGGACCACAAGGATCAGCTAGTTCCAACCCCCCTGCCATGGGCAGGGACACCCCACACTAGATCAGGCTGGCCAGAGCCTCATCCAGCCTGCTCTTAAACACCTCCAGGGACGGGGCCTCGACCACCTCCCTGGACAACCCATTCCAGGGTTTCACCACTCTCATGGGGAAGAACCTCCTCCTCACATCCAGCCTGAATCTCCCCACCTCCAGCTTCATTCCATTCCCCCTAGTCCTATCACTACCTGAGATCCTGAGAAGTCCTTCCCCAGCCTTCCTGTAGACCCCCTTCAGATACTGGAAGGCCACAATTACCTAATTACCTCGGAGCCTTCTCTTCTGCAGACTGAACAGCCCCAACTCCTTCAGTCTGTCCTCATAGGAGAGGTTCCCTTAGCCTGTCCTGGTGGCAGAGGTGTACATTGATGTACATATTGCTTATATGCACACACACATGGGTGTGCATGTGTAAATGATCTGCATTCTGCACATATTAATTTAGAAAATAGAAACAGTTCCAAAGTTAACCCTAAATACTCATTAGCCTAGGCCTGCATGTTTGGTATTGAGAAGGAGATAAGTGTTGTGCAGACATCAGGCAGCCATAGGACGGGGGTTTATTGCTATCTTCTTGGTAAACTAAGGTGTGGAAAAGGTCAAATGACTTTGAAATCACTTAAATGGCTGTTTGTGGAGTCTGGGGGGGTTGGAAGATATGGCCAAAACACCTAGTCCTCAGAGTGAGGCTTTGTGGTATTTGGGTGGTAAGCACAGGAGTGTAGGTAAACCACTCATGAGAAAATCATCCTGAAGTCTACAGGAAAATCCAGTGACATATTCTACCTCCATCAATAGAGCTGACTCAAATGTCTGTGTTAAACTCTTGCAGGGTGGTTTCTCCTTGCTTCCAGTCCTACTTCATCATCATGTTGTTTTCAGAACGTTGATGGAATTGAAGAACAGTGCAGATCTTCTTTACAGTGGTGCCCAGTGATAGGACAAGGAGCAACAGGTATAAGCTGGAACACAGGAGGTTTCACCTCAACATGAGGAGGAGCTTCTTTAGTGTAAGGGTGGTGGAGCACTGGAGCAGGCTACCCAGAGAGACTGTGGAGTCTCCTTCTCTGGAGACTTTCAAAACCTGCCTGGATGCATTCCTGTGCTGCCTGCCCTAGGTGAGCCTGCTCTGGCGGGGGGGTTGGTCTGGATGAGCTTCTGAGGTCCCTTCCCATTCTCAGCATTCTGTGATTTTGCACATAGCAAAACTTGAAGAAGATTTAGCCACAGTGTGAGATAAATCAGGTAAGATTTAATCATCTTTCCTGGAAAACACTTACAGAGGGAACATAAATCCCATATAGCTCCCTCCCTTGCTGTGTGAGACAACTCAGGGAAGCATCTTCCTTAATCACTGGAGTGAGAGCTTCATTTCATCTCCTGTCCTCCCGAGTGGGGGTGTGGTGCATGGAACAAGGTGCTTCACGTTAGGATGAGAGGATAGAGGAAGGCTGCCTGTGTGTGTCTGGCTTAAACAGCTACCACCATCCCACTGCCTCTGCCAACAGCCAATTTCCTTTTACAGACAGAGAGTCCTCTTGTTTTGTTAGCTGTGTTAGCTGTGCAGGGGTTTGGTGGCAGGGGTCAGGCTGACAAGCATCACTGCAGAGGAAGGAGTGGCGTGAATGGGCAAACAGCAGCACTGAAAGGCAGAGCGAGCAGGGGAAAGGCAATTTCAGGGTGAAAACCTTGTCTGAGCAAAGAGGCAAAACCAAAGACTGGATATCAAAATGAGAGTCACATGTGAGCAGAGAGCCTCTGGGCCACCTGGGCTACAAAAAAATATTGCTAGCTAGTGATAATAAAGGCTGAAATATTTCTGCCTTCTGGCTGTTAAACTGCCACTGTCAGGCTGACCAATGCTCTTCAGAGGTAAAAGCTCACACAGGATCTTGGCAGCCTTAGCTGTGGGCACAGACAACTGAGGCATGATGCCTCAGCTGTTGTGCTTATTGCTGATTCCAAATGTTTAACATTGCTCCAGCAGCACAAGGTTATGTTCTGGTGTTTACTGGAGCAGAGCCTTCTGCTCACAAAGTGGTATCACAGGCAGCTTCTGTGGATCTCCTGGCTGGCACCAAGCAGGACTGACCAGGTGATTCAAGGTCATTGCAGTTTAGCTCCACACTGAGATCAGCTGCTGCTGGAATCAACAGGCATTTTCTCTCTGGAGTCTTGTAGGAGTCAGGTAGAAGGACATTGGTGCAGCAGGGTTAGCTTGCACATACACCAGGGGTTCACTGCCTGGTTTGAGGCTACATAAAACCATTCCTGCCCAGGTTTCTCAGCTCTGAGCCTTGCAGTCTTAAGTTGATGTCCTGTTTGAGAGTATTTAGGCTAAGGGCTTAGACGTGGGCAATTGTTTGGAAGGTTCTGTCCCTTGAGGAGAGAGTAACAGAACCATAGAATCATTAAGGTTGGAAAAGACTTCTAAGGTCAAGTCCATCCTTCTACTCAATATCTCCATGACCACTGGAGACATCTCTTCTTGAGTTTTTGACTGCCTATAACTTCTGTGATGATGTTAGGAAGAAGTTCTTCCCCATGAGGGTGGTGAGACACTGGCACGGGTTGCCCAGGGAGGTGGTGGAAGCCTCATGCCTGGAGGTGTTTTTAAGGCCAGGCTGGATGGTTTGGGTTGGAAGGGGCCTCCCAAGCTCATCCAGTCCAACCCCCTCTGTAGTCAGCAGAGGCATCCCCAACTAGATCAGGTTGCTCAGAGTCCTCTTGAGCCTCACATTCAATATCTCCAGGGATGCAGCCCCAAACACCTGCCTGGGCAACCTGTTCCACCACTCTCATGGTAAGGAACTTGTTCCTAACATCCAATCTAAATCTGCTCTGCTCTAGTCTGAAGCCGTTGCCCCTGGTCCTGTCCCTGCAGGCCTTTGCAAACAGTCTCTCTCCATCCTTCCTGTAGCCCCCTTCAGGTACTGGCAGGCTGCTATTAGTTTTCCCTGGATCCTCCTCTTTTCCAGGCTGAACACCCCCAGCTCCCTCAGCCTGTCCACATCTATGCTGTGTTCACAGGGCTCAAGTCAGGACTGGTTTTACTCTGGTGTGAATTCTGCTTAATGGGCTCAATCTATGAATTAATTCTACAACCACTCAGTGTCTTGACAGACTTTAAGTTGTAACCTCACCCTTAAGAGCCTCTTTCCCTGTTTTAGCCACTCCACTGCCTACTTGGACATGTCTGTGCAGCTGGGGCCCCGTGGGGAACTGGACTTGGGTTAAAGGCATCTCAGAAGGAGGGAGAGAGAGGGAAAAAAAAATGCTTTTTCATTTGGCTTATCTCCAAGTTCTGGTGAACCAAACATCTCAGCCACAACAGAGGAGGCAGCAACACTGCCAAAGCAAATGCTTGCCAGGATGTTCCTGGCAAGGTTTGTCTGGCAACAACTGATAGTCCTGAATCCCTGGGTAGGTTTGCCCACACTTAGCAAAATCTCCATTCTATCCTGCACTTATCAAAACCTGCCATAGCTGTTAGTGCACAGCCACTGCTGGAAAAAATACAGGAACTGCATTGGCAGCCTGGCAATAGCTCAGAGGGGCACTAGGAACTGTCACTGAACATTTCATCTGTGAAATGACAAGATGTTCTCCCTGGGCTGTGAACCAGCTGCTGCTTTCCAGCACCACCCACCCTAAAACCCCAGACTGATGGTGAGGAGGGGGAAAATTGCTTTACACTCCTCCTCACTGGGGCATGAGAGGCTCTTCCAGACTTGTGTGCCATATGGAGGTGCAGTACAGCTCCCCATGGCTGCCTCTGCAGCTGCTCAGGGCTGCTTGCTCTGAAGCAGGAGGAAATAATCACTTCTCACTCCTAGCTCCTTTATCCCAAACACATACTTTACATGCATCAAGTATGTCCAGTCCCAGGCTAGGCCAGCTGTGCTTTAGCCCAAGATTTAGTGAACATTCTTGTGCAGCTTAGAAGTTTGTCCTCCTCTGTGGCAGAGGCTGTCAGAGGGTTTTTTGTAAGTATTTGTACCCATTACTCACTGCTGTGCCCAGCAGAACTCACTGAGTAACTTCTCCTTGCAAAGAAAAAAGCTGGGTGAGCATGCATCAGCCTGGGGTGCTTGGAAGGAAGGGAATTGTAGAACCATTTAAGCTGAGAAAGATCAAGTCCAACTGTGAGCCCAGCACTGCCAGGTCACCACGTCCCTCAGCCCCACATCTACACAGCTTTTCAATCCCTCCAGAGATGGTGACTCTGCCATTGCCCTGGGAAGCCTGTTCCAGGGCTTGACAACCCTTTCAGTGAAGAAATTTTTCCTAACATCCAACCTAAACTTCCCCTGGTGGAGCTTGAGGCCATTTCCTCTCAACCTATCACTTGTCAAGAAGAGACTGAACCCCTCCTCGCTCCAACCTGTTTCAGGTAGCTGTAGAGAGTGAGAAGGTCTTCCCTCAGCCTCTTTTTGGTTTTTTCCAGACTAAAGAACCCCAGTTTGGCAGTGCTTGGAATGGTCAACTGCCTCAGTCCATCTTAGTAGGCAGGTTACATTTGTTTTTTTTCCTGCATGAAAATGAGGACAACCTAAGTGGGATCCAGATTAGAGACCTGTCCCTGTGTCTTCTCTCCTGAGAACCCAGCAAAGGGACATGGTGGCTCTCAGGTCCAGGTGAAAATTATTTATGCTATTTTAGGGGGTGGGTGGGTGGGGGTGTTTGTGGTTGTTTTGTTGGGGGTTTTGGTTGTTTTTTTGGGGGGGGGCTGGTGGTGGTGGTGTGTCCAGAGAAGGGCAACAAAGCTGAGGAGAGGTCTGGAGCTCAAGCCCTGTGAGGAGAGGCTGAGGGAGCTGGGGTTGCTTAGCCTGGAGAAGAGGAGCAGCCTCAGGGGAGACCTCATTGCCCTCTACAACTACCTGAAGGGAGGTTGTAGCCAGGAGGGGGTTGGTCTCTTCTCCCAGGCAAGCAGCAGCAGAACAAGAGGACACAGCCTCAAGCTGCACCAGGGGAGGTTTAGGCTGGATGTGAGGAAGAAGTTCTTCCCAGCAAGAGAGATTGCCCATTGGAATGTGCTGCCCAGGGAGGTGGTGGAGTCACCATCCCTGGAGGTGTTTAAGAAGGGACTAGATGAGGCACTTGATGCCATGATTTAGTTGATTAGATGGTGTTGGGTGATAGGTTGAGACTTGATGATCTCTGAGGTATTTTCCAACCTATTCTATTCTATTCTATTCTATTCTATTCTATTCTATTCTATTCTATTCTATTCTATTCTATTCTATTCTATTCCATTCCATTCCATTCCATTCCATTCCATTCCATTCCATTCCATTCCACTTTCCTTAGCAGCAGCTGTAGGCAAGAGTTGAAGTCAGTGAGCAGCTATGAACAGAAACGGAGGGCAGCATCCAAAGCAGACTCTGAAGGTGTGGTGAGTACATGGGGGATGTCCTGTGTCTGTAGTGTCCACTTGGAAAAAAAAAAACAAACCAGAGTTATTCTACCTCCATTTATGCTGATCATGCTTAAAAGCAAGAAGAGAGGGCTGGGCAGTAAAAAGTTATGTCAGGCTATAGAAGATATATATCACAGGATATATTTCAGGGCTGGAAGGGACCCCAAAACAACATCTAGTCCAACCCCAAATAGATGTTGGTGGTGACAGTTAAAATTTAATTGAACCAAGTGAAACTTACCTACAGGAAGGCTGGGGAAGGACTTCTCAGGATCTCAGGTAGTGATAGGACTAGGGGGAATGGAATGAAGGTGGAGGTGGGGAGATTCAGGCTGGATGTGAGGAGGAGGCTCTTCTCCATGAGAGTGGTGAGACCCTGGAATGGGTTGTCCAGGGAGGTGGTTGAGGCCCTGTCCCTGGAGGTGTTTAAGCCCAGGCTGGCTGAGGCTCTGTCCAGCCTGATCTAGTGTGGGGTGTCCCTGCCCATGGCAGGGGGGTTGGAACTAGATGATCCTTGTGGTCCCTTCCAACCCTGACTTGTCTTAAAAACTGTAGCATTACATAGTCTAAAAACATCCTTGAAGGCAAGGGACAAGAGGGCACACCTGGTGCAATGCTAGGAGGGAACCAGACACTTCAGGAAAGACCACAAAGAAAACTCACCACAAACAACAAGAACTGTACCTGTAATTCCAGGTGCAATTAAAGATGTGTCTGTCATTGCAGGGAAACAGGTTACAATGAAAATTGTTCCTTGCAGTGGTTGCATCCAGATATCACAGAATCTCTGGTCCAGAAGTCAGTCTTTATTACTGTGCTAAGAAACATTCTGGAGGGCAATCAAGTGCATGGTATTAATTAGAATAGACTTCTTCACTTGAAGTGGTTCTCACACCCTAGGGCAGGCTCCCCTGGAGGTGGCTGAATGGCCATCCTGAAGGTGTTAAGAGAGGCAGAGATGTGGTGCTGTGGTAGAGTTAGAGGATGGTTGGACTCAACAATTCATAGAATGGTTTGGGTTGGAAGAAACTTTAAAGAGCATCCAGTTCTAACCCCCCTGCCACGTGCAGGGACACTGCCCACTAGCCCAGCTTGCTCAAGGACTCATCCAGCCTGGCCTTGAGCACATTCAGGTGTCTTAAAGATCTTTTCCAACCATGGTTCTGTGATTTTGAGTGACCTATTGCTGGGTTTGTTTTTCTAGGGCAAAACATGCAGCAGAATTGTTATCTATACCAACAGCTAGTCAAGTGTGATTTGCCCAGGATCTGTGCTGCCTGCCCTACTTACCAAGCATCTTGTGCATCCTTTAATCTGGCTTAACTGTTATGATGCATAAAGGATTTTTGTACCCTTAAAATCCATGGGAAGTGTTAGCCAGAGAGTTCCCTGTTGACTACAAGCATATATCCTTAGCAAAATAACAGCTACCACTGTGGTTAAAACCTTTCAGACTGTGTGTGTGCTGAGCTCACATTGTGCCTAATTTGCTGATAAATGTCTCTTGTTAGGCAGCATTTTCTCTAGATGTGCATTGACCTTTCCTTGGATTTCAGCAGGAGGTTCATGGTTAAAGCACAAGATAATTAATGGCATAGCTAATCATATCAGATGCTGTACTGGAAGCACTGAGGGTAAAGCAATTAGGGTTCAGCTAAGTACAAGTTAAAATAAGCTGTAGGCTAACAACTTTGGAGGGATTGTGCTTGGTCACTACTGAAACCTTGAAAGTTGGTAGGAAGGACAGAAGTGTTTCCAAATGGGCATAAGTTCAATGAGCTCAGCAGCAGCCCTGAAGCAGCCACAGCCCTGAAGGGAAGCTGGAAGAATCCTCCCAGGATGTCAGGATTATGAACTTCACCAAATTCATTTGGACTGAAGCTGGTGGCAGGAGGGAGTCGGAAAGGAAAAGTCCACACAACCTCAGCCTCTGAAAACTGTTCAGGAAAACAACCTTTGGGGGTAAAACTCCTAACCCTTTGGAGAAAAGTAGGCTCTGCGGGGAGGGGAACTCCCCTTGCCACCCTCCTGCAGCTGAGCAGCTCCTGGGCTTTACCCGGGGCAGTATCTGGGCTGCTACTGCTGGGAGGGGCTGGGGCTCTGCTTGAGAGAGTTGAGGCTATTCAGGCTGGAGATGAGAAGGCTCCGAGGAGACCTTATTGTGGCCTTCCAGTATCTGCAGGGGGCTACAAGAAAGCTGGGGAGGGACTTTTGAGGGTGTCAGGGAGTGATAGGACTGGGGGGAATGGAACAAAACTAGAAATGGGTAGATTGAGATTGGATGTTAGAAAGAAGTTCTTCCCCATGAGGGTGGTGAGAGACTGGCACAGGTTGCCCAGGGAGGTGGTGGAAGCCTCATGCCTGGAGGTGTTTAAGGCCAGTCTGGATGTGGCTGTGAGCAACCTGCTGTAGTGTGAGGTGTCCCTGCCCATGGCAAGGAGGTTGGAACTGGGTGATCCTTGAGGTCCCTTCCAACCCTGACAATTCTATGATTCTGTGACATGTTTGGTGGGTGACCTGTGGTGCTCATGGCTGGCACAGCATCATCCCTCTGCCTGCTGCACACTGAAAGGTGACAATGGTTCCTGAGGGGTCCTGCTGAGAGGAGCCTGTCCCCACAGCTGCTTCTGTCATCACCAAAGGCACTGCCCACAAAGGCTGCCAGAAGGGAAGACTTCAGCTGATGTCCTTTGCTCTCTCCTTCCTGTTCTGAGTGCCCAGCAGATCCATACACTCTGTGCTTCTTACCTCTTACCCTGCCAATGCAAAATGCCTAACTCCAGGAAGCCAGTGTTTCCTGATGCATCTCACCTAAGCTCATTTCTTCTTGGTCACAGTCAGGCAGTCCTGGCTGTGACCACACAGTGTGGCTGCAGAGAAAAGGACTAATATTTTTCTTTTACTGCTATTCATTCCAGGTGTCTGTATATGTAACACAGACCCTCTGGTGCCTTCTTGCAGCAGTCTGTAAATCAGAGCCGTATTTTGCTAGAAACATTTTATTTACAGTGCTCACATTTATTGTAACAGAAAATTCACTGGGAGAGAGCTGCCAGAGTGGCAGAACTGCTCCTGATGCTCATCCTGGATCTGAGTGAAACAAGCAGGAGTCCATAACATGGACTCGTGGCCAAGAAGGCCAATGACATCCTGGCCTGGATTAGGAATAGTGTGGCCAGCAGGAGCAGGGAAGTCATTGTGCCCCTGTACTCTGCATTGGTTAGGCCACACCTTGAGTCCTGTGTCCACAGTATCACAGTATAACTTAGGTTGGAAAGGACCTTGAGGATCATCGAGTCCAACCTATCAACACAGACCCCATGACTAGACCATGGCACCAAGTGCCACGTCCAATCTCCTCTTGAACACCTTCAGGGACGGCAACTCTGCCACCTCCCTGGGCAGCACATCCCAATGACGAATGACTCGCTTGGTGAAGAACTTTCTCCTCACCTCGAGTCTAAACCTCCCCGGTGCAGCTTGAGACTGTGTCCTCTTGTTCTGGTGCTGGTTGCCTGGGAGAAGAGGCCAACCCCTTCCTGGCTACAGCCACCTTTCAGGTAGTTGTAGAGGGCAATGAGGTCACCCCTGAGCCTCCTCTTCTCCAGGCTAAACAATCCCAGCTCCCTCAGCCTCTCCTCACAGGGCTGTGCTCAAGGCCTCTCCCCAGCCTTGTTGCCCTTCTCTGGACATGTTCAAGTGTCTCAATGTCCTTCTTAAACTGAGGGGCCCAGAACTGGACACAGGACTCAAGGTGTGGCCTAACCAATGCAGAGTCCAGGGGCACAATGACCTCCCTGCTCCTGCTGGCCACACTATTCCTAATGCAGGCCAGGATGCTATTGGCCTTCCTGGCCACCTGGGCACACTGCTGGCTCATGTTTGGGCAGCTGTCAATCAGCACCCCCAGGTCCCTCTCTGTTTGGGAGCTCTCCAGCCACTCCGACCCCAGTTCTGGGCCCCTCAGTTTAGGAAAGATGTTGAGTTGCTGGAACATGTCCGGAGGAGGGCAACAAAGCTGGGGAGGGGTCTGGGGCACAGCCCTGTGAGGAGAGGCTGAGGGAGCTGGGGTTGCTTAGCCTGGAGAAGAGGAGGCTCAGGGGTGACGTCATTGCTGTCTACAACTACCTGAAGGGAGGTTGTAGCCAGGAGGGGGTTGGTCTCTTCTCCCAGGCAACCTATGACAGAACAAGAGGACACAGTCTGAAGCTGTGCCAGGGGAGGTTTAGGCTGGAGGTGAGGAGAAAGTTCTTCCCAGAAAGAGTAATTGGCCATTGGAATGTGCTGCCCAGGGAGGTGGTGGAGTCACCATCTCTTGAGGTGTGGTGTTCAAAAAAGGATTGGATGTGGCACTTGGAGCCATGGTTTCGTTAGTCATGAGGTGCTGGGTGATGGGTCGGACTTGATGATCTCTGAGGTCTTTTCCAACCTGGTTGATTCTGTGACTTGGTGAAGGCAAAATTTACCAAATTCAAATACTGGGGCACTAACTGGGACACAGCAACCATTACTGCTGTGTGTAAGGAATTTGCTGCCAGCAAATGGTGATGGAAAAATCTTCACTGTCTGTCTTAAACTGGGTTTGATCACCACAAATCTGCCATTTGCAGGCCAAATTAGGCTTTTGAGTTGAAAACATTATTTCTGCCTTAACATATGTGGAAGCAGAGGAAAGACCAGAAGCAGAGACAGATGGCTTGTCATCTTTGTAAGCAGTTCCCTTAGGAATACACCAAGTTTCAAATGCAATGAATAGATGCCACTTGATGCACCAAGAGAAGTGTGGCCAGCAAGGCCAGGGAGGTGATTCTCCCCCTCTGCTCCACTCTGCTGAGACCACACCTGGAGCACTGTGTCCAGTTCTGGAGTCCCTATTACAGGAAAGATCTGGAGGTGCTGGAAGCTGCCCAGAGAAGGGCCATGAGGATGGTTGGTGTTGGTTTGTGGTGTTGGTTTGGTTTGTTCTTCCTACCACTGTGGAAGTTAATTAAAATTTCTTCTTTGATATGGTAAGGAAAGACCAACTGCAAGAACTTTTTCCAGAGACAAGAAAGAGTGGGTGTGAAGGATGTGTGAAGGAAGCAGCACCCTCCTGTGCTGAGGGATTCTTCCCACAGTGACACTTCACCTGTTAGCATCTACCCTGAGCTCTTTTTCTGGAGAGCAAGGTTTCCCAGTGCCTCTCCTGCTCTCCTCATGCACATTGGCGCTGGAGAAGGAGCAGGGGGATCAGCAAAGCAAGAAGAGCCACGTTGGAACTCAAGCCATTCATCTTTCTTGTCATCCCTGTGCACTCAGGGGCTCTCTGTTCCTTGAGGAGACACGAGGGCCATTGAATCCCTTGGAAGGAAGAGGTGATGAGCCAGAGAATGAATGAATTACCAGCAAGTGCAGGAAATCCATGGGAGAACAACGTGCACAATGTCGACCTTGTAGGGAGATAATTTGTGTGTGAGGCATGAACACAAAAGTCGACTTCATTTTTTTCCCACCCCTCCTCCCTTTAGTTTTAACTCTAGGGAGTAAGGAAAGAACTACAAGATGAAAGTCTACTGAAAAAAGTGTGTGGGGGGGGAATTGTACTTCAAAAAAGGTTTATACAGTCCTTCCTCTGAGCACACAGTAACATCCCTCATAATTTAGAGCAGATTTGTATTCCCTGCTATGACAGTGCTCCTGGGCTTGGGTATCAAAAATTTGCCCCTCTCCTGCACACATCTAGTTAGGATGCAGCCTCCACGTTGGCCTTTTCTGGGGCAGATCCTTCAGCTCATGTCTGATTTTTATTCCATAGCTGAATCCTCAAGCTTTGTACTTAATGAGAGGAGGAACTTCTTCACTGCGAGGGTCACAGAACCCTGGAACAGGCTCCCCAGAGAGGTTGTGGAGTCTCCTCCTCTGGAGACTTTCAAGCCCCATCTGCATGTGTTCCTGTGTGACCTGTGCTGGATTCTCTGGTCCTGCTCTGGCAGGGTGGTTGGTCTTGAGGATCTCCAGAGGTCCCTTGAAGCCCCTAACATCCTGTGAACATCCATTTTCACACAAGATACTGATAGCTTGATCTGATCTTCCACTAGAGAGAAGTGGAAGACTAGAAGGAAGAACAGGGTAAGACAATCACAGCCCCTTTGCAGGTATCCCATAGACATCTTGCTGCTCAGAGGAACAGAATCACAGAATTATTGAGGCTGGAAATGACCTCTAAGATCAAGTTCAGCCTATGACCTAACACCATGACTGTGACTTTACATGGGCTTGGAGATAAAGAGGTTGGGTTTGGCTTACAACCCTGGATTCTATGATTTCCATTACTATTTGTAGCCTTGTGCTGGGTACTGGAATGTTATGCTTGGACAGCTTCTCTTTTTGGTGAAGGGTCTAGAGCCCAAGTCTTATGAGGAGTGACTGAGGGAACTGGGCTTGTTTAGCCTGAAGTATGGAGCAGATTATCCTGGGGGCAATAACTGCGCACCTGAAGGATGGCCAAGGGCTCAGGTCCAGCCAGCATGGATTTAGGAAGGGCAGGTCCTGCCTCTCCAACCTGATCTCCTTCTATGATCAGGTGACTGCCTGGTGGATGTGGGGCAGGCTGTGGATGTGGTCTACCTGGACTTCAGCAAGGCCTTTGACACCGTCCCCCACAGCAAACTGCTGGCTAAGCTGTCAGCTCGTGGCTTGGACTGCAACACTCTGTGCTGGGTTAGGAACTGGCTGGAGGGCCGAGCCCAGAGAGTGGTGGTGAATGGTGCCACATCCAGCTGGCAGCCAGGCACCAGTGGCGTCCCCCAGGGATCAGTGCTGGGCCCCATCCTCTTTAACATCTTCATTGATGATCTGGATGAAGGGATTGAGTCAGTCATCACTAAATTTGCAGATGACACCAAGATAGGAGCAGATGTTAGTCAGTTAGAGGGTAGAAAGGCTCTGCAGAGGGACCTCGACCAACTGGACAGATGGGCAGAATCCAATGGGATGGCATTGAACACATCCAAGTGCCGAGTGCTGCACTTTGGCCATGGTAACCCCATGCAGAGCTACAGGCTGGGGTCAGAGAGGCTGGAGAGCTCCCAAACAGAGAGGGACCTGGGGATACTGATTGACAGCCACCTGAATAAGAGCCAGCAGTGTGCCCAGGTGGCCAGGAGGGCCAATGGCATCCTGGCCTGCATTAGGAACAGTGTGGCCAGCAGGAGCAGGGAAGTCATTGTGCCCCTGTACTCTGCACTGGTTAGGCCACACCTTGAGTCCTGTGTCCAGTTCTGGGCCCCTCAGTTTAAGAAGGACATTGAGACACTTGAAGGTGTCCAGAGAAGGGCAACAAGGCTGGGGAGAGGCCTTGAGCACAGCCCTGTGAGGAGAGGCTGAGGGAGCTGGGATTGTTTAGCCTGGAGAAGAGGAGGCTCAGGGGTGACCTCATTGCCCTCTACAACTACCTGAAAGGTGGTTGAAGCCAGGAAGGGGTTGGTCTCTTCTGCCAGGCAACCAGCACCAGAACAAGGGGACACAGTCTGAAGCTGTGCCAGGGGAGGTTTAGACTCAAGGTGAGGAGAAAGTTCTTCACCGAGCGAGTCATTCGTCATTGGAACGGGTTGCCCAGGGAGGTGGTGGAGTCACCATCCCTGGAGGTGTTCAAGAGGGGATTGGACGTGGCACTTGGTGCCATGGTCTAGTCATGAGGTCTGTGTTGATAGGTTGGACTCGATGATCCTTGAGGCCCTTTCCAACCTAAGTGATACTGTGATACTGTGAAGTAAAGGAGGCTGAGAGGAGACCACCTTGCTCTCCATAGTTACCTGAAATGAGGTTATTCCAAGGTGGGGGTTGGTCTCTTCTCCTCAGTAGCAAGTGATAAGATAAGAGCAAAGGGCCTTAAGTTGCACCAGGGGAGGATTAGGATGGACATCAGGAAATATTTCTTCCCCAGAAAGGTTGTCAAGGCCTGGAACTGGCTGCCCTGGGAAATGGTGTTTAAAAGACATGCAGATGTGGTGCTTAGGGACGTGTGCTGTGCTGGGTTAATGGTAGGACTGATGATGTTGAATGTCTCTTCTGTAATGAATGATTCTATAATTAATCTGTCCTGTCAGCCTCTAAACCAAATTTCCCAGGTTTTCACCTCAAACACCTCATTAATCTCTATTAGTGTTGTCAAATAATTGATGTTCCACGAGAAGGCAAAAGACATTTTACAGGCTCTAATATTGCTTGAAATCTTTCACTGTATATTCATTTTGTTGAAATGAAGTGAAGGAAACCTCTGCCTACAAATCTCTCTCAGCACTTCACATGTTAGAGGACCCTGCTGAAACCTGACATCTCAGAAAGCAAAGTGAGTACAGAGACCGGGATGGCCCAAGACATCTAACCTGTGAGTGCCAAACACCGAAGAGTAAATGAGATTTAACCCTCCCCCGCAACGTTCTGTCAGAGTTAATAACAGGGAATGTTGTCAGCATCACAGATAGGGTTTTGTTTTATAGAATCATAGAATCAACCAGGTTGGAAAAGACCTCAGAGATCATCAAGTCCAACCTATCACCTAATACCTAACACCTCCTGACAGCTAAACCATGGCACCAAGTGCCACATCTAATCCTTTGTGGAACAACTCAGACAGTGACTCCACCACCTCCCTGGGCAGCACATTCCAATGGCTAACAACTCTCTCTGGGAAGAACTTTCTCCTCACCTCCAGCCTAAACCTCCCCTGGCACAGCTTGAGACTGTGTCCTCTTGTTCTGGTGCTGGTTGCCTGAGAGAAGAGACCAACCCCCTCCTGGCTACAACCTCCCTTCAGGTAGTTGTAGACAGCAATGAGGTCTCCCCTGAGCCTCCTCTTCTCCAGGCTAAGCAACCCCAGCTCCCTCAGCCTCTCCTCACAGGGCTGTGCTCCAGACCCCTCCCCAGCTTTGGTGCCCTCCTCCGGACATGTTCCAGCAACTCAACATCTTTCCTAAACTGAGGAGCCCAGAACTGGACACAGGACTCAAGGTGTGGCCTAACCAGTGCTAAGCACAGGGCCGAATGACTTCCCTGCTCCTGCTGGCCACACTGTTCCTGATGCAGGCCAGGATGCCATTGGCCTTCTTGGCCACCTGGGAACACTGGTGGCTCACATTCAGCCTACTATCAACCAGGTCCCTCTCTGCCTGGCTGCTCTCCAGCCATGCTGACCCCAGCCTGTGGCACTGCATGGGGTTGTTGTGACTGAAGTGCAGCACCCAGTACTTGGACTTGTTACATGCCATCCTGTTGGACTCTGTCTCTCTCTTCAGCCTGGCAAGGTCCCTCTGCAGAGCTCTCCTACCCTCCAACAGATCAACTCCTGTCCCCAGCTTGGTGTCATCTGCAAACTTACTGATGAAAGACTCAATCCCCTTGTCCAGATCATCAATAAAGACACTGAATAGGATCAGGCCCAACACTTAATGAAGCCTTTCACTTGTCAATTAAAAGAAACAATAAAATCCATAATTTATAGGCAGGATAGCTGCCATGAAATAAGATGCCAAGGAAAACAAAACCCTGATTAAAATGAGAATAGTTCTGCTTTATTTTTTCTTCATTTCCATGCTTAGCAGGATTTAATTCCTAGAACTCTCCTGCTCCTGATTACAATTTACATCTCATCATAAAGTCCTGCTCTCTGGAAACTCTGTCTTTTGGCACCTTGTGTCACTAACATTATTCATGGCAATCCTAGCTCAGCTATGTGCCCATCAATCAATGCTTTTTTGGGTTGGTTTTTTATATCAATGTCTTTTCCCCTTCTTTCTCCACTTGGTTTATTGGTTTCTTGTCAGAAATGGAATGTTGCATGACAGCTCCATTTATAGCTGATGCAGAACATGAAATTGGGACATTTCTATTATCTCATAAGGCTTAAGATGTAGCAGTTGCAATGTGTTCTTGCAGGAAGTATGAAATTACACCCAAACACAGGTGTGAAAAATGGAAGTGGTGATGGCTGAACCAGATCCTGACCTCTGGATTACTTCCTACCTGGACTAGGACTTGCCTCATCCCTCTGCTATGGGCTTTTGGTTGGATGTGGCTACTGTCACTGACCCTGGCTCTGCTTTGCTTGGATACCTGTGGCAGATATAGCTGCCCTGATACTCCTACCAAAGATCAGGGCTGGCCAAATACCTGGTAAAGATCAGCTTGGAACCTCAGGACCGTTGGAAGGTTCTCACCATCCAGGACCTCAATCTGATTTTGTCCTGTGCTTGCCCCCACGTAGAATGACCATGGTTTAGCCTGGTCTAGGGTATAGATGGAGCCCTGCTTGAGAGCCACTTTGAGTTGATTCCCTTGGAGCAAACAAGTTTTGCAGTTGTAGATCCAACAATACTATGACTCCTAAACCACGTCCCTCAGCGCCACATCTATGTGTCTTTTAAATACCTTCAGGGATGGGAACTCACCACCTCCCTGGGCAGCCTGTTCCAATGCCTTTCAGCAAAGAAATTTTCCCTAATATCCAATCTAAACCTCACCTGGTGCAACTGGAGGCCATTTCCTCTTTGTCTTACTGCTACTTGCTTGAGACAGGAGACCAACACCCACCAAGGACCTTATCCAGCCTTTTGAAGCTCACCTGTCACCACTGCTCCTGTAGAGAATGAAGTGCAAGAGTTCCAAAAATCCATTTAACAGGTAGTTTGTTTTAAAGTGCTCCCTGCACAGGGAAACCCCTGTAAACTCACTGACACTACGTGGGGTACTGCATGCAGGACTGGCGCCCTCCATACAGGAAGCACATGGACTTGATGCAACAGGTCCAGAGGAGGGCCTTGGACTTGGTCATGGGGCTCTGCTATGAGGACAGGCTGAGGGAGCTGGGAGTATTCAGCCTGGAAAAGAGGAGGATCCCGGGAAAACTAATAGCAGCCTGCCAGTACCCGAAGGGGGCTACAGGAAGGATGGAGAGAGACTGTTTGCAAAGGCCTGCAGGGACAGGACCAGGGGCAATGGCTTCAGACTAGAGCAGAGCAGATTAACATTGGATGTTAGGAACAAGTTCTTTACCATGAAGGTGGTAGAACACTGGAACAGGTTGCTCAGGGAGGTGTTTGGGGCTGCATCCCTGGAGATATTCAAAGTGAGGCTCAACAGGGCTCTGGGCAACCTGATCTAGTTGGGGATGTCCCTGCTGACTACAGAGGGGGTTGGACTGGATGAGCTTTGGAGGTCCCTTCCAATCCAGACCATTCTATGATTCTATGATCTCAAAACCTGATGGTGAAGGAAGGTTGAGAATGCTGTCAGCTGCTATAAAGTCTTTGGCCTGTTGGAGTCAAAGGAGTAAGGTTTATGGTTAACAGGTTAGTTTTGATGACTGGGACCATATGCTAACCAGTGGTGGAGTTTTCTTCCCTAAGAGCAGCCAAAAAGTCAAGAATCATAGGAGCATAGGATGTTAGGGGTTGGAAGGGACATTCCAAAATCATCAAGTCCAATCCCTATGTCATCCTTTAAAATAAAGTTTAGTTACACTTAGACTTACACTTAGACCTGCAGCCTGCACCACAGTGATGCTAACCCTTTCTGGCTTCACTGCCCACAGATATATAAATCCTAGAGCAGTCAGAGCTCACACAACTCTTGTGCTCCTCTTCCCAGGCTGCTTCTACAGGTCATAAGAGGCTGATTTGTTTAACAGCCTCCCTAATTTCAGTGGTTTGCTGACAGTAAAGTGCATCCATCCTTACGAGGAGTACTTTGTTTTGCCTGCCAGCTGCCCAGGTGGCACAATCTGCCCCAGAAATGTGTGTTTAGTTCTCTAAAGTCAACTGTGTTTCATCCTCTTCATAGCAAAAAGACCCACCACCACCCCAAACCCCTCACAGACCCTCCCACTCCAATGCATAACACTTGTTTGGTTTGAGTGCTGCAATGTTTTCTGCTTTGCTTGGCTTTCAATGTGTTGGGACTCAAGATCCTAAGTCCATTACAGGAGGTCCAGGTGTTTCAGGGCTTTTATTCTGCAGAAGCAATGTTTGGTAGTATTTTTGGCTTCCATGTGTGTTAGATGGTTGACTCCAAGGTTGTATACTGTTCTGATAACTGTAAGCCAGTTGTTTAGCCTGCAGCAACCTGTACGGGGAAGTCAGTGGTGAGACTGACAATGAAATTAGTGTGAACATGATGTAAGACTTTCTCATTCAGGAATAATTTGGGGCAGCTCAGTTATCTCACTGAGGTGCTCTGACTTTCTTTCTCATTTTCAGTACCAAAGCAAGCCTTCTGTAGCCCCAAAACATCAACAAGTGACAAGCTACCCCAAAACCCCAGACAACAGAAAAAGAGATGGGAATGGAGCAGTTGCAGCAAAATACCCTGGCTAATTATGCTGATGTGCCCCTGTGTCATTAGGGCTTAAGGGGAGATATATAGGGAGCCAGTGGATTGCTTTAATGACTGTAACACCCAGTGCAGTACACATGCTCCTCGTGAGAGCTCATTTTAGTTCACTCCCTGAAATTCCCTCTAAACTCATCATATACTACATGTTCTGCTGCTGACATTTAAACCAGAGCAGCATACTAATGAATCCAGGAATGGGGGGAGCAGTTTTCAGCAGTGGCTCTGCAGCTGCAGTGGACTTAGCAAGAGGAACAACACTGAATTAATAGCCTGCTGCTTCCCCAACCTGGGTTCACAGGTGGCTTGGGCAGTTTGCATAGTGACATCGAGGGCTTAGGATTCAGCTGGAGAGTTACAGAGTAAAGGCTCGCTTCCAAAATCATTCTGAGCTGCTTTCTTCTGCTGCCCACTTTGCTGGAGCTGCTTGGGTTGTTTATGATAGAAGCCACACTCCATTAAAGCAGACAGGGATGATGGCTCCTCAGGAACCTGTCTTTGGCTTATCCCTCTGAAGTCAGTACAGCAAACCCATTATGTAGCAGCTCCTTAACCTTCAGTTAGCTCCATCTTAAGGTTGCTGTGGTTTATTTTTATGTGAGGCTACGAGCTGTCCCTCATGTATGTGCCAGCCTGGGTTCTGTATTCTCTCCTGGCAGTATCACAGGGACAAGAGATGCTATTTACAACAAGTGGGCACCTGAAGCAGGTCTGGTATTCCTTAGTGGCCACAGTTTATCTCTTGCTGCACTCTTTAAATGCAGCAAGGTAAGGGCTGTGCAGGGGCTTGACTTCTGCTGAAGCATCCCTGCAAGCTTTGGGCTGCCTCCTCAGGGGATGCAGCTCAACCCTCGGCATGGCTGCTGGAGGGACACAGGAGCTTGCTCTCTGCCCCCTCCTTTGGGGTAGTTAGAAGGAGAAATCTCTGCTCTTCCCCCAAGGACTTGAGAAAACACAACATGGCTGAGGATGAAACTGTCTTTATTTTCCCAAGAATGCCACTCCTGCCTGCATGTCTACTTGGCACAGATCCACCCTGCAGTTTGAGGAGACCTCTGAGGTCATTCCAATGTCATTACTGCTACTGGGAGTTCAGTGCAGGTAAATATGAGTCTCACATTGTCTTTCTTGAATGTGAAGATTTACTTATTTGCAAATACCAGGGACAAAAACAGAAGAAGGCAAAATTCTGTCTAATGATTCTTATCCTGGTTGAGTTAAAAATTTAGGGTTAGAAGAGTGGTTAAATATGATTTTTTGGGGTGGGTCTAGGGCTAAATGTGATTATAGCATTTCCCAGGCTCCAGTGTTTTTTAAAACCATCAATAAATTTCCTACCAGGCTGATTTAATCACCAGTGTGGTAAATCCTGATGTGTTTATTGTATGTCTTTAGTCCCAGTCTGATGTAACTCAGTGGGAATCATTGCATCGCTCGTGATTTACTCTGGAATGAAGGAAAGGAATCTCTCTCTCTCTCTCTCTCTCTCTCTTTTTCTTCTACATAGATACCAAAGCAGTATGACTTTTGCAGACTTTGAGCTACATATTCTCTCCTCTGAGGTTATAGCAAGAAAGCTTCCTTTGGGCAAAGCATTTGATGAATAATTACTGTGAGGCTCTGTTTAAATTAAGAATCATGCCGAGTACAGACATCAGTGCCCCATCAGCTGCTGTGTGGTAAAAACTTTTTACTTGAACATTGCTTTCCTTCTGCTAGCTAATGATAATAAATCAGCTGCCACTAGCAATCCTACCACCTGTGGAGCTTCATTTCTCATGCCCTACCACCGCCAGCACAAACAGAGCTGAACAGCTACAGCAAGCCCCTGAAGAAAGAAAGGGGTTAAAATAACCATGGTGAGAGGACACCTGTGTCCAGCCCTGCTGTGACTGAAACAAGAATGAGATAAGAGAACTGGGGACTCACAAACTGGCAAAAGAAGATTAATCATAAGAAACCTTGCAGGCAGGAGAAAGCAACTGCTGGCTGTGAGAGAGCTTAGGAGTGGTCAAGCTAGAGTGGGACTGTGAAAGAGGAAATTACATAGAATTACATAGAATAAACCAGGTTGGAAGAGACCTTCAAGATCATCATGTCCAACCCCTCAACCAATCCAACCCACCTAAACAACTAACCCATGGCACCAAGCACCCCATCAAGTCTCCTCCTGAACACCTCCAATGATGGTGACTCCACCACCTTCCCAGGCAGCCCATTCCAATGGGCAATCACTCTCTCTGTGTAGAACTTCCTCCTAACATCCAACCTAAACCTCCCCTGGCACAGCCTGAGACTGTGTCCTCTTGTTCTGGTGCTGGCTGCCTGGGAGAAGAGACCAACATCCACCTGTCTACAGCCTCCCTTCAGGTAGTTGTAGAGAGCAATAAGGTCACCCCTGAGTCTCCTCCTCTCCAGGCTAAGCAACCCCAGCTCCCTCAGCCTCTCCTCATAGGGCTGTGTTCCAAACCCCTCACCAACTTTGTTGCCCTTCTCTGGACTCGTTCCAGCAAGTCAACATCCTTCCTAAACTGAGGGGCCCAGAACTGGACACAGGACTCGAGGTGTGGCCTAACCAGTGCAGTGTACAGGGGCAGAATTACCTCCCTGCTCCTGCTGGCCACACTGTTCCTGATGCAGGCCAGGATGCCATTGGCCCTCCTGGCCGCCTGGGCACACTGCAGGCTCATGTTCATCCTACCATCAACCAGCACCCCAGGTCCCTCTCTGCCTGGCTGCTCTCAGCCACTCTGACCCCAGCCTGTAGCTCTGCAAGTTGCAGCCTTCTTCAGTCCTTGGCCCTTGGTGGTTGAGGATGACCCAGAGTTAGGTGCAGCCTGTGTAGAAGTGATATGTCTTCTAGATTCCAGCTTGTTCTGTTGCCATGGGAATATTTCACTCTTTCCCCCCACACGCTTTGTGGGGGATTGTGAACATTACTTTAGGATGTTCTGGGCAGATGCTCCCTTTACAGCAGCCACAGCTCTAAGCTCCCTGCTCAGAAGTGGCAGCACCAATTCTCAGCTTTGTGTGACAGCAATATATTTGAATTCCAACCTTTTCTGGAAGCTGATGTTGTCTTTCTAAATGTCCTTAGAGCTTTAGAGGTCACTACTGTTATCAAAAACTTTTCCTTCAACTCATTTTGTCTTCTGCTGAGATAATATTGGCCTCCTCTTCTGGGTTAGAAATTCCAGACTTGAGATTGTTTGGAATTTATTGCACAGATCAGCTTAATATATTATTTCTTATAGCTTATTCAACTGCCTAGCTTGGAAAAAAACACTTCATACTCTTATGATACTTTTTCTTCAAAAATAATCAGAAGTGAGTGCTTTGAGCTCTACAAAAATCATTTGACAGTCCTTGTCAAACTCTGCTAATTCTATGTCAGGTTCTTACTTAGAAGTCATTCAGCTCTATCATAGAATCATCAGGGTTGGAAGGGATCTCGAGGGTCAGCCAGTTCCAACCCCCCTGACATGGGCAGGGACACCTCACACTACAGCAGGTTGCTCACAGCCACATCCAGCCTGGATGCAAAAACCTCCAGGGATGAGGCTTCCACCACCTCCCTGGGCAACCTGTGCCAGTCTCTTGCCACCCTCATGGGGAACAACTTCTTCCTAACATCCAATCTCAATCTACCCATTTCTAGTTTTGTTCCATTCCCCCCAGTCCTGTCACTCCCTGACACCCTCAAAAGTCCCTCCCCAGCTTTTTGTAGCCCCCTGCAGATGCTGGAAGACCACAATTAGGTCTCCTTGGAGCCTTCTCTTCTGCAGACTGAACAGCCCCAAGTCTCTCAGTCTTTTCTCATAGCAGAGCAGCTCCAGCCCTCTACTCATCCTCATGACCCTTCTCTGGACACCTTCCAGCACCTCCAGATCCTTTCTGTAATAGAGGCTCCAGAACTGGATGCAGTACTCCAGGTGTGGTCTCACCAGAGCAGAGTAGAGGGGGAGAATCACCTCCATCCACCTGCTGGCTATGCTTCTCTTGCTGCAGCCCAGGATGTGATTGGCTTTCTGGGCTGCAAGTGCTCACTGCTGGCTCCTGTTGAGCTGCTCATCCCCCAGCACCCCCAAGTCCTTTTCTTCAGGGCTGCTCTCAAGCCAGTCCCTGCCCAGCCTGGATCAGTGCTTGGGATTGCCCTGACCCAGCATCAGGACCTTGCACTTGGTCTTGTTGAACCTCATGAGGCTGTCATGGGCTCACCTCTCCAGCCTGTCAAGGTCCCTCTGGATGGATCCCTTCCCTCCAGCCTGTCTGCTGCACCACACAGCTTGGTGTCCTCAGCAAACTTGCTGAGGGTGCACTCAATGCCACTGTCCATGGCACCAACAAAGATGTTAAACAAGCCTGGTCCCAGTACTGATCCCTGAGGGACTCCACTTGTCACTGGCTTCCACTTGGCTATGGACCCATTGACAGCCACCCTTTGGGTGCAGTTCTTTATCCACTGAATGGTCCATCCATAGAACCCATCCTGAACCAGCTTGGAGATGAGGATGTGGTGCAGGACAGTGTCAAAGGCTTTGCTCAAGTCCAGGTAAATGACATCATACCAGCTTTAAATTCACTTCAGTGACCTTCTCAGCATGAAAGGAAGTCAGACCTTTCTCTTAGCTGCTCAAGACTTCAACATTTGAATTGCTTCTATGATACCTGTCATTAACCTCAGCAGCAGTGGCTCCATCAAGATTGAAGGGCAGGTCCTGCCTGAGCAACCTGATTGTCTCTAGACTTCTGGGCCTACAAAAGCATGCAAGAAAGAAACCTTTTGATAGCAAAGGAATGAGGAAGCACACCTTAAATTTTTAAAACACATGCCTTTCAAGGGATCATTTTGAGCCCATTAAAATTAATGACATTCCATCCATCAGCTTTGATGAATGTCAGGCCAGGCTGTTGTCTCCTAGACACTTTCTGAGCTAGCTAGACATAGTCAACAAAAACTAATGAGCTGTAATTAAAATCACATTGTTTAATATGTATTACTTGGCAGAGGTATCTTTTGCTTTCAAGCTAAGGTATGGCTCTGATCTGGAAAGTCACTCTAGGAGTGGCACTGGGACATGGCACATTTATTTGTCACTTAACTCTTCCAAGTTCCTAAGCAAACCACCATTTCTTCTGCCTTACTGCAAGCCCTGTAAATGGCATACTTGAAATTTAAGCCATGTCCTTTGCTCTTTATTCCTCATCATTACTGAACACAGTAAAGCCTTGAGAGATCACAGCTGGGATCAAAAATGCAAATGGAAGTTACCTTTTGTAACCCTGAATCAAAGACACATCAGGGATTTGGCAAGCAGCTTTCTCTTCTCAGTGATCTTTCTGTCTGGTGTTTGTGAGCTATATCTGAAAGTTTTTACACAGTTGCTGAAGCCTCATGTGGAAAATATGTTTGTCAACAGCTCTTCAAGCCTAATTATGGCAACTCTTCCATTTTCCAATGTTTTTGTAAACTCTAGCTGTAGAACTGATGTTGTGAGGGGGGGAAAAACGGAAGGAAAATAGGGAAATCCTTCTAAATCTCACATTGTATGTGTCTCACATCCACCTTGTTACCCACTTCACACTTCCTCAGCCTCTGTGTGCTCTGAGGAACATGAATGTGGCCAAAGCAGCTGCACAAGGTGGCTGGAGACTTTGAAGCCCTGTCTAGATGTGTTCCTGTGCAACCTACACTAGTGTCTAAGGTCCTGCTCTGGCAGGGGGGTTGGACTCAAAGATCTCCAGAGATCTCTTCCAACCTAACATCCTGTGATCTATCCAGAGACTAAAGTTCTTCCCAGAAAAAGCAGTTGGCTATAGGAATGTGCTGCCCAGGGAGGTGGTGGAGTCACCATCCCTGGGGGTGTTCAAGAGGAGATTGGATGTGGCACTTGGAGCCATGGTTTAGTTGTCAAGAGATGTTGGGTATTAGGTGATAGGTTGGACTTGATGATCTCTGAGGTCTTTTCCAACCTGATTGATTCTATGATGACTACCTATCCTGCTGAAAGCTCCTGCTCTGGTCCCAGAGGTGCTGAGCACCCTCTTGGACTGCCTGAGCTTAGATCTTAAAGAGCATGCTAAAATCTGTCTGACCAAAAGGCCACAAAACATAATGAGAAGCAAGGAAATGTCACTGAGTAGATGTGTTTGTATCATGTCCTGCAAAGAGTACTTCTGAGGTCTTCATTCAATAAAAATGAAAAGAGAATCAGCAGTGACTGGCCCATAGGTTGTGCAGCAATACACAACACCTCTGCTTTCACACTGTGACTGGGAGAGCTACCAAAGGGATGGTAATGGAAGGCCACAATTAGGTCTCCTCAGAGTCTTCTCTTCTCCAGACTGAATAGCCCCAACTCCCTCAGCTGGGGAGCACGTCCAGAGAAGGGCCACGAGGATGGGCAGAGGGCTGGAGCTCCTCTGATATGAGGACACGCTGAGGGAGTTGGTGCTGTTCAGTCTGGAGAGGAGAAGGCTCCAAGGTGACCTTATTGTGGCCTTCTAGTATCTGAAAGGAGCTACCAGAAAGCTGGGGAGGGACTTTTGAGGGTGTCAGGGGGTGATAGGGCTGGAGGGGATGGAGCAAAACTAGAAATGGGTAGCTTCAGATTGGATGTTAGGAAGAAGTTCTTCCCCATGAAGGTGGTGAGAGACTGGGACAGGTTGCCCAGGGAGGTGGTGGAAGCCTCATGCCTGGAGGTTTTTGCATCCAGGCTGGATGTGTCTGTGAGCAACCTGCTGTAGTGTGAGGTGTCCCTAGTCATGTCAGGGGGGTTGGAACTGGATGATCCTCGAGGTCCCTTCCAACCCTAACAATTCTATGATTCTGATGATGACACTGAAAACTGTGAATGGATAATTTCCTCCAGAGGAGGTAGTATAAAGCCTTGGCAAGTTTATGGATGTTCAGTGTGTGCTGAATGCCTGCATGGCAACCTGCAGCACTGCTGCTCTCCCCTGCTCCTGCCATCACCTGGCTTCTGCTGTGCTATGCAGATGCACACCCAAATGGGGAAGGCCGTGAAGAGTTCAAAGTGGATTAATTACTGTGGAATAAGACACTCTTGCACACAATGTTGCATTTCTTTGGACCAAAGCCAGTGCTTTAAAGCAAAAAAGAAAAAAGTAAGTTTTAGTCCAGATTTAAGGTTCCTAATCCTTCATTTCCAGGAGCTCCACAGCAGGAAAATAGTTGTAATGTTTGGAAAGATGTAACAAATATTGAAAATCATTTCAATTATCCAGTGCACATCTGAGCACACACACAGGCTTGTGTATGCTCAGGTGTGTGATGGGTAATTAAATAAGAAAGGGCTGGATAAATAATAATAATGGGTGGATTAAATAATAATACTGTGATGGATAATGAATGTGCTCTAGAGCAGATTTTTTTAGCTGATAGTGCCTTTGCCATTCCCTGAAGTGAAACTGTTCTCACCTCACCACAACAGTTATCAGGGTCACTTCAGGACTGCTGGAATCACACAGTAAAAGTATTAAGTAGGAACATTTAGGGACTCTGCCATCTACCCTCTCTGCAAAGTGACTCAGTAACTTGCTAGCTTTTGAGTCTTTATTTTAGAATAAACCTTTATTTAGAATAAACCAAACCAGGTTGGAAGAGACCTTCAAGATCATCGCGTCCAACTCTTCAACCAATCCAACCAACCCAAACAACTAACCCATGGCACCAAGCACCCCATCAAGTCTCCTCCTGAACACCTCCAGTGATGGTGACTCCACCACTTCCCTGGGCAGCCCATTCCAATGGGCAATCACTCTCTCTGTACAGAACTTCTTCCTAATATCCAACCTGAACCTCCCCTGGCACAGCCTGAGACTGTGTCCAGTTGTTCTGGTGCTGGCTGCCTGGGAGAAGTGACCATCATCCACCTGTCTGCAACCTCCCTTCAGGTAGTTGTAGAGAGTGATAAGGTCACCCCTGAGTCTCCTCTTCTCCAGGCTAAGCAGCCCCAGCTCCCTCAGCCTCTCCTCACAGGGCTTGTGTTCCAAGCCCCTCACCAACTTCGTTGCCCTTCTCTGGACTCGTTCCAGCAAGTCAACCTCCTTCCTAAACTGAGGGGCCCAGAACTGGACACAGGACTCGAGGTGTGGCCTAACCAGTGCAGTGTCCAGGGGCAGAATGACCTCCCTGCTCCTGCTGGCCACACTGTTCTTGATGCAGGCCAGGATGCCATTGGCCCTCTTGGCTGCCTAGGCACACTGCAGGCTCATGTTCAGCCTGCCATCAACCAGCACCCCCAGGTCCCTCTCTGCCTGGCTGCTCTCCAGCCACTCTGACCCCAGCCTGTAGCACTGCATGGGGTTGTTGTGGCCAGTGTGCAGAAGGTTGTCTGATTTATTTGTCTATTTATTTCTTTATTTGCTTTGAGATTTTATTTTTCTATCTATTTATTTATATATGTCTTCACTTGCTGCCTGTAGTGACAGGACACAGTGCAAACTCCATCCCTGGAGAAATTCAAGGTGAGGCTGTGTAATGGGTTGAGGCAAACCCCCTCCCCACCACGCGCAGAAATAACGACTCAGACAAACGGACTGCAAAAGTGATGAAAAGTTTAAATAGAACAGTGAGTGCGTGCAGAGAGCTAGAAACACAGTGACAAGAGAGAGACCCAAACCAGACCCAGAGAGATCCCATCCCTACCTGAGGGTGCACCCAAAACCCCCAGGGCTCCTCCTTCCCCCCCCCCACCCCCCGCTAGGCTAGTCTCAGCTGGCCAGATCTGAGACTGCCCATCCCCCCGTGGCCTTGGGCCTAGCCAGGCCCATGGCCGGGAGATCTCTCCCCCAGTTACCGGGTGGCGAGGAGGAAGGAAAGAGGAAGTGCCAGACCCCGCCGTGAAACTTATAGTGGTGCAAGGGATCATGGTAGGAAATAACCTAATTCCCTGTGTCCACCCACTGGGCTGGACTTCTGGACACAGGAAACACCCCTGTAGCAGAGGGCACCCAGCCCAAACTACGACAGGCTGGACAGGGCTCTGGGCAGCCTGATCTAGCTGAGGATGTCCCTGCTGACTGGAGTGGCTTGGACTGGATGAGCCTGGGAGGTCCCTTCTAAGCCAGACCATTCTCTGATTCTGTGAATGGCTTTATACTGGAAGAGGACAGATTTAGACTGGACATAAGGAAGTAATCTTTTTTTTTTTTATGATGAGAATGGTAAGACACAGGCTGCCCTGAGAAGCTGTGGATGCCCCATCATTGTAAATAGAACAGATTAGAATAGAATTAACCAGGTTGGAAAAGACCTCAGAGATCATCAAGTCCAACCTATCACCCAACACCATCTCATCAACTAAACCATGGCATCAAGTGCCTCATCCAGTCCCTTCTTAAACACTTCAAGTGATGGTGACTCCACCACCTTCCTGGGCAGCCCATTCCAATGGCCAATCTCTCTTTCTGGGAAGAACTTTCTCCTCACCTCCAGCCTAAACCTCCCCTGGCACAGCTTGAGACTGTGTCCTCCTGTTCTGGTGCTGGTTGCCTGGGAGAAGAGACCAACCCCAACCTGGCTACAACCTCCCTTCAGGTAGCTGTAGAGAGCAATAAGGTCTCCCCTGAGCCTCCTCCTCTTCTCCAGGCTAAAGTTGTACATGCATGTGTTTGGAACATGACGAAGGCTTTAGAAGGCAAGGATATTAAAACCGTGGTTAAATTAGCAAGGGCATTTAAGGTGCCTACTTAACATGCTATTTTCATAGTGGGATAATAGAAGATAACATGGGAGAGCTAAGAAAGAAAACAAAAGAAGAAGAAGAAGATGAAGAAGAAGAAAAGCAGAACGGAAGCACTAACAACTTTTAATTGCTGAAACAAATATACAAATCAATGAGCTGAAAACATGACAACCATCCCCTCTCCTCCGACACCTAAGGCAAAGCCAAGCACGTCAGCGTTAAGTCCACGTGCAGCAGCAGCAGCAGCAGCACCACCAGCAGCAGCAGCAGCAGCAGCACCAGCAGCACCAGCACCAGCAGCACCAGCAGCAGCACCAGCAGCACCAGCACAGAGACCCCTCAAGCAGCTTGTCTTGCCTAAAGAACCAGCGCCCGACAGCTGGCAATGGCAACCGGCTCAGAGAGCCCCAGGGAGAGGAGATTCGGCTCCAGCCGACACTTAGCGGGCCCAGACGCCGGCCAGGCCCAAGGCAGCCCTTGGCGAATCCCGGCTCGGCTCCTCAGGGCGCCCGCCGACCCCCCATGCCCTGACCCAGCGGCACACAGGGGCTGCGCGGAAGCTCAGCGGGGCAGAGCCCTCATCCCCTCCGCATCCCCCCGATTCCCTCGCAGCAGAGCCTCAGCAACCCCCCCGGCGCCCTCCCTACCGGCCGCCAGGAGAGCGGGTTCCGGCGCCGCAGCCGGAGCTTGGCTGACCGGGATGAAGGGCACGGTGAAGTTGAAGTCGATAGCTGAAGTAGAGAAGAGCAAGTTGGTCCTGCCGCCGGCGGCCCCGGGCTTCGCTGCCGCCATGGCTGCACCAGAAATGTTCAAATTCAGTCTGGATGAGGCTTTGGTGGAAGCCTCACCACCGGAGGTTTTTAAGGCCAGGCTGGATGCGGCTCTGGGTAACCTGCTGTAGTGTGAGGTGTCCCTCCCTGCAGCAGGGGGGTTGGAACTGGATGATCCTTGAGGTCCCTTCCAACCCTGACAATTCTGTGATTCTATGATCCTACTCTAGTGACAGCTGTTACCAGCCCATGGCAGAGAGGTTTTACTGGAGGTTAAAGGTCCCTTCCCACTCACACCATTCTGTGATTCTGTGGTTGATGTGCATGTGCTGCTGAGCTTCAGTGACCTGTGAGGCAATGTGGGGAGATGTCAGGGACTGGAAATGAAGAAACAAATGCCTGGTTTATGAGAAACTCCTGAGGGTCTGGTTACTACTGCCTGTGTCCTGTTGTAAATGAACACTCTGCAGCATCGGAGGTGATTGTTCCCTTGTTTTGGGCACCTCAATACAAGAGAGATGTGGAGCGAGGGCAGAGCAGGGTGAGGAAGCTGTGCAGGGCCTGGAGAATAAATCTGATGAAGAGCAACTGAAGGAGCTGGGGATGGTTAGTTTGGAAAAGAGGAGGCTGAGGGGAGACCTCCTGGCTCTCTGCAACTACCTGAAGTTGTGAAGAGGTTGGCATTGGTCTCTTCTCACAGGTAATTAGTGACAGAACAAGAGGGAATGGCCTCAAGCTGCCACTGGGTAGCTCTAGACTGGACATTAGGAAACACTTTTTCCCAGCCAGAGTGGTCAGGCATTGGAATGTGCTGCCCAGGGAGGTGGTGGAGTCCCCAGCCCTTGATGTGTTTAAAGGTGGTTTGGATGTGGTGCTTGGGGCTATGGTTTAGGGCTGAGCCTTGTAGAGTAGGGTTCTGGGTTGGACTTGGTGATCCTGAGGCTCTTTTCCAACTTGAATGTTTCTGTGATTCTGGGATAAGTCAGAGAAGGTGGAAGCTCCAGCTGGCTCTCAGGGTGTGATACTGCTGGCTCTGGCACGCATCTGTGTTTGGACACAAAACTGATTGTTCATCATGTTCTGCTGCCGTCAGATTTTCGCTGTGCAGCGGAACACAGCACTCTCCATCAGGCAGCACTTTGCTCTGAGGAGGCAGACATGTTTTTATAACTTGCTCTTTTCCTTCTCTGAGAAAGGAGAGCAAAGCAGCCCCACTGAACAGCAGCAGCAGAGTGCTCTGGGGGAGCTGCAGATAACCGCCAGGCATCATCTGCTCGCTGGCAATGCCACCACCAGAAAGTGCAGGAGGAAAACCAACTCTTCAGTCATATTTCCTAATCTGGAGGGACAGGTGGGTGTGGAAAATAATGACAGCCTGTAATAGCCTTGGCTAGCCATCTGGTAAGGGGTTTATTTGCACCATAAAATATAGTGAGTTTAATGCTGAGCTTTGAATAACTTGTGCTGCCTGAAAATTGAGCCAGGAAAATAGGGTTCTAGGAGGAGAGGGAATTTCTCCCATTCCCAAAACATTTGTAGGCATGGAGGTACTCTCTATATACTGATGCATATATGTGAATCCCTCAGAAAATGAGCAAAGGTCTCAAAGTTAGCTCATTAGCAGTGCTGGGTTTTAGAGTGATAAAGAGACACAGAATTATAAGAGAGGTTTTAAATGTCTCCTGTTTTACATGTTGAATAAATTAAAAGACATATGAGAATGAACTCAAGCACAGTAGTTAATCAAAAGCCTTAAGAGAACACTTGAGGAGCTGCAAAATCAGGTATTCAGAGTTTCAGAAGTGGATAGGTACCACAAGCAGACCTATCCTGCATTTCTCAGCCAAAGCTGGCCCATGTGCAACACTGAACCTCAGCTTAGTTTGAAGGCTGAGCTGCAGGTGGGCTTAGGCTTTCAGCTCTATTTAGCTGTTCAGGTCCTCTGAATCTGCAGCTATGTTATTTCTAGCTCAAAGCTAGAAGTAACTCATTTAAGGAGGCTTTATGGAGCTGCTTTCATTTGGAAGTTAAATATCCAGCATATTGTGACCCTATGGTTTGTTGTGCAAAACAACAACTGGAGGCTTGACAGCTGTCTCTTCATGTTTCAAGATGCAAGCTTTGAGCAAGGACTGTAAAAAACCCACTTCTAGTGTGTCAAGGTGAGGATAGATCAGTGGGTAATTTAATAATCAGCTGCAGCAGTACAGGTTAGGAGGTGATCTGCTGGAGAGCAGCCCCGTGGAGAGGGACCTGGGAGTCCTGGTGGATAACAAGGACAGCAATGTGCTCTGGTGGCCACGAAGGCCAATGGGATCCTAGGGTGTATTAAGAAGAGTGTGTCCAGCAGATCCAGGGAGGTTCTCCTCCCCCTCTACTCTGCCCTGGTGAGACCTCATCTTGGGTACTGTGTTCAGTTTTGGGCTCCCCGGTTCAAGAGGGACAGGGATCTGCTGAAGAGGGTCCAGCAGAAGGCTATAAGGATGATCAGGGGACTGGAGCATTGCCTGGTGGGGAGAGGCTGAGGGACCTGGGGCTTTTTAGCCTGGAAAAGAGAAGACTTAGAGGGTCTTATATGCTTCTAAATATCTGAGGGCTGGGGGTCAGGAGGGAGGGGACAGGCTCTGCTCACTTGCTCCCTGTGATAAGACAAAGAGCAATGGATGTAAACTGCGGCACAGGAGGTTCCACCTCAACACAAGGGAGAACTTCTTGGAAAACAAGTACGGGGCATTGGAGGTTGAGGGTGAGGTGATTCTGATATCAGAGGGCACGCCATCTGGGGTTTTCCCTGTGGCAAAACAGCCTAAGGTGAAACGACCTAAGGTGAAACAGCCTAAGCTTAAACAGCCTTCCCCCGGCATCAGGACTTGCTCCCTTAAAAAAAAGAGGGGGGGTAATTGTTATTGGCGATTCCCTCCTGCGGGGAACAGAGGGCCCCATATGTCGGCCAGACCCTACTCACCGGGAGGTTTGTTCCCTTCCAAGAGCCATGGTTGGAGATGTTACCAGAAGACTGCCTGGTATGGTGCAGCCCTCTGACTATTATCCCTTGATAATTATGCAGTTAGGGAATGATGATGTTGCAACCAGAACTCCCAGGGCTATCAAAGATGACTTCAGGGCCCTGGGAGATCTGGTTGAGGGGTCAGGGGCACAAATAATTTTTTCGTCTATACCCTTAGTTGCAGGTGGGAATACCATAAGGAACAGGTCAGCAGCTGAAGTCAACAAGTGGCTTAGGGGCTGGTGCAGGCAAAAGAATTTTGGGTTTTTTGATCTTGAAAAACTTTCTGCTGCACCAGGCCAGCTGGCAACAGATGGAGCACATCTGTCCCAGAGGAGGGGTAAGATCAGAGTGTACGAGAATGGCCTATCCCTCAAAGGGAAAAAGATTCTGGGGAGGGAATTGGCAGGTCTCATAGACAGGGCTTTAAACTAGTTTCGAAGGGGGAAGGGGTTGAAACCAGTCCCCCCAGGCTGGGGTCTGGGGGTGATAAGCCAGAGCCAGAGGTGAAACCAGCAGCCCGGCTGAAGTGCATGTACACTAATGCACGAAGCATGGGCAACAAACAAGAGGAGCTGGAAGCCTTGCTGCAGCAGGAAAGTTATGATGTAGTTGCCATCACAGAGACGTGGTGGGACGACTCACATGACTGGAGTGCTGCAATTGGTGGCTACAGGCTCTTCAGGAGAGACAGGCAAGGAAGAAGGGGTGGAGGGGTGGCCCTGTATGTCAGGGAGGCACTAGATGCCATTGAGACGGAGATTAGGGATGATCGGGTTGAGTGCCTGTGGGTAAGAATTAGAGGGAAGGCCAACAGGGCTGACATCCTGGTTGGAGCCTGTTATAGACCACCCAACCAGGAGAAGGATGTTGATGAGTCATTCTATAGGCAGCTTAAGGCTGTCTCAAGATCGCCTGACCTTGTTCTCATGGGTGACTTCAACTTGCCTGATATCTGCTGGGATCTTAACATAGCAGAGAAGTGGCAATCTAGGAGGTTCTTAGAATGCATGGAGGACAGCTTCTTATCCCAGGTGCTGCGAGAGCCTACCAGGGGCAAGGCTATGCTTGACCTCCTCTTCACCAATAGGGAAGGGTTGGTGGGTGATGTGGTGGTCGGAGGGTGCTTAGGGGCCAGTGACCACGAGATAATTGAATTCTCATTATTTGGTCAAGCTAGGAAGGGTAGCAAGAAGACCTCCACTCTGGATTTCCGGAGGGCGGACTTCAGGCTACTCAAGGAACTAATTCAGAGGGTTCCTTGGGATAAAGCCCTTAAAAACAAAGGGGTCCAGGAGAGCTGGTCCTACTTCAAGGAAGAACTGTTGAAGGCTCAGGGACAGGCTGTGCCAATGTGCCGGAAGATGAGCCGCCGGGGCAGACGGCCAGCCTGGATGGTTAAAGAACTTTTAATGGAACTAAGGGAAAAAAAGAGGGTGTATCACCTTTGGAAGCGAGGGGAGGCAACCCGTGAAAAATTTAAGGATGTTGCTAGGTCTTGCAGGAAGAAAATTAGGGAGGCAAAAGCGCATTTGGAGCTTAGTCTGGCCTCTGCTGTGAAGGACAACAAAAAGTCCTTCTATAAATACATTAATAGTAAGAGGAAGGGCAGAGACAACCTCCACTCCTTGGTGGACACGGAGGGGAACGTTGTGATAAGGGATGAGGAAAAGGCAGAGATACTTAACACCTTCTTTGCCTCAATTTTTACCAGCAGGACAGAATGTCTTCCAGACAGCTGGCCTGCAGAGCTGGCAGAAGGAGCCAGGGAGCAGCATAGTTTTCCACTGTTCCAAAATGGGGTAGTTGGTGATCTGCTCAGCCGCCTGGATCCCCACAAGTCCATGGGACCAGATGGGATCCATCCTAGGGTGCTGAGGGAGCTGTCAGAGGAGCTGGCCAAGCCACTCTCCATCATTTTTCAGCAGTCCTGGCTCACTGGCGAGGTTCCAGAGGACTGGAAGCTGGCCAACGTGGTGCCCATCCACAAGAAGGGCCGGTTGGATGAGCCAGGGAATTACAGGCCTGTCAGCCTGACCTCAGTGCCAGGCAAGATCATGGAACAGGTCATCCTGAGTGCAATAACACAGCACTTACAGGATGGCCAAGGGATCAGGCTCAGCCAACATGGATTTAGGAAGGGCAGGTCCTGCCTGACCAACCTGATCTCCTTCTATGATCAGGTGACCCGCCTGGTGGATGTGGGGAGGCCTGTGGATGTAGTTTACCTGGACCTCAGCAAGGCCTTTGACACCGTCCCCCATAGCAAACTCCTGGCCAAGCTGTCAGCCCATGGCTTGGACAGCAGCACTCTGAGCTGGGTTAGGAACTGGCTGGATGGCCGAACCCAGAGAGTGGTGGTGAATGGTGCCACATCCAGCTGGCAGCCAGTCAGTAGCGGAGTCCCCCAGGGATCAGTGCTGGGCCCCATGCTCTTTAACATCTTTATTGATGATCTGGATGAGGGCATTGAGTCTATCATCAGTAAATTTGCTGATGACACCAAGCTGGGGACAGGAGTTGATCTGCTAGAGGGTAGAGAGGCTCTGCAGAGAGACCTCGACAGGCTGGACAGATGGGCAGAGTCCAATGGCATGAGATTTAACGCATCCAAGTGCCGGGTTCTGCACATTGGCCACAACAACCCCATGCAGTGCTACAGGCTGGGATCAGAGTGGCTGGAGAGCAGCCAGGCAGAGAGGGACCTGGGGGTGCTGGTTGATGGTAGGCTGAACATGAGCCTGCAGTGTGCCCAGGCAGCCAAGAGGGCCAATGGCATCCTGGCCTGCATTAAGAACAGTGTGGCCAGCAGGAGCAGGGAGGTCATTCTGCCCCTGTACACTGCACTGGTTAGGCCACACCTCGAGTACTGTGTCCAGTTCTGGGCCCCTCAGTTTAGGAAGGATGTTGACTTGCTGGAGAGAGTCCAGAGAAGGGCAACGAAGTTAGTGAGGGGCTTGGAACACAAGCCCTATGAGGAGAGACTGAGGGAGCTGGGGCTGCTTAGCCTGGAGAGGAGGAGACTCAGGGGTGACCTTATTGCTCTCTACAACTACCTGAAGGGAGGTTGTAAACAGGCAGAGGTTGGTCTCTTCTCCCAGGCAGCCAGCACCAGAACAAGAGGACACAGTCTCAGGCTGCGCCAGGGGAAGTTCAGGCTGGAGGTCAGGAGGAAGTTTTACACGGAGAGAGTGATTGCCCATTGGAATGGGCTGCCTGGGGAGGTGGTGGAGTCGCCGTCACTGGAGGTGTTCAGGAGGAGACTTGACAGGGTGCTTGGTTACATGGGTTAGTTGATTGGGTGGTGTTGGGTGATAGGTTGGACGCGATGATCTTGAAGGTCTCTTCCAACCTGGTTTATTCTATTCTATTCTATTCTTTACTGTAAGGGTCACAGAGCACTGGAACAGGCTGCCCAGGGAGGTTGTGGAGTCTCCTTCTCTGGAGACTTTCAAGACCTATCTGGATGTGTTCTGTCTGTGACCTGAGCTATATTGTATGGTCCTGCTCTGGCAGGGGGGTTGGACTTGATGATCTGTTTGGGTCCCTTCCAACCCCTGACATCCTGTGAGCCTGTCAATTGCTCCAGTTAGAGTATTCTTAACAAAATTTCTGCTCCCAGGGAAGAGTTGGACCCAGCATGGCCAGTGGGGTAAGCACACTGGGCCCAGAGTGGAGTCAGATCACTCTGCTCTAGAGCAACTCCTGAGAAATTTGGAGATGCCAATCAGCAGAAATGCACTTGTAAAATGGGGGACTTCATGGAAACTTACTCTGTGGTAGCTGGGGCTGTGGGGCTGACTCTTTCAAGTCAACTCTAGGCTATAAACAGTATCATTCTGGAGAGGGATGGAGGAAGGAGGTGGTCTGAGCAAGCAAAATACCTGAGAGAAGTTGTGTCTTTTTTACTGTTGCTTTTAAAAAATGTATATTTCAGATGCCAGCTCAGCTTTGTTCCCAACCACAGACAGAAACATTCAGGTTGGAAAAGGCCTTCAGGATCACCAAGTCCAACCCAGAACCCTGTCCTCTAAGGGTCACCCCTAAACCATATCCCTAGGCACCACTTCCAAACCACCTTTGAACACATCCAGGCTTGGTGACTCAACCACCAATGTTGGGGTCATTGTTGAGAGTTCTACTTAAATTTGGGATGTGGATTTCAGTTAAGGACTGCAGAAAAATGTCTCCCACTTTGGATGTACTGATACTAGTAACCAGCAGTAACTCCAGTTACTGCCCAGTGCTGTATGACTGTTCCAATCCCATACACCAGCCTAATGAAGAGGGAAATAGTTCACAGTTGGACTTGATGATCTTAGAATCACAGAATTGTTAGGGCTGGAAGGGACCTCAAGGATCTTAAAGGTCTTTTCCAACATAGAATCTGTGAATCTGTGGAGAGGTGGTGCCTAGGGCCCAAACACCAGTGAGGCAGCAAATAATTTGGTTTCAAAGAAATAATCAACAGTTGACAGCTTAGATTTTGGTTTGGGTTTTTTTGTTGTTGTTGTTGTTTGTTTTGTTGTTTGTCTGTTTTAACACTCCTTCCAGGTTTCTGAGTAGTTACACAGCAGGTCAGATAGGGCCTCTGTGCTAATGATGGTCGTCAGGGGGAATTGCCCTGCTGCTGAGCACAGAAAAGGGTGAGGAGAGAACCTCTAAGTCTTCTCTTTTCCAGGCTAAAAAGCCCCAGGTCCCTCAGCCTCTCCCCACCAGGCAGTGCTCCAGTCCCCTGATCATCCTTATAACCCTCTGCTGGACCCTCTCCAGCAGATCCTTGTCCCTCTTGAACTGGGGAGCCCAAAACTGAACACAGTACCCAAGATGAGATCTCACCAGGGCAGACTTAGAGGGTATTTAATATATGTTTCTAAATATCTGAGGGCTGGGGGTCAGGAGGGAGGGGACAGGCTCTGCTCACTTGCTCCCTGTGATAAGACAAAGAGCAATGGATGTAAACTGCAGCACAGGAGGTTCCACTGCAACATTTGAACATTGAGGTACAGACAGGCATTACCACATTAATCTTCTGGAGATCAATAACCACAAACCAGAGGGCTACCAGTAACATCCAGAGGATGTGCCTTGGCTTGAAAGAGGCTGATGGGTGAACAAGTGGAGGTGCCACAGGCGTCAGAGGGCTGAACACTGCCGTGGCCCAGCCTTACGTCTGCCACCCTTACCAAGTGCCAATCATGGCAAGCAGCTCAGCAAACTGCTGCTGCTTCAGCTTGCCTGAAATGTCTTTGGCACTGGATAGCAGTCATGTGGATTGGTAGTTCTTATGGATGCAGATTGTCTTGCCATCTAATTTTATAGCTGCTGCCTAATAGCACAGAAAGCTGCTGGCACGTTGCTTGCCATGGAAACTGCTGGATAGCTTTGATAGAAAGCTTGGGAGAGGTCATTTCTATACTTGGTTCAAGTCACTTCCATGAATTGAGATATAATTTCAGGAAGTACTAAAGCTGTTTCTACTTCTGTAGAGCCCAAGCTGGAAGTGGAGCAATAGTTTTTGCTTCCCCATTTTTTAATATTTATTTCTTTTCAGTAGGGAAATGATAGAAAGTGAATTGTAAAAGTGTAGATTAAAACTCTTCCACCTCAGATGGGAAATGCTGTGCAGAGTAGACTTTAGCCACGCTGCTCAGTCTTAACCTAGAAGCTTGAGCAAAACCTCTCTGCTAGTTGCAGCCTCAAGATGAAGCATTCAAAAATAAAGCATCCCAAATATTAAGAGAAATGCTTAGGTTTCTTAGCTACTTCTTCTTTACAGTGCTGTGAATAAGCATTGCAAAAGCAGTCTCTCACTTTGGAACTGTGATTATTTGAGAGAACAAGCCCTCATCTGAAGAGCAGATCTGCCACACCCTCCACATACACTGCAGAGCATTTTGGTATAATGGCTGAACTAAAACATCGATTTAAGTTCAACAAGAATCCTGGATGCTGACTTGGCATTAGCTTGTGGTGCTGACTGCCTCAAGACATGCAAGGTACTCACATTGAGTCATTGATTGTACTTGATTTCTTTTTCCCCAGTACTTAAAAAACAAGACCCTGATGCAATGTCCACTTTTCAAGCAGTCACATTTCTGATATGGAACATATTGTGTGGCCAGCAGGAGCAGGGAGGTCATTCTGCCCTGTACTCAGCATTGGTTAGGCCACACCTTGAGTCCCATGTCCAGTTCTGGGCTCCTCATGTCCTTAAGAAGGACATTGGGACACTTGAAGGTGTCCAGAGAAGGACAGCAAAGCTGGGGAGGGGTCTGGAGCACAGCCCTGTGAGGAGAGGCTGAGGGAGCTGGGGTTGCTTAGCCTGGAGAAGAGGAGGCTCAGGGGAGATCTTCTTGCTCTACAACTACCTGAAGGGAGGTTGTAGCCAGGTGGGGGTTGGTCTCTTCTCCCAGGCAAGCAGCACCAAAACAAGAGGACACAGTCTCAAGCTGCACCAGGGGAAGTTTAGGCTTGAGGTAAAGAGAAAGTTCTTCCCAAAAATAGAGATTGGCCATTGGAATGTGCTGCCCAGGGAGGTAGTGGAGTCCCTGTCCCTGAAGGTGTTCAAAAAAGGCTTGGATGTGGCACTTGGAGCCATGGTTTAGTTGTCAGGAGGTGTTAGGTATTGGGTAATAAGTTGGACTTGATGATCTCTGAGGTCTTTTCCAACCTGGTTGATTCTGTGAGTCTATGATTCTATATTGATTTTGAATTGCAGCTTTAAACTGTTCCAAACCTATGCCATGTAGATTTAAAAGTAAAATGCATCAATGCAAAAAAAAATTAAAGCACTTAAAAAATAAAAAAAGGAAGAAGACAAGAAGAGTCTTTATGGCAGCTTCCCTGCTGTGTTTACTTGGACAGTTCCTCTGCATGGTTGTTCCACCAAGACTTCAGCAGATGGAGTAATAAGCAAGCTTTAAAGACTGGTTACTAATTCCTGCACAAGTGGCTGGTTTTGTTTAATGGGTTTTTTTCTTCCCCTGTTTTCTCAGTTGAGAGATCTTTCATAAGCATTTCCCAGAAGGCTCAGAATCACAGAATTACTGAGGCTGGAAAAGACCTCTGAGGTCATCACGTCCAGACTATGACCTAACACCACCCCGTCAGCTAAACCATGCCACCAAGTGCCACATCCAAGCTTTTCTTATATGCCTCCAGTGATGGCAACTTCACCAGCTCCCTGGCCAGTCCATCCCAGTGTCTATTTCCCCTTTCTGTGAGGAAGTGCTTCCTAACATCCAACCTAAACCTCCCCTGGCACAGCTTCAGGCCATGCCCTCTTGTCATGTCACAAGTTGCCTGGGAGAAGAGCCTGACCCCACCTGACTACAACCTCCTTTTGGGAAGGAAGGCTCCTCTCTAAGTCTTCTTTTCTCCAGACTGAACACCCCCAGCTTCCTCAGCCTCTCCTCATACTAATCTTAAACCAAGATTCCCCAACAGACTGCCAGAACTAACTGTTTTCCATACATGTCACCCTGGTGGCAGACATCAGCCCTTACATTCCAGTTGGAAGCAGATGCAGCAAGAACTGTCTGTGACCCAGCTCTTGGGGCAGCTGCCCAAGGATACAGAGACAATCTTCCTTTAGCCTGCACCCATATTCCTTCTGCCATATGTTGATTTTGCCAGCATTTTGCACTTTCTTATGATCTACAGAGATTTGAAGCCCAGTTTTGTCAGCAACCTTTTGTTTCCAGCTGTAACATTTCAAAAGCATCCTACGCTGCCGAAGAATTTCCTTTCATCCAGGTGTCAGCCCCCTCTTTGTTTGATCTCCTTTGAATGAAAGCCAGCAGGTGACCACTCTAAAAGCAGAAAAATCACTTAGGAATTTGTTATTTATATCAAAGCATGCCTCAATGTGTTCAGACCACAAAGAGCACTCGAGCTGCCTAAGAAGTGAGACTATGCTCAAGGCATTTGTTGATCATTTAAAACATGAATGCTGCCACTGGTCCTTGTCTTTTGTTCCAGTGATACAGAGCTGAACTAGGATACAGCTTTTGCTCATTAACACTCCAAGAAGACAAGGGATGAAATATAAACATTGCATCAAGTAACAAATCAGCTTTCTGACTCGTGATGTTTATGGCAGAGGGCTTCATAAAGGCAACCTTGAAGTGTCTTGTCAGGGTTAGGCATTATAGAAAGAGTTGGCTTTTGTGCTTGAATTTCATGATCTATCCTCTGCCCACTACAGGCTTGTTTTTTTCCTGAGTTCTCACTGCACTTCCTTTCTTTCAAAAAGAAACCACTATCTTATGCACTCCACTGAAATGCCTTTGTGCCTGCATGCTGGGAACATCCACATCTCAGCTCCCTTTGATGATCTCTGTATTTAATTTGTGCGCTTTCCATATGCGATGCGCTAATTGGCTTTTCACAGCCTGACTTTTCAGCTCTGCATGATAGATCTTCTTGCATTCAAACCATTTTTACCCTTCTTTCCTTTCCCATTCTCCAGTTTAGTATTTTCCCTCTTTGCTAGTTCTGTGTCATCCTTTCCTCCCCCTGCCCCCTCTTTTTTTTTCTGCCAGCACTGTGTATACACAGAGCTCAAAAATACTTCAAATTAACATCTCACCCAACTCTTTTCCTAGTCTGTGAAAGCTTATCTAAAGACTAATTGGCCAAGCCTTTTGAGCTTGTTTGGGTTTGCTAGGTAGGCTCCTCTGCAGCTGTGCAGATTTACAGCACCTCTCAACCCGGCACTCCAAAGCTGTGGGCTCAAACCTGGTGTTTGGACAGTAGGTGTGCAGTTATCCATCACTTACCTTGCCATCATCGTTAGTGCTTGCTCACATATATCACCTGTCACAGGAGAAATGGTTTGCATCTGAAATAAGACAGCTGCTGATCCACAAGTAGGTTACTCAGAGTTTCAGACATGGCTCTCTTTTGTCCCTTCAATGCTGTTAACTTTGCAGCACATTCGTTTGAGCTACCAAGGATTATTCAGCCTTCCTTGCACAAGGGAGGTTGTAGCCAGGTGGGGGTTGGTCTCTTCTCCCAGGCAACCAGCACCAGAACAAGAGGACACAGTCTCAAGCTGGGCCAGGGGAGGTTTAGGTTGGATGTGAGGAAGAAGTTCTTCCCAGAGAGATTGGCCATTGGGATGTGATGCCCAGGGAGGTGGTGGAGTCACCAACCCTGGATGTGTTTAAAGGTTGTTCAGATGTGGAGCTTGGGGCTATGGTTTAGGGGTGAACCTTGCACTGTAGGGTTCTGGGTTAGACTTGGTGGTCCTGAGGGTCTTTTCCAACCTGAATGTTTCAGTGATCCTGTGGTCTCTGTGATATAAACCACTTAAGAAAACGCTTATTATGAAAACAATATCTGTTTCCTGCAAACTCTTCTTCCCTCTGTTTACCTGGGCCCCACATAGCTATTGTCACAGACATAGTGGGAAACAACTTATTTTAACTACAAATGGGTCTTGTGCTTTGGTTTTGGTTTTTTTTTTTTTCATCTAAAAGCAGACATGTAATTTCAAACAAAGGGCTCAGGAGTCTAGCACTGCTTATGTTTCTGCTTTGTTTTTAACTGACATTAAAAAGGAAACAACCAAGCACGGTAGACCTTAATGAATAAAATATCTGGAAACACTGTGAAGCACAAATATAGTGAAGCAAAGTCTGACACTTTTTGTTTCAGAAGGAAAACAGAAGAAAAGAAAGAAAAGGAGCAAAAAAGAGGCAAGATGTATTAGCATTGCTTTGAGAGGCTGGAAGAGTCTTAAGAGTCAATAAATTATCAGAAGTAGTCCACGTTTATCCAAACCTTTTGTCAGAATTAAGGTTGATATCTGCTAAGGAAAAAGGCAATACCTCAGTTCAGGGAAGTCTGTGGAAACCCAAAATAAACAGTTTTATCTTCTCCCAAAGGAATAGAATAGAATAGAATAGAATAGAATAGAATAGAATAGAATAGAATAGAATGGAATAGAACAGAACAGAATAGAATAGAATTAACCAGGTTGGAAAAGACCTTTGAGATCATCAAGTCCAACCTTATCACCCAACACCCTCTAATCAGCTAAACCATGGCATCAAGTGCCTCATCCAGTCCCTTCTTAAACACTTCAAGTGATGGTGACTCCACCACCTCCCTGGGCAGCACATTCCAATGGCCAATCTCTCTTTCTGGGAGGAATTTCTTCCTAAAATCCAGCCTAAACCTCCCTTGGTGCAGCTTGAGACTGTGTCCTCTTGTTCTGGTGCTGCGTGCCTTGGAGAAGAGTTACTAATGTATCACAGTATCACAGTATCACTAAGGTTGGAAGAGACCTCGAGGATCATTGAGTCCAACCTATCAACACAGACCTCATGACTAGACCATGGCGCCAAGTGCCACATCCAGTCTCCTCTTGAACACCTCCAGGGATGGGGACTCCACCACCTCCCTGGGCAGCACATTCCAATGATGAATGACTCGCTCAGTGAAGAACTTCCTCCTCACCTCGAGTCTAAACCTCCCCTGGCACAGCTTGAGACTGTGTCCCCTTGTTCTGGTGCTGCTTGCCTGGGAGAAGAGACCAACCCCTTCCTGGCTAAAACCACCTTTCAGGTAGTTGTAGAGGGCAATGAGGTCACCCCTGAGCCTCCTCTTCTCCAGGCTAAACAACCCCAGCTCCCTCAGCCTCTCCTCACAGGGCTGTGCTCAAGGCCTCTCCCCAGCCTTGTTGCCCTTCTCTGGACACCTTCAAGTGTTTCGATGTCCTTCTTAAACTGAGGGGCCCAGAACTGGACACAGGACTCAAGGTGTGGTCTAAACAATGCAGAGTACAGGGCAGAATGACTTCCCTGCTCCTGCTGGCCACACTATTCCTAATGCAGGCCAGGATGCCATTGGCCCTCTTGGCCACCTGGGCACACTGCTGGCTCATATTCAGGCGGCTGTCGATCAGCACCCCCAGGTCCCTCTCTGTTTGGGAGCTCTCCAGCCACTCTGACCCCAGCCTATAGCCAACCCCCACCTGGCTACAACCCTTCAGGTAGTTGTAGGTGGCAATAAGGTCTCCTCTGAGCCTCCTCTTCTCCAGGCTTAGCAACCCCAGCTCACACAGCCTCTCCTCACAGGGAGAGGCTCCAAACCCCTCCCCAGCTTTGCTGCCATTCTCATCAGAATAAGAAAACCTAACAAGCTGCAATCTTTCCCTCACTGTTAACAATAATTCCAACACTTGATGATGACTGACAGCAAATCAGGGACTCATTAGACACTGCAGAGGGAGGAGGAAAGAGTGCAAGGAAATCTCTTTGCACGTAGGTCAATGTCCCTTACTTGGCAATTTAGAGAAGATAATTTTGAGACAGCACAGTCATGAAATCAGTTTAGTTGTGCACTATTGCAAAATGATCTATATGCTCATAAAATGGGAGACTAGTGAGAGCAAAATTCAGACTCTCATGGATGCACTGGAATATATTTAATCTCTTAACATAAACATTTCTGTCTGATGCAGGGAGCTCCTTCTGCCCTGTGCTCAGCAGTGGTTAGGCCACACCTTGAGTCCGGTGTCCAGTTCTGGGCCCCTCAGTTTAGGAAAGATGTTGAGTTGCTGGAAGGTGTCCAGAGAAGGGCAATGAGGCTGGGGAGGGGTCTGGAGCACAGCCCTGTGAGGAGAGGCTGAGGGAGCTGGGGTTGCTTAGCCTGGAGAAGAGGAGGAGGCTCAGGGGAGACCTTTTTGCTCCCTACAACTACCTGTAGGGAGGTTGTAGCCAGGCGGGGTTTGGTCTCTTCTTCCAGGCAACTAACACCAGAACAAGAGGACACAGTCTCAAGCTGTGCCAGGGGAGATTTGGGCTGGATGTTAGGAAGAAGTTCTTCCCAGAAAGAGAGATTGGCCATTGGAATGTGCTGCCCAGGGAGGTGGTGGAGTCACCATCACTGGAGGTATTTAAAAAGAGCCTGGATGAGGCACTTGGTGCCATGGTTTAGTTGATCAGATGGTGTTGGGTGATAGGTTGGACTTGATGATCTCAAAGGTCTTTTCCAACCTGGTTTATTCTGTATTACTCTGAGTTGCTGGTTTGTTGGGGGGTTTTGGGGGATTTTTTTGGTTGGTTTGTTTGTTTTGGTTTTTTTTGGTGTGGTTTGTTTTTTTAGTGTGCTGAAATGATTTCAAATACAGGCCTCAGAGCCTGGATTTCACAGGGGAAGGAGACTTGGCAGTCTGTATCTCTTCTCTTACAAACCACATTGTTAAATGCACACGATGAATTAATTAGAAAATACAATAGAGAAATCCAAAGCTTGGCTGTTTGTTAGGCTCACTAGGGAGACTAATTAATATTGCTAGACACCATATCAGGATTGGTGAATAAGTGGCCAATCCAATTGGCTGGGGAAAAAATACAACAAAGGCAACTGGAAGCTAAATCTCTCTGATGGGATAAGGAGTGTGATGGCTTGAAATTGAAACACTGAAGACTGTTGGGCCATGACATATGAGTTTGACAGTGTGAATATCTATCCCACAGCTCTGGAAAGGTTATAGGATCACAGGCTCACAGAATCTCAGGGATTGGAAGGGACCTAAAGAGATCATCAAGTCCTAACCCCCTGCCAGAGCAAGACCATACAATCTATCTCAGGTCACAGAGGAACACATCCAGATGGGTCTTGAAAGTCTCCAGAGAAGGAGACTCCACATCCTGTTCCAGTGGTTCCCCAGAGGGATTGTGGAGTCTCCTTCTCTGGAGACTTTAATCATGGAGACTTTAATCAGGTTAAATCATGCCTTGAATAAAGGGACAGCAGAATGCATGCTCTGGCATTAGTCCTTCCTCCATGCTGCTGCTGCTGTTTGTCTTTCAGCACCAGCTTGAGAGTTTTGTCTCATTTGTAGTTCAGAAGCTAAAAACAGGCAACAGAAAGAAAAACATTTCTGCAAACCAGAGAGGATTGGTTTTGCATCTCATCTGCAAATCTTGGAAGAAGGCACAAAGAGCATGTCCTTGTTCTTGGAAACATCTTCCTCACGGGCCAGAACTTCTTCCCCAACACCATGCATGGCATCCTGCCCCTCAGCCTCCTGCAGGGAGCTCCCTCCCTCAAGCCTGCTCTCACTTCTGTTCCCCAAGTCCTCCAGGGTGCTGTTCAGGACCCTCCTGTTGGTTGAGCATGCTGCTGACCAGCACATCCTGGGAGAGGATTCTAGCTGCCAGTCCTGAGAAGAGAGTTAGCAGATGAACTTGTTTGGTGGAAACCAGTTTCTCTCCTCGTTTGCTGTGTAAGTGATTGCAGTGCATGGTCCTGCACGTGGGTAGGGTCAATCTAAAGCACAACTAATGCAGGCTGGGTGCTGAGTAGACTGAGAAGGAGGCTATCAGTTGACAAGAAGCTCAACATGAGCTGGTAATGGGTGCTCACAGCCCAGAAAGACAACCCTAGCATAGGCTGCATCAAAAGAAGCATGACCAGCAGGTTGAGAGAGGAGTTTCTAATCCTCTACTCTTCTCTCATGAAATCCCACCCACAGTACTGTGTCCAGCTCTGGGGCACCTAGCATAAGAAGGCATGGACCTGTTGGAGTGAGCCCAGAGGAGGGCCACAAAGACCATGAAAGCCTGGAGCACCTCTCCTCTAAGGATAGGCTGAGAAGAGTTGGAGTTCAACTTGGAGAAGAGAGGGTCTGGAGAGGCCATGGAGTAGCCTTCCAGTATGTAACGGGGGCTGCAGGAAAGCTGGGGAGGGACTTCTCACAAGAGAATGTAGTCATAGAACAAAGGATAATGGCTTTAAAGTGAAGAAAGTAGGTTTATATTAGAGGTAAGGAAGAAATCCTTCACTGTGAGGGTGGTGAGGCACTGGAACAGGTTGCCCAGAGAAGCTGTGGATGCTTAAACATTCAAGTCCAGGTTGGATGTGGCTCTGAGCAACCTCATCTAGTGAAAGGTGTCCCTGTCCATGGCAGGGGGGTTGGAACTAAATGCTCCTCAAGGCCCTTTCCAACCCAAATAACTCTATGATTCTGTGTTTGTAAAGGTCAGCATTGCTCCTCAAACCATCCAGTGGGCTGCACAACTGAGCACCACCAGTAGAGCTGCTCCTTTAACTCTGACTGCTTCCAGATGGTGCAGACTGCAGGCTGCTATATCAGCAGGGCTAATGGGATTAGAGAGCAAAAAAAAATAGCTTTCCCCACTGAAGTAAACAGAAATGACAGGCTGAATAATATGTAGCTCTTAAGGTTACATTTTAGATGGTTCAGCTGACAGAAATTTTGCCCTGTTTGTCTCAAGTCAGAATCTTTTCCACTGCCATTAAAATAACAGCTGATGTACACAATCAAGGCAAGAGCTGAAGCGAGTTACATGGTCTTAGAAGGCAATCAATTAAAAATATCTAACACAAATGTAGCTCCTTCCTTAAAATAAGCAAAATGGAATCTGTTAAACAACAACAACAAACAACAAAATCCATTTTGATATAACCATCAGTATTCAAGTGCAAAGCAAGCTGTGCTTCTCACTGCATCTCCCATTTGGTCCAACACAAGATGAGGTGTGACACACTCTCAGGGGTGTTTTTCCGCTGGACTGAGTTGGTTTGCCTTTATGCATCCATGACAGTACCACACACAATCCTTGCTGTAGAGCCTCAGAATCCTTTACCCCTTGCATTCTTTGATGTTTTATCCAATACTGCAAACAAAATGGTCTGAATCATAGAGTCATAGGATCACAGAATGGTCTGGGTTGGAAGGGACCTCCAGTCCAACCCTCTCTGCACTCAGCAGGGACATCCTCAACTAGATCAGGTTGCCCAGAGCCCTGTCCAGCCTCACCTTGAATATCTCCAGGGAAGGGGCCCCAACCACCTCCCTGGGCAACCTGTTCCAGTGCTCCACCACCCTCATGGTAAAGAACTTGTTCCTAATATCCAATCCAAATCTGCTCTTCTCTAGTATGAAGCCATTGCCCCTCATCCTGTCACTGCAGGCCATCGCAAACAGCCTCTCTCCATCCTTCTTGTATTCCCCGTCAGGTACTGTCAGGCTGCTATTAGATCTCCCTGGAGCCTTCTCTTCTCCAGGCTGAACACCCCCAGCTCCCTCAGCCTGTCCTCATAGCAGAAGTGCTCCAGCTGTCTGATCATTTTCCTGGCCCTCCTCTGGACTTCCTCTGTGTCTTTCCTATATGGCAAGGACATATCTAGGTGTCTAAAGCAGGTTGGGAAAATTGTCTTTAGCACTAACTGCTTGGATTTTGCCAGGCATTGTGCCATAGCCAAGAAAATGATCTTCTCAAGATACCTGAGGAAGTGGTGGAGTCACCACCCTTGGAGATGTTAAAAAACACCTGTAGACATGGCACTGCAGGACATGGTTTAGTGAGCATGGTGGAGTTGGGTTGACAGTTGGACTTGATGGTCTTAGAAGTCTTTTCCAACCTCTGTGAATCTATGTTCCCTATCTGAAATCACCCCAGTTCTACAAAGGTGTATCAGGGAAATATCTGTGTGCTCAGTATCTCCCATCAAATAATTGTGCACACAGAAGGTCTGAGTTTGCTTTTAAATAACCAGGAAAAAAAAAAAAAGAGAAAAAAGAACAAAAAATAATCAGGAAGTCCTTGTGTAAATCTGAGCTCCAGAAAAGGCTGCAAAAGCTGGGGAGCCTGAAGAAGAGAAGGCTCCAGGGACACCATAGAGCAGCCTTCCAAGACCTGAAGGGGACCTACGAGAAAGCTTGAGGAGAGTAGATTTAGGCTGGAGATTAGGAAGATGTTCTTTACAGCAAGGCTGGGGAGACACTGGCACAGGTTGCCCAGGGAGGCTGTGGCTGCCTTCTCCTTGGTGGTTGTCGAGGGCTAAGGGGAAGGTGTTGTGGTTTGAGCCTTAACTGAGAGTTAAAAGCTCAAATGGGGAAAAGGCTGAGAATCTCTTCCCCACTCCCCCCGCCCCCCACCTCCTCCCTCCAAACAGGGAGAGGAGAAAAAAAAAAAAGGGTAAGGAGCAAATCCACTAAGCAACAATCTGGAGTCAGCTTGGAAGTAGAGAGGCATATGATCTTTTTTCTTCAAATTATATATATAACAATAACAGGGAAAAAAAAGGTTCACAAGGGCAAGGAACAAGAATGGATGGGAGTGGGACAGAAAAGAATAATACAAAACCAGTCTTTCTCTGAGGAGGTGCAGAGGCAGCAGGGAGAAGGATCAGGTCCGGCCATGTGGCTGAGGATCAGGAGGGCAGCTGCAGTAGCTCTCATCCAGCAGAGGCAGGAGCCAAAAAGGAGACCCAACAGCTATGATGTCCTGTTTTTTATACCCTAGCTGGGCAGGGAGGGGGGAGTGGAGCAGACTCAGCTTTCCCAGGGGGGAAACGCCCTTCAGGGAGTGTAAAGTACCCGCAAGCCCTCCGCCCTGCTTTCTTCTTTTGTTTTCAGAAAAAGGTGTTAACCCACCACAGAAGGCCAGGCCTTCTCCCCCCCCCCCTCCCCCCCCCGTAAAGTAAAGGGAAAGAAAATTGAAGGGAAAAAAAACCCACAGCTGGATTAGCAAAGGGATTGTGTGCTGTATTTACAAAGCAGTTTAGGGAATACAGGTTTATATACAGGATTTACAGTATTTACAATATATACACAGAAATATACAACAAAGTAACACAGAATGAGATTGCCTTCCCCTGTCTGGAGGACCCTGTACCCCCTTCTCTCCCCTTTTTCCCTAGAGACGGTTAGAAAGAGAGAAAAAAGAGCAAATTAAAAGCAGTTATGTGTTAGAAGAGGCCTTATCTGCTCCAAGGTCAGTCTGGCCGAAAGCCCAGAAGCTGTGAGCTGCGGGAAGGAGGGGGAAAAGTGCAAGACTGAACTGAGGCAAGTCCCACTGGGAATCCAAACTTAAGGCAGTGCTTCTGCTTCTCCACCAATGAAATTAGTTTAGACCTGTCTTGTTTATAAAACATTCAGCCATGGTGTCCTTTTGTTAAAGGCACCGCCTCAAACGGTCACAGTGGTGTTCAAGGCCAAGTTGGCTGAGGCCTTGAGCAACCTGGGCCGGTGGGTGTAGTGAAGGCACATTATGCCCCAATACTGAATCTTGTCCCAGCATGTGGACAAGTTTCCCCTCCTCCAGAAGGAAGACAAAAGCCAAGGCATTAGCCAGGCTTGCACGCACCCAGCGCATGCAGTGCTCATGCTGACACCAAGTGTGGGCATAATTTTAGCTTCACGCTTTCTATAGGCTGAAGCCAGTTGTTTATGAGAGTGCCCGTTGGTCAAGCCCAGCCTCGAGGAATCTATAAGTATCACCCCAGCTGGTAAACACGTTGCCCCCTCATTCACTTTGTCTCTGTGCTTGCTCGAGAGAGTAACTCTCGAGCTGCAGCCTTTGCCATTGAGCTTATTTTTGTTAGCTTCTGTTATACATGCACGCATACTGAAAGCCTCTGCATCGTTAAGAAGCCCAGAGGGAGGACCTTCGCTGTTTCTGAGGAGCTCAGCGTTGCTACAGCCAGTCGTACCGACCGGGAGAGCCCATCATGCCACCAGAGGACTGGACCAACCCCCGAGGGTAAGATTTGCCCAGTTTCCGGGGAGAAGGGACTTGATCGATACCGAGTCCACATATGCCTAGCCCCCCGTAGCGGGAGAGGAGCTGCTGAGTGCCCCTCTGAGCCCTGTGAACCTCAGGGAAGACTAAAACATTGTTCATGCCTATACTGCACCGAACCCGGGACCACTCTGAGAGTCCCGCTGCTCCTTTAAGCTCAGTAAATGAGAATCTGCCACCTAACACAACTGCATTCTCTCCCCGAGGCTGTTTGCATCAGCCCCGAGAATCGCCGTGATTGGGCCGACCCCCATAGCTTTGCCTGCTGCCGTGTCGTCTGAGCCCACCTACCAGCCACCGTCGTTCTGCCCTGCCATGCGAGTCGACTTTGAGGACCGATCCCACGGGCCGACCCCGACCAGGACCGATCCCTGTTGTCTGGAGGGAATAGAATATCTTCCACGTGCTTTCCATGCACTAGCACTCAGTTCAAAGTATCCGCGTCTAGCAGAGTAAGCGCTGATGCATAGAAAGATTGTAATATTGCTGTGTATAGCCAGGAGCCGCCCGCGTCCCGCCGAGTTGCCGTCTAGTGGCCAAGCGGCAGAACCGCACCCTTCATTATATAAATATAGAGATAGTCTGTAACTAGTTCAATTAAGTTATAATCATAACACTAAGCCACTTGTGGAATCTATTTCACGAACGTGCACTAGAACATGTATATAAGTTGGTGATTCATCGGTTATTAATAGTTTGATAATTAATAAAAATAATCTTTTTAATAATTAATATTTCATATTTATAAATTTAATAACCTCTTCACCACAGTGGGAGGTGTCCCTGCCCACGGCAGGGGGCTTGGAACTGGGTGGTCTTTAAGGTCCCTTCCAACCCAAGCCATCCTATAATTTTACGGCTTTCAAACTTAGAAGTATCAAATGTTCTCAGAAACTTTCTGCATGGATGGTAGCTCTGTGTGTGTGTGTGTATGTGTGTGTGTGTGTGTGTGTGTGTGGAGGGGTGTTGTGGCTTTTTCTTTTTGTTTTTTAAAAGGTACTATTCTGATGGATTTTGCACAGAAACATTTTGTTCCCAAAGTATCTCATAGAAAGTAACCTCATTATTTTTAACTGGTGTTTTTTTTTCCCTCCCTTTTCTTTTGCTGTTGTGAAGGATCTTGCTAAAAGTTATTGCTAAACAGGGCAAGAATTATAAAGCTATTTCAGTGGAAAGTTTGGCTGGGAAAGTACTTTTCTGTTCCAAGAAGTGGAAAGCAAGATCCACTTTTATTCTGTGAAATAAAAAGGCGAAGCTTACTGTAAGACTTCAGCCTTTTTTTTTTTTTCCTTCTTCTTTTATTTCTTTTTTTTTTTTTTTTTTTTTCATAGTTGTAGAAGAAGCACTTAAAAAGTTATAATGAACCTTGGAGCTTTGAACAATTTCAACCAAATGTCATTTGCTTCAGGACAGACTCTGCCCTCGCTTACGACTGGGTAAAGCCTGCTGCAGGCTTTCAGTGAAATCGTTTCTAATGATTTCAATTCCCAGTGATTGATGCTGGGGAAGGCTAACAGCTGATAGCATGACTAAAGAAATGGAAACCCAAATGACACCTTGGATACAGGTTTTTATATGAGAGAGCACTGTGCCATTTCACAGTATCACCAAGGTTGGAAGAGACCTCAAAGATCATCGAGTCCAACCTGTTACCACAAACCTCATGACTAGACCATGGCACCAAGTGCCACGTCCAATCCCCTCTTGAACACCTCCAGGGATGGGGACTCCACCACCTCCCTGGGCAGCACATTCCAATGACGAATGACTCTCTTGGTGAAGAACTTTCTCCTCACCTCCAGCCAAAACTACCCCTGGTGCAGCTTGAGGCTGTGTCCTCTTGTTCGGGTGCTGGTTGCCTCGGCGAAGAGACCAACCCCCACCTGGCTCCTCCATTTTTTTAACAGGTTGGTGTAGATGTGAAGGCCAAATTAAATCATAGAATCAACCAGGTTGGAAAAGACCTCAGAGATCATCAAGTCCAACCTATCACCCAACACCATCTCATCAACTAAACCGTGGCACCAAGTGCCTCATCCAGGCTCTTTCTGAGCAACTCCAGGGCTGGTAACTCTATCACCACCCAGGGCAGCACATTCCAGTGGCCAATCTCTCTATTTGGGAAGAACTTTCTCCTCGTGTCCAGTCTAAACCTCCCCTGATGCAGCTTGAGACTGTGTCCTCTTGTTCTGGTGCTGGTTGTCTGGGAGAAGAGACCAACCCCCCACCTGGCTACAACTTCCCTTTAGGGAGTTGTAGAGAGCAATAAGGTCTCCCCTGAGCCTCTTCTTCTCCAGGCTAAGCAACCCCAGCTCCCTCAGCCTCTCCTCATAGGGCTTGTGCTCAAGGCCTCTCCCCAGCCTCGTTCCCCTTCCCTGAACACATTCAAGTATCTCAATGTCTTCTTAAACTGAGGGGCCCAGAACTGGACACAGTACTCAAGGTGTGGCCTGACCAGTATTGAGTACAGGGGCACAATGACTTCCCTGCTCCTGCTGGCCACACTATTCCTGATGCAGGCCAGGATGCCATTGGCCCTCTTGGCCACCTGGGCACACTGCAGGCTCATGTTCAGCCTACCATCAACCAGTACCCCCAGGTCCCTCTCTGTTTGGGAGCTCTCCAGCCACTCTGACCCCAGCCTGTAGCTCTGCATGGGGTTGTTGTGGCCAAAGTGCAGCACCCAGCACTTGGACTCGTTAAATGCCGTCATGTTTGACTCTGTCCATCTGTCCAGCTTGTCAAGGTCCCTCTGCAAAAATTGCAGCAGTGTGTCTGCCCTGCCAAACACATTTGTTCTTTTGAAACTGCTTTCCCAGTAGCAATGGTGTTCTTTCTCTTCTTCTGTAGGAAATGGCTGCTTTAGAAGGCAATGAGGTGTGTTAGCAACGACTTTGTAAACACTTGCTCCTCTAAGCAACAGTTCCTCCTCTTTATTGGGAAAAATAGGGAAGAGGTGGAGATCTGTGTGAAGTTATTCACAGAATCACAGAATTTCACAGAATTCCAGGGGCTGGAAGGGACCTCAAATGCTCATCCAGTCCAACCCCCCTGCCAGAGCAGGATTAACCAGAGTAGATCACAGAGGAACATATCCAGTGAGTTTTGAATACCCCCAGAGAGGGAGACTCCACAACCCCCCTCGGCAGCCTGTTCCAGGGCTCTGTCACACTCACAGGAGAAAAATTCTTTCTCATAATTACATGAAACCTTCTATGCCTCAACTTCCACCATTGCCCCTTGTGTTGTCATTGGGCATCACCCAGCAGAGCCTGGCTCCATCCTCTTGGCACTCACCCTGCACATCTTTGTAAACATTGATGAGGTTGCTTTTGTTGCTACTGCTGCCTCCGTGCCAGGCAGTCACGCTCCAGCTTATGGCATCACCCTCATCATAGAATCAACCAGGTTGGAAAAGACCTCAGAGATCATCAAGTCCATCCTATTACCTAACACCTCCTGATAACTAAACCATGGCTCCAAGTGCCACATCCAAACCTTTTTTGAACACTTCCAGGGACAGTGACTCCACCACCTCCCTGGGCAGCGCATTCCAAGGGCCAATCTCTCTTTCCGGGAAGAACTTTCTCCTCACCTCCAGCCTAAATCTCCCCTGGCACAGCTTGAGACTGTGTCCTCTTGTTCTGGTGCTGCTTGCCTGGGAGAAGAGACCAACCCCCACCTGGCTACAACTTCCCTTCAGGTAGTTGTAGATGGCAAGAAGGTCTCCCCTGAGCCTTCTCTTCTCCAGGCTGAACACCCCTAGCTCCCTCAAGCCTCACCCCATGGTGTGAGGAATAGGGGTGATGAACCTCTCTAATTGTGAGGCACTCTAATAGACTCCCTGGGGAGCCATTACACACTAGGGCTGCTGTTTGGTGAATCTCCTCCTGGGTTCTGATCACCCCCACTTTTCCTCACAATGAGGCCTTTCATCTTAAGCTCTGCTAGTGCTTTGCAAACATCCATTGCATTTCACAACAGTCAAGCGAATGGAACCGCTCTCTGGTATCCAGTTATAACTTGCATGGCAGAGGTATGTCAGGGCCAGATGCTGTTGTCATAGGGACATGTGGGACCAGAGGTTCATAACCACTCCTGCTGTGCCATGTAACCAGCTAGAAACCATCTCTCCCTTTGGAGAGGATCCCATTCCTGCCAGATTACAAAGCATGTCTGCTGTGTTGCTAATTCTAGGCACTTGCTTGGGCCTAGCAAACACTAGTCTTTTAATGAGCTAGTCCTGCTTAGACTGGAGTTCCAGTTTTGGTGGGACTATGATTTAAAGGGTATTGCTCAACCCACTGCAGCTTGCCAGGGTACTCAGTACCAGCAAGCAAAGAGAAAAATGCAGATGCTATGTGCACGTAGTGCATGAAGAACTTTGTAATGTATGATTGTAAGGAGAGATGAGAGGGATCTAATACACCCGGCTTGAAGGTGGGCTCCCTGATGTTCGAGGTTCTGAAAAGCTGTTTGCTCTGTGTTTCCTCTTTGGTGTGGCTGGGTAAAAGGCAGGGAGCTTGTGCTCCAGACATTCACGTACAAAGAGCAGTCAGATCAATATCAATCTCCGCAGCCTGGTGCTGTTACAAAGGCACACAAGCACAGGCTGGCTGTTGTTCAGCTGTAGTTTGTGCCTGCAAGAGGGATCAAAGTGAGCTGAATACTGTGGCAGCTCCACCAGAGATGCAGAGGGCAGCTGAGACAATGGGCTTGGCAAGGTGTAAATGGGGATGAAGAATGGTGTTCTCTTAAATGCTCTCTGAAATGGGGTGGGGGAGCTGCTTTTCCAGTGTGGTGTTGGATAAGTTTGTGGACTTGCAGCGTCCAGTTCTGGAGCCCCTATTACAAGAGGGATCTGGAGGTGCTGGAAGGTGTCCAGAGAAGGGCCACGAGGATGATCAGAGGGCTGGAGCACCTCTCCTATGAGGACAGACTGAAGGAGTTGGGGCTGTTCAGTCTGCAGAAGAGAAGGCTCCCAGGTGACCTCATTGTGGCCTTCCAGTATCTGAAGGGGGCCTACAGGAAGGCTGGGGAAGGACTTCTCAGGATCTCAGGTAGTGATAGGACTAGGGGGAATGGAATGAAGCTGGAGGTGGGGAGATTCAGGCTGGAGGTGAGGAGGAAGTTCTTCCCCATGAGAGTGGTGAAGCCCTGGAATGGGTTGTCCAGGGAGGTGGTCGAGGCCCCGTCCCTGGAGGTGTTTAAGCCCAGGCTGGCTGAGGCTCTGCCCAGCCTGATCTAGTGTGGGGTGTCCCTGCCCATGGCAGGGGGGTTGGAACTAGCTGATCCTTGTGGTCCCTTCCAACCCTGGATGATACTGTGATACTATGATACTATGAACTACAGTAAGGCACTGAGGAAAGCCTCCCGAAGGAAAAATCATTTTAGCCAAGAGTTTTGAAAAGGCCCAGAAACAGTGATCAGCTTTCAGAGTTTCCCCAGTTTTTAAAACAAAAATATGACTACAAAGATGTCAGTTTTATCACTTGATGGACTGCATGTCTGTTTGGGTACAGGGAATCTGAGGGGGAGCTTTATTTCCTCAGGGTGCTTTTGGACTATGTCTCTGTTTCCTGCCTTGTTCAGGCGTGCAGCAGTTTTGCTTGCCCAGTAATACCACGATGCAAAAGCAGGTCCTGAACTCTTTCACAGAACTCCACCTTTACAGCATTTTCCCCTGTTTGAGGCTGTTTTTACTAGGCATCAGACAGTGCTTATGACCACTCAAAAGGAATCCATCTGTAGCTTTCCTCTCTGTTGCCTTGACCCTCAGTTTCCATTTCTTTTTGTAATTCTAAATAGTTCTTACCAGTCAAGCTGTGCTACTCTCCCATGAAATGTTGTCTTGACTACAGTAAGCACAAAAGATGCACTCCAGACCACAGCTCTGGTATTTCTTGCAGCTTCATGCCCTCTTTGGCAGCAGGTCTGCTTAGATTTCTGCCATTGATTGCTGGTGAGGTAGATAATGGACTTCTTGAACTCCAATAGGCAATTTTATGCTGCAAAGGACTTGCATTGATCACAGGCTACCAAAGTTAGGGCAGAGGCATCCACTCTTCTATTTCATATAGTATGTGCTCTTTAAAAGAATGTATTTTTTTGGCCATTGTTATAAATTCATTGTTTTAAGAAAACTCTGGTTGTGCAAAAATCAGCTCTGAGGGAATTAATTCTTTTGTCTGCTTGGTATTTTGCTGTTTCAACTTTTAGCTTTAGAGCTTCTTCTTGGTAAAGACAGAATTAATTCATGCAGTGGTTTAATCTTGTTACTTCTGGAATTATTGCAAATCACAGAAACATTCAGGTTGGAAGAGACCCTCAGGATCACCAAGCCCAACCCAGAACCCTACTCTACAAGCATCACCCCTAAACCATTGCCCCAAGCAAGCACCACATCCAAACCACCTTTAAACACATCCAGGCTTGGGGACTCCACCACCTCCCTGGGCAGCCCATTCCAATGCCTGACCACGCTTGCTGGGAAAAAATGTTTCCTAATGTCCAGTCTACAGCTACCCAGTGGCAGCTTGAGGCCATTCCTTTTTGTTCTGTCACTAATTACCTGTGAAAAGAGACCAGCACCAACCTCTCCACAATCTCCTTTCAGGTAGTTGTACAGAGCCATGAGGTCTCCCCTCAGCCTTTTCTTTTCCACACTAACCATCCCCAGCTCCTTCAGTTGCTCTTCATCAGATTTCTTCTCCAGGCCCTTCACAGCTTCCTTGCCCTCCTCTGCCCTGGCTCCAGCACCTCCACATCTCTCTTGTATTGAGCTGCCCAAAATTGGACACAATACTAGAGGTGTGACCTCACCAGAGCTGAGTACAAGGGGACAATCTCCTCCCTGCTCCTGCTGGACTTGGATTCAGCCCTTCATAAAGCTGTGGCCTTTAGGGCTGTTTTTAGATTGTATTCTGGTTGTGTAGAAATACTTTAAAAGTAAGCCAGATACAACTATTTTTCTTTGCCAGGCACTGGGTGTGACTTACTGTGTTCACAGCATCAATGTGTATTTAGGCATATTTCAGGGTTCAATAGCCTAGCTAGTATTTAGATCTCATGGTATTACAGCAAAAAGACCCATAAAGAAACCTGTGTAAGCCAAACAGTCCACATAAGCTTGAGATATAAATAAGAGATGAAGGTGGAAATAAGTCAGCTTTGAAATATTTCTTCAGGCAGCCCCATAAAGGGTTGGGTGAGATTGAATCAAATGAAGAAATCTGGAAACACAAACCAACCTCTCAAAATCCTCCTCACCTCAATAGCTCTCCTGCTTTTGCAAGGTAATGTGGTTGTGGTGGGTTGAAATTACTCCCCCAAAATAAAATTGCCAGACTGGCTCCGGTGGAAGGCAAATGAAGCTACATTTACAAGCACACTAAAACCCCAGAAACTCCAGGCCAGTCAGCCTGACCTCAGTGCCAGGGAAAGTGATGGAGCAGATTATCCTGGTGGCAATCACTGCGCACCTGAAGGATGGCCAAGGGCTCAGGTCCAGCCAACATGGATTTAGGAAGGGCAGGTCCTGCCTCTCCAACCTGATCTCCTTCTATGATCAGGTGACCCGTCTGGTGGACATGGGCAGGCTGTGGATGTGGTCTACCTGGACTTCAGCAAGGCCTTTGACACCGTCCCCCACAGCAAACTCCTGGCTAAGCTGTCAGCTCGGGGCTTGGACCTCAACACTCTGTGCTGGGTTAGGAACTGGCTGGAGGGCCGAGCCCAGAGAGTGGTGGTGAATGGTGCCACATCCAGCTGGCAACCAGGCACCAGTGGCGTCCCCCAGGGATCAGTGCTGGGCCCCATCCTCTTTAACATCTTCATTGATGATCTGGATGAGGGGGTTGAGTCAGTCATCAGCACATTTACAGATGACGCCAAGTTAGAAGCAGATGTTGGTCAGTTAGAGGGCAGAAAGGCTCTGCAGAGGGACCTCGACCGACTGGACAGATGGGCAGAGTCTAATGGGATGGCATTCAACAAGTCCAAGTGCCGAGTGCTGCACTTTGGCTACGGCAATCCCATGCAGAGCTACAGGCTGGGGTCAGAGTGGCTGGAGAGCTCCCAGAGAGGGACCTGGGGGTACTGATTGACAGCTGCCTAAACATGAGCCAGCAGTGTGCCCAGGTGGCCAAGAAGGCCAATGGCATCCTGGCCTGCATTAGGAATAGTGTGGCCAGCAGGAGCAGGGAAGTCATTGTGCCCCTGTACTCTGCTTTGGTTAGGCTGCACCTTGAGTCCTGTGTCCAGTTCTGGGCCCCTCAGTTTAAGAAGGACATCGAAACACTTGAACGTGTCCAGAGAAGGGCAACAAGGCTGGGGAGAGGCCTTGAGCACAGCCCTGTGAGGAGAGGCTGAGGGAGCTGGGGTTGTTTAGCCTGGAGAAGAGGAGACTCAGGGGAGACCTTATTGCTTTCTACAGCTACCTGAAAGGTGGTTGTAGCCGGGAAGGGGTTGGTCTCTTCTCCCAGGCAACCAGCACCAGAACAAGAGGACACAGTCTCAAGCTGCATCAGGGGAGGTTTAGGCTCGAGGTGAGGAGGAAGTTCTTCACCGAGCAAGTTGTTCGTCACTGGAATGTGCTGCCCAGGGAGGTGGTGGAGTCACCATCCCTGGAGGTGTTGAAGAGGAGATTGGACGTGGCACTTGGTGCCATGGTCTAGTCATGAGGTCTGTGGTGACAGATTGGACTCGATGATCTTTGAGGTCTCTTCCAACCTTTGTGATACTGTGATACTGTGATCTTGCAATATGGAATGCAATGAATGTGTAGAGAATGTACAATAGTGACAGTTTATAAACAGCACATGAACCCCCCTGCACAAAACCCGGGTGGCTATCAACAGCATCCCACTCCCTGCTCCCTTCCTCCACTCTATATGAGAGAAAAGAGAAGAGCAGAGGGTAGCTTTTCTACTTTTTCTCCTCCATCTGTGGAAAATTCTCCTAGCCACAGCCTAAAACTACCACAGTGGTCTTAGGGAGAATTCAGACCTGGAGTTCTGCTAGGAGCATTTGCAGCACTCTCTTAGAATGGAAAGCAGACTTAATTGTTTTCCTTACAGAGGTTCTTTCTCCCTAAGAGAGGCAGTGCAAGGTAAAATTGCAGAATGAGTAGGTTGTTTTAATTCTCACATCCATCCATTACTAAATGGCCTTTAATTTCCTTTTTCGTTGGGTGGTTTTGTTTTTCATGTTCTTGAGCTCTTTCTAGCTGTGTTTTCTCAGTGCTCATGGCTTTCCAATGAAGGATAAAGGGCAGCTCACTATGAAATTCTCTTGTCTTTTTCTTGATCTCTATCACTATAAAAAGAATCTAGTAAGGGAGTAGTCTTGGGAGGTGTGCAGTAAACAGTAGGCTTGTTTTCATCAAAAGGAAATTAAGATTTTAATGCTGCTGGATGAGAAACTCAACAGGAGCCAGCAGGGAGCACTTGCAGCCCAGAAAGCCAACCAGAGCCTGGGCTGCAGCAAGAGAAGTGTGGCCAGCAGGGTGAGGAAGGTGATTCTCCCCCTCTGCTCCACTCTGGTGAGACCCCAGCTGGAGCACTGTGTCCAGTTCTGGAGCCTGTGTTACAGGAAGGATCTGGAGGTGCTGGAAGGTGTCCAGAGAAGGGCCATGAGGATGATCAGAGGGCTGGAGCTGCTCTGCTATGAGGACAGCCTGAAGGAGTTGGGGTTGTTCAGTCTGCAGAAGAGAAGGCTCCAAGGTGACCTAATTGTGGCCTTCCAGTATCTGAAGGGGGCTCCAAGAAAGCTGGGGAGGGACTTTTGAGAGTGTCAGGGAGTGATAGGACTGGGGGGGAATGAAGTAAAACTAGAAATGGGTAGATTGAGATTGGATGTTAGGAAGAAGTTGTTCCCCATGAGGGTGGTGAGAGACTGGCACAGGTTGCCCAGGGAGGTGGTGGAAGCCTCATGCCTGGAGGTTTTTGCAGCCAGTCTGGAAGTGGCTGTGAGCATCCTGCTCTAGTGTGAGGTATCCCTAGCCATGGCAGGTGAGTTGGAACTGGATGATCCTTGAGGTCCCTTCCAACCCTAACAATTCTATGAATATACAACCTTAATACTGCCAGAAGTGCATGGTGATGTACTTGTGTGCAGGCAACTAAGTCTTCAATGGATCTAGCCCAAGTGACCTTATGTTTTACAGCAACTGATAATTAATTGTCTACAATTAAATACACTTAAGGGTTGCACTGCTGTTGGTGAATGGCTTTCTGGAGGCTTGGAAAAAAAAATCAAATCATCTCTTAAGAGGACTAACATTCTCCAAGAGAATGCCAGCTCTGCAGACGTCTGGACCTGTGTCAGAACTGGAGAGTCTAAGGTTTGCTAGTTGATGCTGGGATGTAGTTTGAAATGATGAATCTTCTTTACAGACAGATTGATCAATTCTCTTACAGGGTCTAATGAGTTCACTGAACTGTTTTAGTCCCTGGAAAACGGTGATGCAAGGAGCTTCTTCTATAAATAAGGCTAACATCTGTGCTTGCATTACTTGGGGGGGGAAAAAACCCACAATTCAGGGCTGTTAATGCTTTGAATCACTGACTGGAATGGGAAGAAAAATCTACCCCTTAATAGCATGTCCATGCTATGCTGCAATTAAGTGCATTACCCTTGCTCTGATGAAATGCAATTCAGGCTTGTATTTAAATAATAATAATATAGTCAGACAAAATTAATAACAGACATAGATCCAAACCACTTTCTGGGTTCTGAACTGTTCAAAGCAGCACAATTCTGTTGATATTTGGAGCAATTCACAGCCCTGTGCACTATGCCTCCATGCTGTGTTTAGGGTACTGGTAATTACAGCAATTAAGGCCATAGGTGTTAATGAGTTAGATGGGCTCCAAAGCCTGTATGCCTTTGTGACCTCCTCATGCTTTTGGAAATGTGAATAGTTGGTTCATGCCTTCTTCAGGATGTTGTATTGCAGATTGAAGGCAGGCTGGGTGGGGATTTGAGCAGCCTGGTCTAGTGGAAGATGTCCCCGCCCATGGCAGGGAGTTGGAACGAGATGATTTTAAGGTCCCTTCCAACCCAAACCACTCTATGGTATGTTATAAAGTATTATGGTATGACAGTCTTGTTAGTCTCTGGATGGATCACAGGATGTTAGGGGTTGGAATTGACCTCTGGAGATCTTCAAGCCCAACCCTCCTGCCAGAGCAGGACCATAGAATCTAGCACAGGTTGCACAGGAACACATCCAGACAGGGCTGGAAAGGCTCCAGAGAAGGAGACTCCACACCCTTTCTGGGCAGCCTGTTCCAGTGCTGTAAGCTTTACAGTAAGGAAGTATTTCCTCATGTTGAAGTGGAACCTCTTGTGGATGACCTTGCTTTGTGCTGCCATTCGATTTGGAATGCCTCACTAATGAGGACAAAACTATATCCCCTCCTTTCTCTATACCAAATACAGTGATCTGAATGCTTTGTTGTCCTTAGTAGGCTGCTGCTGGTTGTTGTGTGTTTTGATATATATATATATGTATATATGTTTTTGGGGTGTTTTTTTAAGGTAAGGACCACACATTTATGTGTATTATACATTTATGTGTATTATGATAGTGGCTATAACTCTGGGTGCCTCTATTTTTAATCTTCAAAGGTGTGGTTAAATGGAAGGACGGCAGGCTTCTGACCATGAGACAAACCAGCTTTATCTCTTGAAATAATTATCAGGAGACTGTAGAAACACTGAAAACAAATTTAATAGAGGAGGAACTCCAGATGGTGGAAGGTAGAATCATGCACTCAGAACATTCCTCACTATAATTGCAGTCCCATGCATGGAGACTCGTGCGGATGCTTTGGGCAAGCTGCAGATGACATCCACCACACTCTGCTAGGAGGCACAATATCCACAGGGTTTTATTGTCACAGAAAAACAGCATAATGACTACTGGAGAAAACTAATTGCTGACAGTTTCTGAGCTGGCCTTGCTGCACACTCCATTTGTTCTGCCCTGTAGATCCCTGTTTCAAAACATTTAATGTGTACGGGCAGATAGAAACATCGCTCTGGTCTCCGTGGCATTTATGGACAATTTTCCTTAAAGGGCTCCAAGCTTCCTTTGTCTATAGAGGTGCTTAGTTGGCAATGGAATTCTTTCAAAGGTTCAGTTTCTATTCAGCTCCTAGATTGTGCAGATAAGGGTCCAGATAAAGTGAACTGATGAGAAGGGCTTTAAATAACGTGCTTAAATAACTGCATTGGTGTTACTCAGTCTAGAGAAGAGAAGGCTCTGAGGAGGCCTTATTGTGGCCTTCCAGTATCTGAAGGGGGCTACAAGAAAGCTGGGGAGGGACTTTTGAGGGTGTCAGGGAGTGATAGGACTGGGGGGGAACGAAGTAAAACTAGAAATGAGTAGAGATTGAGATTGGATGTTAGGAAGAAGTTCTTCCCCATGAGGGTGGTGAGAGACTGGCACAGGTTGCCCAGGGAAGTGGTGGAAGCCTCATCCCTGGAGGCAAATAGAATAGAATTAACCAGGTTGGAAAAGACCTTCAGGATCGAGTCCAATGTATCACCCAACACCATCTAATCAACTAAACCATGACACCAAGTGCCTCAGCCAGGCTCTTTTCAAACACTTCCAATGATGGGGACTCCACCACCTCCCTGGGCAGCACATTCCAATGGCCAATCTCTCTTTCTATGAAGAATTTCTTCCTAACATCCAGCTTAAACCTCCCCTGGCACAGCTTCAGACTGTGTCCTCTTGTTCTGGTGCTGCTTGCCTGAGAGAAGAGACCAAGACCCACCTGGCTACAACCTCCTTTCAGGTAGTTGTAGACAGCAATGAGGTCTCCCCTGAGCTTCCTCTTCTCCAGGCTAAGCAACCCCAGCTCCCTCAGCCTCTCCTCACAGGGCTGTGTTCCAGACCCCTCCCCAGCCTCATTGCCCTTCTCTGGACACCTTCCAGCATCTCAACAGCTTTCTTAAACTGAGGGGCCCAGAACTGAACACAGGACTCAAGGTGTGGCCTAAACAGTGCTGAGCACAGGGCAGAATGACTTCCCTGCTCCTGCTGGCCACACTACTCCTCATGCAGGCCAGGATGCCATTGGCCTTCTTGGCCACCTGGGCACACTGCTGGCTCATGTTCAGCCTACTATCAACCAGTACCCCCACGTCTCTTTCTGCCTGGCTGCAACTGTGCATGAAGCAATTGGAATGGAGTCCAGGCAGTGCCTCCTGGGATCGGTAGAGTGCTGCCAGGGCTTAGGGAAGGAAAAGCTTTGGCTCAGTAGGATTGGGAAGAGATGAGAGTCTTCAAAGTTGGGTGGCTGCATAGGTGTGATGATTGATGATACAATAAATCTCTCAAGCTCAATGAATTATAATCACAGAATGGTTTGGGTTGGAAGGGATCTTGAAAGGTCATCTAGTCCCACATCTCCTGCCATGAGCAGGGACATCTGGAACTTGCTCAGGTTGCTCAAAGCCACTCCAACCTGACTTTGAATGCTTCCAGAAATGAGGCATCTGTAACATCTCTGGGCAACCTGTGCCAGTGTTCTAGCAAATAATCCTAACTGTGTGTATTTGCTCCTTTAAATGAAATACAGCCTGAAAAAAATAACAGTAATAACAAGAAGTTTAGACCTTGGAGAAATGTTTTGTTTGCAGCATTAGTATAGAGGCCCCCCCCCCCCAAAAAAAAAAGTACCAGGGGAGCATTTCCAACACAAATTTGACAAAAGAATGAGTGAGGATTACAGGACTCAAACTATTCAACCCCCTCTTGGCACCTGCTCTAATCCATCAGAGCTCTGGGAAAGTCAAATGTATAAGCAGCTTCTGGAACAAAACAATCACTATGGCTTTCAGTCCCTATATTAAAGTTGTATGTGCCTAGTTGCAGGGAGAGAAAAATACCACAAAAAGCCTGGGAACTGTTACAGAGCAATCTGCTGGCTGATTTAAGCAGCTCACTCACGTCTGTGGGACGGGAGCATTTTAGTGCTGAAAATTGATTTCTGGACAAAACTGGGATCAAAGAGCCAGAAATTGGAACTCAAAACATGTTTCCTCCAGCAGCCAGGCTTCAGACAACTGTATGGTGGGAAGGCTTAGCAGCAGGTTGAGCTGTGGTTTGGTGGTACAATAAGCCTGGCTTTGCAGTCAGTTGGTGGAGGATCAAAAATGCTGTGAGTGTGTGACACACAGCCCTGATCAGAGAGAACTTGCTGTAAAGGCTGAAGTTCCATTTGAAGAAATGTTTATGGATTAGCTTTGTGCAGGAAGGTTTGATGGCACATCAGGAGCTTTGTCAGTGGGCATGGATTCACTAGCATGTGGCATGAAATTCAGGCTGTGCTCTCTGATTAATCAGAAATGAAATTATGTGGCAGTGTTTGTACAGCTGATGATTCAGTAGTGCCCTGGCCATGGTATGAATCACTGTGGAGAAATATCCTAAATCCAAACCCTTAAGAACCATGGATCAAGAATCTCTACTTCCTGCATGATAGCAGAGAGATACAAGATCACAGGATGTTAGGGGTTGGAAGGAACCTCTGGAGATCATAAAGTCCAAGAGCAGCACCATAGAATCCAGCACAGGTCACACAGGAACACATCCAGACAGGGATGAAAAGTCTCCCTCCAAAGGAGGAGACTCCACAACCTCTCTGGGCAGCCTGCTCCAGTGCTCTGTGACCCTCACAGTGAAGAAGTTCCTCCTCATGTTGAGGTGGAACCTCCTGTGCTGGAGTTTATATCCATTGCCCCTTGTCCTATCCCAGGGTGCAAGTGAGCAGAGCCTGTCCCTGACCCTTCCTTCCTGACCCCTCAGCCCTCAGATATTGATAGACATTGATCAGATCTCCTTTCAGTCTTCTCTTCTCCAGACTAACCAGCCCCAGGGCTCTCAGCCTCTCCTCATAGGGCAGTGCTCCAGTCCCTTCAGCATGCTTGTAGCCCTCCCTTGGACACTCTCCAGCAGCTCCCTGTCCCTCTTGAAATGGGGAACCCAGAACTGGACACAATATTCTAGGTGAGGTTTCACCAGGGCAGGGCAGAGGGGGAAGAGAACTTCCCTTGGTCAGTGCAAACAAAATTGGAGCAAACCTATATTCCATCTCTGCTCATCTCTCCTAGCCTTCAAGAATTAAGGATGTGGTCCAGTCACAGGTATGAGTCAAGCATGAACACTCTTCTGTGATGGTAATATTAAGCAAATTTGCCTGCTTAATGGAGGAGCTGCCTGCTCTTTGCAGCAAGAAAAACATTGGTTAAGGAAGGAAAGCAAAGACTGATGGGTGGAAGAAAAGATACCTCTAATCATTTTGCCTGTTCAATACAATTATGTGCTTTGGTCAGTTGAATAAAGTGAGAGTAGTGAGATGTGTCTGGTCTTTGACCTATTAGTTCATCATCCTGAGTTATTGAATGGGTGCAAGGAAAATGTCAGGAGATGAAAAGTAATTTTTAATCCCAGGCTTTGTCATTATTTTTTAAATAGATGAATGAAATCTGTGGGTGGTGAAAAACAGCCCACTGCAGAAGGACTAGCAAGTGTAATGGGTACTTGTTTGCCTTTGACTCCTATAAATCAAGAAATGAAAGAAATTCATCAGGCTCTAATGACAACACTTCCAAAATGACAGAAATTTCCCTGCTGCAAGAGCCAGAGAGGAGAATTTGTTTGGTTCTCTCATCTTCTTTTAGAATCACAGAATTGTCAGGGTTGGAAGGGACCTCAAGGATCATCCAGTTCCAACCCCCCTGCCATGGGCAGGGACACCTCACACTACAGCAGGTTGCTCACAGACACATCCAGCCTGGCTGCAAAAACCTCCAGGGATGAGGCTTCCACCACCTCCCTGGGCAACCTGTGCCAGTGTCTCACCACCTTCATGGGGAACAACTTCTTCCTAACATCCAATACAATCTACCCATTTCTAGCTTTGCTCCATTCCCCCAAGTCCTATCCCTCCCTGACACTCTCAAAAGTCCCTCCCCAGCTTTCTTGTAGCCCCCTGCAGACACTGGAAGGTCACACATTGGTCTCCTGGGAGCCTTCTCTTCTCCAGCCTGAACAGCCCCAACACCCTCAGTCTGTCCTCATAGGAGAGCAGCTCCAGCCCTCTACTCATCCTCATGGCCCTTCTCTGGACACCTTTCAGCACTTCCAGATCCTTCCTGTAATAGAGGCTCCAGAACTGGACACAGTGCTCCAGGTGGGGTCTCACCAGAGTGGAGTACAGAGAGAGAATCACCTCCCTGGCCCTGCTGGCTGTGCTTCTCTTGATGCAGTCCAGGATGTGATTTGCTTTCTGGGCTGCAAGTGCTCACTGCTGGCTCCTGTTGAGCTGCTCATCCACCAGCACCCCAAGGCCCTGTTCTTCAGGACTGCTCTCAAGCCCGTCCCTGCCCAGCCTGTATCAGTGCCTGGGATTGCCCTGACCCAGCAGCAGGACCTTGCATTTTCTAAAAATATCTCTTACTCACAGCCAAGATCATAACTCCTCTTGCTCCTCTGGCTTTTTGTTTTGCCTCTCTCCAGTCCTTGTTATGTCTTATGACTATACCACGGCAAAATGTTAATCAGACAGAGGCTGATCTCTGGCAACCTTGTGTGCATTTAATTTCCTGTGCCCCATTGATGAGCTTTCATTATTGCAGATGCTTTTGTTTGTTTTTAATGTGGTTTCTTAAAGAAACTGAGTTTAGTGCAGATGACAGGTTCCAGTATGTCTGCTTACAGCATAAAAATAGGGTCAAATGTTATCAGAAACTAAAGCTGAGTCCCACCAGGGTAAAAAGAGAAAGATGGCTTGTCAGAACAATGAGCTTCAGGGAGCTATTACCTATTTATCTATTTGTTTTTCCACGTTGAAATGATTAGCTTTTATTTTAATTGACTTTGTGTTGCATTACTACCTATGCACATGGTCCAGGTGCATTTGCCCTTGCTGCAAACTGTGGTGTGCAGCCTGTCAAGGGCTGGGCTTGGAGCAGAATCAGCTCTGATCTGAGGATGCTGTCACTTAAATGTGACATGTGGTGCATCACCCCCAAATCTGTTCTCTCTGAAACATCTGTGTGACTTCACAGCTTTGCAGGAGGCAAATGCCATTTGTGCTAATGCTTAGTGGCTTCGTGAGCCAAGTCTTTGAGGACGTTAAGCCCTGGCACATGAGAAGTGCCAGTGCCAGACCAGCTCCTGGCTGTGTTGAAAATGTGGTCCTAACCTGATTAAAATAGGCTAGAAACATATTGTTCTCAGGCTGTGTTTTTCTCAGGGTGTAAATGAGCCTTTCCTGTTGCTTCAGTACTGGGTATCATTTTAGCTACGTGAAAGAGGTGGCATTTTTGGAGTGGTGAAGGGAAGAGGAAGTACTCTGTGTTAGGAGAGTATTTTTTGCTTTTACAGAGAGGTTAACTCCTCTGCTATCCCCTTGACTAAATTAGAGCTGGCAAGAATGTGAAGAGGCTCTCTCAGGAGGAAAAGAATAACAGCTCATGTTAGAAATACTGCCTTTTCTTTTAGAGGGAAAAAAGATATTGGAAGGAATTTGAAGTTAAAAGTAATCTCAGGATAACAGACTCACAGGATGTTAGGGGTTGGTAGGAACCTCTGGAGATCATAAAGTCCAAGAGCAGCACCATAGAATCCAGCACAGGTCACACAGGAGCACATCCAGATGGGGCTGGAAAGTCTCTAGAGGAGGAGACTCCACAACCTCTCTGGGGAGCCTGTTCCAGTGCTCTGTGACCCTCACAGTGAAGAAGTTCCTCCTCACGTTGAGGTGGAACCTCCTGTGCTGGAGTTTATATCCATTTCCCCCTCTATGGTAAAAGTTGTAGAGAGTGAAGATTTGCTGTTGTTCTGTTCCCTGTTCTACCTCTTTGAAACGCAAACCTGTATGGGTGGTGTTGGGTGTTTTGCACGTTGGAAATGTCTGAGAGGCATCCATAACACCTTGGAGTGGGGCAATGAAAGGAGGATTGCTAAGTCATTGGGAAGCCTCACCCCTGGAGATTTTTAAGGCCAGGCTGGATGTGGCTGTGAGCAACCTGCTGTAGTGTGAGGTGTCCCTGCCCACGGCAGGGGGTTGGAACTGGCTGATCCTTGAGGTCCCTTCCAACCTTGACAATTCTGTGATTCATTGTTAACCATTCCTGCTCTGGCCTTTGGTGTGCCCATTTGCTGGAGCAACCCTGACCATTTCTCAGTCATTTTGCATGAGAGAGGGCTCTGTGGGAAGCACAGCTGCCATGCTTCACAACAATGTGCTGAGCTCTCGGAGCACTGTTGCTGTGGGAGACAGGGAGCCTAACAAGATGCACAGTCTGAGGTGGTTTCATGTTTTCTTGGGGAATTTCCAACAAGACAGTTGACTACTTCCTACCTTTGATCGTTTATCAGTGCCTCTTTACATGGAGCGCTGCAGCTCCAGACCGATTTCATTTCCCCCCCTTGATTTAGCACTTCTCTTATGTGTTAAATCCAAGATAGCATGGAGGAAGGGTAGAAACCAGTCTTCTTATTTAGAGGGTCCTTATGTTTAAAGCAAGTTTGGGAATTAATTTTTGCATATGGGTTGAGACACTAACACAACTACCTCTGAAGTGTCATTCCTTCTAAATCTGCTGTGTTCAGCCATCACTCATTCTGACAAAGGTGATGCACTCTTTGGCTGGCCCTGCTCTGCCTTTTACACCCACTGTGTGGAAAACCTATGCAACCTGCTTTCTCACAGTGCTAGCTATCAAACAACTCCTCAGTTTAGGAAAGAGGTTGAGTTGCTGGAAGGTGTCCAGAGAAGGGCACCAAAGCTGGGGAGGGGTCTGGAGCACAGCCCTGTGAGGAGAGGCTGAGGGAGCTGGGATTGCTTAGCCTGGAGAAGAGGAGGCTCAGGGGAGGACTTACTCCTCTCTACAACTCCCTGAAGGGAGGTTGTAGCCAGGTGGGGGTTGGTCTCTTCTCCCAGGCAAGCAGCACCAGAACAAGAGGACACAGTCTCAAGCTGCACCAGGGGAGGTTTAGGCTGGATATTAGGAAGAAATTCTTTCCAGAGAGACTGGCCATTGGAATGTGCTGTCCAGGGAGGTGGTGGAGTCACCATCCCTGGAAGTGTTTAAGAAGAGCCTGGCTGAGGCACTTGGTGCCATGGTTTAGTTGATTAGATGGTGTTGGGTGACAGGTTAAACTCAATATCAGAGGTCTTTTCCCACCTGGTTAATTCTATTCCAAAGGTAAGGGAACATTCAAAGGCACTCTCTCTGAGAGCTGCAGACCTCTTCCTGATCCTGTACTTCCACTGCAGGATTTTCAGGTGATGCTGCAAAGCATGCCCAAACTCCCAAACTCCTTTATTTCTTTCAGTTCTGTGGGATCAGAGTTGCAGCTAATTAGAGTGAAAATGTAAATGAGGCAGCTCTAATTTTGAGTAGGTCAGCCCTTGGCTGTGAGAGGAAGGTCTTCAAAATGTCAGTTCTTGAATACATTCCTCAGACATGCTCATAATTTGCATGTGAAGTTCTTCCTGTGTCTATAAAAGTCTGTTATCATGGAATGTGTGTTTTATAGAGTCTATGCTCAAAACACTAATAAAGCATGTGCTGAACTCAGGAGAAAGGTCCCTGGTAGGTGCTTGAGTCACCAATGCTGGATGTGTTCAAAGGTGGTTTGGATGTGGTGCTTGGGGCTATGGTTTAGGGGTCAACCTTGTAGACTAGGGTTCTGGGTTGGACTTGGTGATCCTGAGGCTCTTTTCCAACCTGAATGTTTGTGTGATCATCACAGAGGACTACTTGAAAGAGTCCAGTACAGAGCCACAACAATGGTTAGGGGATTGGAATGTCTTCCTTATGAGGAGAGACTGAGGGAGCTGGGGGCTCTTGAGTTTGGAGAAGAGGACACTGAGAGGTGACCTCATTCATGTTGATAGAGATGTGCAGGGTGAGTGCCCAGAGGATGGAGCCAGGCTCTGCTGGGTGATGCCCAATGACAGCACAAGGGGCAGTGGTGGAAGTTGAGGCATAGGAAGCACCACGGAAATTTGAGGAAAAGCTTTTTCCCTGTGAGGGTGACACTGGAACAGGCTGCCCGGGGGGGCTGTGGAGTCTTGCTTTCTAGGGATATTCAAGACCTGCCTAGATGTGTTCCTGTGTGATCTGCTCTAGGAGATCCTGCTCTGGCAGGGGGGTTGGACTGGATGATCTCTGAAGGTCCCTCCCAGCCCCTGTCTCTTTTGAACTGGGGAGCCCAAAACTGGACACAGCATTCCAGGTGTCGTCTCACCAGGATGGAGTGGAGGGGACGAACAACCTCCCTAGCCCTGCTGGCCACACTTTTCTTGCTGCACCCCAGGATCCCATTTGGTCTCCTGGCCACAAGGGCACATTGCTGCCCTATGCAGAACTTGCTGTCCACTAGGAATCCAAGATTTTTCCCTGTGGAGCTGCTCTCCAGCAGAGCAACCCCTAACCTGTCCTGGTGCCTGTCGTTATTCGTCCCTAGACGCAGGACCCTGCACTTCTCCTTATTGAACATCATAAAGGAAAATGATGCTTTTTGTGTAAATCCATTAAGAGACAGCTTTGAAAAGAGACAAAAGAAAAAGTTGCCCTTGCATAAGTCTTGTTTTTACAGAGGTATTGAAATTGGTTTGTACTGTTGGAGGCGTCAGCCAGGAGTCAGTGTGCTTTGGGGAAATAAGACTGACAAGTTTATTACTGCTCAGCCTGGAGTGGTGCCGTGCCTCAGCCAACTGCAGCATGCTAAATAGTTTCTGAGGAGTTGAAAACACAAGTTTTGATACTTTGGAAGGTCACACAATGTTATATGGATCACGAATGCATACAAACAGCTGTAAAATGCTAATTCACTTCTGCCATTAAGCAAAATGAACATGAGCCAGCAGTGTGCCCAGGTGGTCAAGAAGGCCAATGGCATCCTGGCCTGCATCAGGAACAGTGTGCCCAGCAATACCAGGGAAGTCATTCTGCCCTGTACTCAGCACTGGTTAGGCCACACCTTGAGTCTTGTGTCTAGTTCTGGGCCCCTCAATTGAAGAAGGACATTGGGGTGCTGGAAGGTGTCCAGAGAAGGGCAACAAAGCTGGGGAGGGCTCTGGAGCACAGCCCTGTGAGGAGAGGCTGAGGGAGCTGGGGTTGCTTAGCCTGGAGAAGAGGAGGCTCAGGGGAGACCTCATTGATTCTACAACTGCCTGAAGAGAAGTGGTAGCCAGGTGGGGGTTGGTCTCTTCTCCCAGGCAACCAGCAGCAGAAGAGGAGGACACAGTCTCAATCTGCACCAGGGGAGGTTTAGGCTGGAGGTGAGGAGAAAGTTCTTCATAGAGAGATTGGCCATTGGAATGTGCTGCCCAGGGAGGTGGTGGAGTCACCATCACTGGAGGTGTTCAAAAATGGATTGGATGTGGCACTTGGAGCCATGGTTTAGTTAGCCTTGAGGTGTTGGGTGATAGGTTGGACTTGATGATCTGTGAGGTCTTTTCCAACCTTATTGATTCTATGACTTAAAAAAAAAACAACCCTCCAGGCATGAGGCTTCCACCACCTCCCTGGGCAACCTGTGCCAGTCTCTCACCACCCTCATGGGGAAGAATTTCTTCCTAACATCCATTTCGAATTTACCCATTTCTAGTTTTGCTTCATTCCCCCCAGTCCGATCACTCCCTGACACCATAAACAGTTCCTCACACCTGCAAGAGACAAACAGGGCAGAAAAAATGATCAAAATGTTTGAGCTGCATTTATTAATGAACAAATATTGACTGACATGGGCTGCTTCATGAACTAGAAGGACCCAGCCCAGAAAATAACTTTTCTTGGGGGTGGTGGTGGTTTTTATTTCACATACCAGTGTTTTATCCTTCACTTTTGCAGACTTCAAGTTTCTGCAGACTTCAATGAAGAAATTTCCTTTAACCCCATAAACTTTTGTGGTTTGTTTTTAACTGTCTCTAAACTTATTTTTCTCTCCCAGAACCTTACTTCTTTCACAGCATATTTTCATCTCTTTCACAGGGGAGATAAAAAAAAAAGGTCTGAAAATAAGTTTCATTCCTTGGAGAGAAGAAAAAAATTTGCATAATTTTAACTTAGGGGTTGGACTCTTTTGCCTGAAGATGTACAATGCATTTTATGACTGTTTTATCTCTCAGAGTGATTTTTGGCTGCCTGAATTCACACAGCATTGCACTCAAATAGTTTTTTATTTGATAGTTAAATAGTTCTGGCCTGCAGGGTTATTCCTGAAGGCCATTGGAATCTTTTCTGGAGTCTAAACTACAGCACAGGAGGTTCCACCTCAACATGAGGAGGAAATTCTTCACTCTGGAGGTCACAGAGCACTGGAGCAGGCTGCCCAGTCTCTGGAGACTTTCAATCCCCATCTGGATGTGTTCCTGTGTGACCTGTGCTGGATTCTATGGTCCTGCTCTGGCAGGGGGGTTTGGGCTCAAAGATCTCCAGAGGTCTCTTCCCTGGAATGGGTTGTCCAGGGAGGTGGTTGGGGCCCTGTCCCTGGAGGTGTTTAAGCCCAGGCTGGACGAGGCTCTGGCCAGGCTGATCTAGTGTGGGGTGTCCCTGCCCATGGCAGGGGGGTTGGAACTGGATGATCCTTGTGGTCTCTTCCAACCCTGACTGATACTATGATACTAAAAAATTCACAATTACTCCCTTGATTAAATTTAGAATTAAATATTATTTAGAGTTTGCTTTCAAATATTTTGTGGGAAACTTGATCATCTTTGGCACTAGGGTTTGGTTTGGCTTGTCATTAAAAAATATCTTAGTTGGCTTTTATGAAGAGTTTGAAAGAAATCCATGAACTTGTAGATATAACTGACCTCCAACAACAAGAATGTTTTTATCTGTCTGAACAATGATTCATGACTGTTTATTTTGTGTAAATGCAGAATCTGGGCTATGGAATCACAGAATTGTCAGGGCTGGAAGGGACCTCAAGGAGCAGCCAGTTCCAACCACCTGCCATGGGCAGGGACACCTCACACTACAGCAGGTTGCTCACAGCCACATCCAGCCTGGCTGCAAACACCTCCAGGCAGGAGGCTTCCACCACCTCCCTGGGCAACCTGTGCCAGTCTCTCACCACCCTCATGGGGAAGAAATTCTTCCTAGCATCCAATGTCAATCTAAATTTCTAGTTTTGCTCCATTCCCCCCAGTCCTATCCCTCCCTGACACCCACAAAAGTCCTTCCCCAGCTTTCTTGTAGCTCCCTTCAGATACTAGAAGGCCACAATTAGGTCTCCTTGGAGCCTTCTCTTCTACAGACCGAACAGCCCCAACTCCCTCAGTCTGTCCTCCTAGCAGAGCAGGTCTAGCCCTCTGCTCATCCTCATGGCCCTTCTCTGGACACCTTCCAGCACCTCCAGATCCTTCCTGTAATAGATGCTCCAGAACTGGACACAGTGCTCCAGGTGGGGTCTCAGCATTTATTGCTATGGTTTAGTTGATTAGATGGTGTTGGGTGATAGGTTGGACTTAATGACCTCAAAGGTCTTTTCCAACCTGGTTAATTCTCTTCTGTTCTATTCACCAGAGTGGAGGAGAGGGGGACAATCACCTCTCTGGCTCTGCTGGCTAAGCTTCTCTTGATGCAGCCCAGGATGTGATTGGCTTTCTGGGCTGCAAGTGCTCACTGCTGGCTCCTGTTGAGCTTCTCATCCCCCAGCGCCCCCAGGTCCTTTTCTTCAGGGCTGCACTCAAGCCAGTCCCTGCCCAGCCTGTGTTGGTGCCTGGGATTGCCCTGTCCCAGATGCAGAACCTTGCACTTGGTCTTGTTGAACTTCAGCCATCTCTTTTCTTTCCTATGCATAAAAGAAGATCGTCAAGCTTTCATGCAGATTTAGTTTGAAGAGAACTAGAGAAATTTGGGTACTTGGAGCAATTGGTTAACACTGCATACCTTCTATTTTTTTACACCAAAAAGTATAGCCTATCCTCTGCAAGAGTCAATAAATGTAGATCTGAAATAATCAGGGCTTGCTTTCTGACCCTTTTGGAGAATGAACTCGGTCTGCTACTTCTCAGGGAGAGCATCTGGATTCTTCTTGCTTCACAAAATGCATAGAATGATGTGAGGCTGAGCTTGTGTTAATGCTTGTGTGGTGCTTAGGAACTACAGTGTGAATTCCACACAAGTCTCTTATCCAGTTAAGCCTTAAAAGAATAAGAAGTGTACTTTGGAGGTAGCTGCTTGCTTTGAAACAGCTGTGTTAGCAGTCTGCTCTTTCATCTCAATGGAGACTCCCAGGCAACCAGCACCAGAACAAGGGGACACAGTCTTAAGCTGCGCCAGGGGAAGTTTAGGCTCGAGGTGAGGAGAAAGTTCTTCACTGAGAGAGTCATTCATCATTGGAATGTGCTGCCCAGGGAGGTGGTGGAGTCACCACCGCTGGAGGCGTTCAAGAGGAGATTGGATGTGGCACTTGGTGCCATGGTCTAGTCATGGGGTCTGTGGTGACAGGTTGTACTTGATGATCCTTGAGGTCTCTTCCAACCTTGGTGATACTGTGAGACTGGGGAATAGTGAACCCATGAGCAGTCAGTTCCTCTTATGAAGACATAAAGTGGGGTGAAAGAGCTGCTGGTTAGAATAGAATAGAATAGAATAGAATAGAATAGAATAGAATAGAATAGTCCAAACCAGGTTGGAAGAGACCTTCAAGATCATCGTGTCCAACCCTTCAACCAATCCAACCCACCCAAACAGCTAACCCATGGCACCAAGCACCCCAGCAAGTCTCCTCCTGAACACCTTCAATGACGGCGACTCCACCACCTCCCCGGGCAGCCCATTCCATAGCGCAATCACTCTTTCTGTATAGAACTTCTTCCTAACATCCAACCTGAACCTCCCTGGTTGTTTCTTTCTCCCCCAGATATTTTGGGGGATATGGAAGTGAGGGTCAGAGAGCACGCAGGCCACTGTCTTCAGACGGCTAAAACGAAGAGCAAGAGCTCTTCAGCCTTCAAGAGATGCAGCTTGATGACTTCAGTGCAACTTCTGTTTGGTTTTGTTCTGTACCCATCACTCAGAAGTTTAATGTGCAGGTGAGACACAATTGTAAGGATGTACTGACTAGCATTATCATGTTTCTTCCTGATTTTCTGCTGCAGCTGTTATTGAAGTGCTGAATCTTCCTGCCTCTGTTTCTGACTGCTGTTGGGGGGAGCTGACAGCCTGCCATGGTTGATGGCAGATTTTCCCTTTACTGACTACTTTTGTGCTCCAGGTGTGCCTGCATCAAATTTTATTACAATAGACTCTTGTTTTGTGATTTCATCATGCAGCTGTTGCAAGAAGGAAGGACTGGAAGAGTAAACACTTTTTGTAATGAAACAGTATGTAGACTTCTGGCTTCCTATCCTGAGATTCTCAGTGTCTGAGAGATAAATACAATGCTTCAAACAGGAAACACTAGTGAGACAATTCTAACCTAAGGCCTTAGAGAACCCAGCTAAGGTCTCTGCCAGTACAAATAGGCAGTCAGAAAATATATCTGCCCCAAAGGGGTTTAGATTGATCGACTAGACAGGCAAGCTGCACTGTAGGAAGCAGAATAGGGATAAAAAGGCACAGAAAAATGTTTGAGAGGATATGACATGCCAGTGACAGAGCAGCAACAAGAATGTTGTGACATCTAGGCTCTCCTGCTGCTTGTTATTAGGAAGCTGGGAGAATTTGGTGTGTCTGGCAGGGCTCCTGATCATGACCTGATCCCATGTCCGGGTAGGCAGCACACACAGTGTGCCAAAGCCTCTGCTTCTCACAGCTAGAGTGTGGGTGGGATTTATTTGCATGGGAAATAGCCTGAAACATCAGGATGTGGGCTCCAGAATGGCTGAGTCCTGCAGACTCCTATATTGCAGCCTCTTAAAAGTGACTGAAGCAAAGGGTGGGGAGTGGTGAGTTGTGCCTTATTACCTTTTGGGAAGCCTTACAACAAACAGCAAGCTTAAACTTTTGTTTGAAGATGTTTGGTTCTCCCACCTGCGTCCCTCTGTGTAAAAGCCCTCCAGACACTGCCCTAGGTGTGGGCTTTACAGAATACAGAACAGACCAGGTTGGAAAAGACCTTCAAGATCATTGAGTCCAACTTATCACCCAACACCATCTAAATTACCAGCTTCACCCTCTTGTCCTTTGTTGTAAGCTATGTGCAGTTGGATCAGAACTTCCAGTGAAGGATGGACTCAGGGAACAGAAAGCAAAGCAGAGCTGTGGAGACAAAGTACAATAAATGCACCCTGGGATTTCTAAGTAGATTTAAAGGATAAATGTGGCCAGTTTTCCATGAAATCTGACTGAGGTTTAAACCAGCAGCTCCTTAAAGCTCTTTTGAAAGCTTTAATTTAAAAGGAAGGGACAAGAAATTTTAGGAACCAGGTGTCCATTTCCTAGGTGGCCCAACACAACAGGTGCAAGTCTGACCCTGTCAAAGAACTCTTGCCATGGGGCTCCATGAGAGCTGGAGTCTGATTAAAGGGATTAAATATCCTGGCCTGTGTTAAATGATGAACAGAAAGCAGGGCCAGGAATGCTGTCATTGCCAAGCTGTGCCCAGTCCCTTGGATTCTGGTTTCCATCCTATGCTCAGCTCTGCCATATGAGCCAGGTGAAACCCACTGCCATAAATAAAACCAAGAATGTGTTTGCTTTGTGCTCTCTGAGGCTCGGGGGGGTCTGAGATGGACGGTGAAGAGTTACTGTAAGCTTTACAGGAGGGAGAAGCTTGTGGAGAGAGCAGATGGAGGTCTGTAATGGAAGTCTAAGCCATGCAAAAAGGCTATGGATGAGGAGTTCAACTCAACTGCTGCTGCTGTTGTCACTGTCAGTGACTTTGAGGATATTTAATTCAATGCCAGCTATTTTTGAAGTGAAACTATTAAAGTCCAGTACTACTCACACAGTTTTCTTTTTATACCATGGGGAACAGAGTACAGATCCCTTAGATGTGTGCATTGCAGATGTGCTCATCCCAGTTCATTTACTGTCAGTGAAATGCATCCTTCTTAAAGAAGAATGATGATGGCTCAAACTTTGGTTGACAATGCATTGCAAGGAAAGAAACAGCTTGAGGGAAGCTTGGTTCTGATTCTGACTGTGCTTCCTTAGAAGCTTTAGGTGTTATACCTTCATGATGGTGATTATAAGACCTTGTGAATTGTCCCTTACCTCATTGCCCTCTACAACTACCTGAAAGGTGGTTGTAGCCAGGAAGGGGTTGGCCTCTTCTCCCAGGCAACCAGCACCAGAACAAGGGGACACAGTCTCAAGCTGCACCAGGGGAGGTTTAGACTCGAGGTGAGGAGGAAATTCTTCACCGAGCGAGTCATTCGTCATTGGAACGGGTTGCCCAGGGAGGTGGTGGAGTCATCGTCCCTGGAGGCGTTCAAGAGGAGATTGGACGTGGCACTTGGTGCCATGGTCTAGTCATGGGGTCTGTGTTGATAGGTTGGACTCGATGATCCTTGAGGTCCTTTCCAACCTAAGTTATACTGTGATACTGTGATTATACTGTGAAATGATATAATGGTACAGAGACATTAGCTACAATGCCCTGGTGCAGTTACAACACACCAGGAATGTGCTCTTTGACCTATGAAACAGTCTCAAGCTTGTCAGCTGCACCAACTAAGCTGCCACTGGCACAGGGTTTGGTAAAGATTCTGACTTGAGCCAAACCACTGATTTCTGCAGAAATTCAGTACACACTTCTTGCATCAGTTTGTTGGGTTTGTGATTTCCCTCCTTCCCCCCTCCCTATTTTTGGAGTTTTTATGCTTATAACACTTTTTTTTCCTTACCCAGCCAAGCTTCTACTCTTGATTTCACTTTACACTTCTGAGAGCATAATTCAAACCATATTCCAAGCTGCTGTAAAGACCAAATTTGAAGCCTTTCATTCCTTTTTAAAGAAAAGGAAGTGAAGGTTCTGACTTAGCAATCTGGTTTAAATAATTAAGGTGTTTAATATCTGAATAAATAATTTTGTTTCTTGATCTCACAGCTATCATGTGGCCTTTAGAAACAGGCCTTTAATGACCCATTTTGCCTCAATGCTTCTAAATCCTGAGGGAGGGAGGGAGAGAATCAAACCCTTGGTTTGAAGGTTGGAGCTCCTAGACACCTTTAACTGAGCACATGCTCAAACCAAATGACCTCATACATTTGCAAAGTTTATTTCTGGAGCTGACTTCACAGCTTGTTTGCTTACCACTCAAAGAAAAGGAGGAGGAGGGGTAAAAAAACAGAGGTAATCTGTCTTGTTCTCCTTTGTTTAAAGAAATCCTGTCTTGGTGACTAAAACACAGGCGCATTTCTTCCCAAATAGGCAGCATACAGGCATTGAGGTGTGACTGCCAGAACAATAGCATTCATCTGAATAAATCACTTAAATCTGTGCTATTTTATGGAGGTAAGATACCCATATTCATTTCCTTAGTTCCAATTTGCATGAGTTGGTCTCTCTCTTCCATTGCCAACCAGCAAAGCAATGATATCAGGGCATGAAATTAGCCCTGACCAAGGAGAACAGTGCACAATCTATTTAGTCAGTGCACCGACTCTTTAGCCAGACTGATTCCTTCCTTCCTATTTTCTCCCCCTCCCCCCCAGTTTCCTTTAAAATGAAATTCAGAGAAGTATTAAAAACACAGGGCTTATTCACTTGTTTGTGTTGGGTAAGTGAATTCAGTGCTTGTGGGAGATGCCAGATGGGCTGCACAGGAGACAGAAGGTCTCTGTCTCTCCACCCAGCAGCAGCAGCAGCACATGGTCCCCAAACTGTGTTGCCAAAGTGCCTTAGACCTGGCCCATAGGTAAGAGGCTGAAACCACTTCCATCCATTAATATCTTTGACAGTGAGAGATCTTTTATGCCCTGAATACTCCATTTCTTCTTGGCATGCTGCTGCTCAGCATGTATGCTCCTCAGCTTCAACCATTCTTTGAGATAAACATGTTCTGCCCTGCAGAAAACATACATGGCTGGTTGTGCTGATAAAAAACCCAACCACACAAAAAACCCAGCAGGGAAAAACCCATCATTCAGTTGCCTTTCAACCTTGGGTGGTTGAAAACAACATAAATAAACCAGCTTTTTCTGTTTGTAGTGCTTCTACTGGGAAGTAAACAGATTAATGTCACAAATGCATTCTGTTGCAACCAGAGGCAGTAGGAAGCAGAAGTTTCTATGAATTTCAGTCTGAAATTGCAGTTTCAGAATGTTCTTTGGGGACTGTACAGGCTTATGGTAAGAGCTTATGTCCACTTAAGTTTTATGCTGGTGTCCTGGTTTGATCTAGACTAGAACTAGTTCTGTTCAGTGACTTTTGGCTCAGTCTGTAAGGCACTGCACTTGCTGAAGTTACCAGCATATTTTTGCAGGCAATGTCTGCTTCTGAAAGTGCTAAATCTTGGTGTTTATAATTACTATCAAGGATTCATATGCAGAAAGGCTCTTGCTGAAACTTGCCCATATAGAAGGCAAGGCCACTGCTAAATCTTAAGTATCACATTGGGAGTGCAGAAGGTAAAAGGCCATACGTATAGGGAGGGGTGGAGAGATCAATTGACCCTAAACTGACCAACAAGGGATTCCATGCTGTGGATGTCTTATTCAGTATAAAGCTGAAGGATCATGAGAGTTAAACTTCTTCTTCAATGGCCAATGTCGGAGGAGGAATCTGTCAACTCTGACTTCAATCCCAAACTGTGTGTTCCTGAATCCAGTCTCAGAATCCAGTTCCTGTCACTAAGTTCAGTTTGGAACTTGTGCAGCAACTGCCCACAGCATCACAGAAAACAGCCAGTTGTAAGAGGCCTCCAATCTCATCCAGTCCAACCCTGGGCCCAGCACTGAAAGGTCAACACTAAACCATGTCCCTCAACACTACCTCCACAGGCTGCTTAAAGACCTCCAGGGATGGTGACTCCTCCACTGCCCTGGGCAGATCATTCCAGTGTTTGAGAACCCTCTCTGGGAAGAAAGATTTCTTGATATCCAGCCTCAAGGGTTAGGGTTGAAACCATTCCCTCTAGTGCTGTGGCTGGCCACCAAGGAGAAACAGCTGCCCCCTCCTTGCTCCAATGTCTCTTTAGGTAGTTGTAGAGAGCAATGAGGTCTCCCCTCACCCTCCTCTTCTCCCCCAGGGTGGTTGGGTTCAATACTGGGGTTGTTGTATATATTTGTACATATGTTACTATTTGTTTTCATGAAAACTGGTTTAGTTTTCTAATCTGTAAGTCTCTCCAACTCAGTCTTTCTTCCCTCCAATAGGGAAGGCAGAGAGGTTAATAGAGGGCATCTGACATTTGTCTTGTGGCTGTCCCAGCCCAGAGCCTTCACAGCCAGTTTAACTCTTTCTCCACTGAGTTTAATGAATGTAAGATTGAGGCTACACTGTGTCTTCTGGAAAAGCACCTGCAGAAGTGTTTGCAGTGCTTCTATTCAGGTGCTGTACATCTGGTGCAGCCCAAGAGAGACAGAGACCTGCTGGAGAGAGTCCAACATAGAGCCACAAGGGTGGTTAAGGGACTTAAGCATCTCCCCTGTGAAGAAAAACTGAGAGCCCTGGGGCTGTTTAGTCTGGAGAAGAGAAGGCTGAGAGGGGATCTGGTTGGTGTCTATCAATGTCTGAGGGGTAGGTGTCAAGTGGAGGGAGCCAAGCTCTTTTTGGTGGTGCTCAGTAACAAGCCAAGGAGCAACAGTTACAAGCTTGAACATAGAAGATCTCACCTCAACGTGAGGAGAAACTTCTTTACAGTGAGGGTCACAGAGCCCTGGAGCAGGCTGCCCAGAGAGGCTGTGGAGTCTTTGGAGACTTTCAAGCCCCTTATGGTTCCTGTGTTCCTGTGTGGACTACCCTGGGTGATGCTGCTTTGGCAGGGGGGATTGGACTGGATGATCTCTGGAAGTCCTTTCCAACCTCTGGTGTGCTGTGATGCTGTGGTTTCACAAAGATGTTGCATAGCAGATTTGGTGTTTTCTGCTGAGGTTTGCTAAATATATCTTGAGAATGGAATGTTTTGGGTTTTCTTTTAAGTTTAGAGGAAAATGATTAGCTTGAGTAGTTGGGCAGGAACCAAAAGCTGCAAGGAAAACAAAGAGGACTGCATGGGGGATACTGGAGGAGGGCTTCATTTCTGACACAACAAAACTTGTAATCACATATTGTTGTATCTGCTTTGCTGTATGAGACTTTCTGAACAATAACAATAGGACATTAATCACTGCAGGCATTGCAGCCCAAAGAGAAACTAACAGCTTTTCCTTCTGGAGTATGCCTCCTTAGTCAGATAAATCTCTATACAAACCAGTGACAGGATTGTTTCCTATAGTTTCGAAAGGATTGGTCTGTGTATATGTAGGGAGTTAGCTGAGTTTGCAGCATGTTCTCTCTTTTTTTGTTTTTAATCCAAAGATTGTTTTGATTTATTTTTATTCTTTTTAAATTTAATTTTATTCTTTTTAATGCTTAGAAAGTGCCAGTGTTCTTTATGGGAACATCTGGTTAGTTCCTTGGTTAAATGGACAACTCAAAACCCCAAGGACTCAGAACCCGCCTAGAAGATAATAGAATACAGAATGGACCAGGTTGGAAAAGACCTCAGAGATCAAGTCCAACCTATCACCCAACACCATCTAATCAACTAAACCATGGCACCAAGTGCCTCACCCAGTCTCTTCTTAAACACCTCCAGTGATGGTGACTCCACCACCTCCCTGGGCAGCACATCCCAATGGCCAATCTCTCTTGCTGGGAAGAACTTCTTCCTAACATCCAGCCTAAACCTCCCCTGGTGCAGCTTGAGACTGTGTCTTCTTGTTCTGCTGCTGGTTGCATGGGAGAAGAGACTGGCCCCCATGGTCAGGAGGCTGAGGGGAGACCTTGTTGCTCTCTAAAACTACCTAAAGAGACATTGGAGCAAGGAGGGGGCAGCTGTTTCTCCTTGGTGGCCAGTCACAGCACTAGAGGAAATGGTTTCAACCCTAACCCTTGAGGCTGGATATCAGGAAATCTTTCTTCCCAGAGAGGGTTCTCAAACACTGGAATGATCTGCCTAGGGCAGTGGAGAAGTCACTATCCCTGGAGGTCTTTAAGCAGCCTGTGGAGGTAGTGTTGAGGGACATGGTTTAGTGTTGACCTTTCAGTGATGGGCTCAGGGTTGGACTGGATGAACTTGGAGATCTCTTCTGTGTGGGTGTTTTCTGTGATGCTGTGGGCAGTTGCGTCACAAGTCCCAAATGCATGAAATATCACAGTTACATCTTGATTTTCCTCCTTCATGTGAAAGGTTAATACCTATATTTAAAAAAAAGAGTTGGGTTTTTTTTCCCATCCAAAAGTTTCACCCAAACATGACCTGAAATTATTATTCTTCTCTTTTCCCCCACCCTGTCTTTAGTGCACAAGCCCCTAGAAGCAAAGGAGCATACTGTCTGCCCTTTGCATACAGAGAGTTTAAATGTTTTTACACTCAGGTGGCTCAGCCAGCAGAACTGAGATGATGCTGACATCTTAATCTGATTGCTAGATCAATGTCTCATACTAATGAAGTAACTTCATTGCAGTTCAAAATGCTGGGGAGGTGAATCCTAAAAATCAATCTGTTTGTCTTCAGACAAGAGGCAGACAGTGTTGAACATTCATCCTGCTGCTTAGTTTGGGGCTTCAGTTCTTTGTGTTAATTATTGCTGCAGTCTTGTTAATTATTATTTCAGTCTTGAAAGGTTCTGAAGTTGCTCTTGGTTTGGGTACACAGAGTAAAAGAAGGGAGGGAATGAATCAGCCTGGCAATGCTCTTCAACTCTTGTTCCCAGAGCAGAAAAAAGGTAGCGAATAAAGGGTGTGGGGGAATGGAAGTGAATAGGCAGGAAAAGAGAAAAGAGCAAGTGCTGCCTGCATCCTCAGGGGACATGCTCTGAATTCTTCTGACAAAGTCAAACTCCATCCTTAAATGCCTTTTAGAGGTGGAACTGTTTTGTTTCAAACCTCTGCCATCACAAATACATCTCCAAATCCAAGGCAGATCTCTGCTTCCCACATCAAACCTTTGGCAGAGCTTGGCAGGAGCCTGCTGCATGTATCAGTATCTCTTCCTGGTGATCTGGATAGGTTTTTGGTGTAACAGACATTCTGAAAGGGGGTAGAAAAATCATTTTAACTCTGGGTTCTTCCTAACATCCAATCTGAATCTACCCATTTCTAGTTTTACTTCATCCTCCCCAGTCCTATCACTCCCTGACAGCCTCAAAAGTCCTTCCCCAGCTTTCTTGTAGCCCCTTTCAGATACTGGAAGGCCACAATTAGGTCTCCTCGGAGCCTTCTCTGCTCCAAACTGAACAGCCCCAACTCTCAGAGCAGCTCCAGCCCTCTGCTCATGCTCATGGCCCTTGTTGCACCCTGGGTGCTAGGACAAGGGGCAATGGATACAAACTCCAGCACAGGAGGTTCCACCTCAACATGAGGAATAACTTCTTCACTGTGAGGGTCACAGAGCACTGGAACAGGCTCCCCAGAGAGGTCGTGGAGTGTCCTTCTCTGGAGACCCATCTGGATGTGTTCCTGTATGACCTGTGCTGTGGTCCTGCTCTGGCATGGGGGTTGGTCTCCATGATCTCCAGAGGACCCTTCCAACCCCTGACATCCTGTGAGCCTGTGTAATACAGTATCCATCAGGATGATCTGTCAACTGCCTTCCTTTCTGTTCCTAGGATTCAGCTCTGTCTTCTTGTTTCCTTCCCTTGTGTCTCCAGGATATGATCTGTAAGATGCTTGATGTCTCTGCTGATCACAGATGGGTCATGCACTTGGGTTCTGTGTCTGAACCCTCTCCAGGCTTAGGGAGAAATGAACTTCAAACTCTGTTTTCACAGATCTCAGTGAAATCAATTGCTCTGAAGAACCCAGACTCCAAAACAAGTTCAGCACTGAGGCTGACTCTGTAAACATGACCAACATCTGCTTTGCTCTCTGCTTGCCCTCCTTTGTGACACTGGAGGTGCTCAGACTTAGCATCCCCGACCCACTATTAATAACTTCTCTTACTTGGTGCTGCTTTCTGCTTGACATTATCTAACTGCCCATCAGAGAAGGAAGGTGAGAGTAGTAGCACTCAGGCCACTTGTTTCAGGTAACTGTCATGCAACAGTGTTTATGGAGCTTGAATGTCAAACATTTGAATAATTTCAGCTTGACTGAACAGGATTTAATTACTAAGAGGGGGGGAAGATGTTCACCAGCTGCAAGCCCACCATGTGCATGAGGAGATAATGTGATCCCCATTCTTTATCAGTTCTTATTAGAATTCCACTGTGTGGAGACCAGTGAAGAGACTGATCCCATAAAAGTTTAAGGAAGCAGGTATTCCCTGTCAGGTAGTCTAAGGGCAAGTGTCTCATGCCATGTTCTCAGTTGTTACACATAACCAAAACCTGGGGGTGTCTTACTGCATTACAGAACCTGAATTTGTTAATACATCTTCAGCTTATAAGTGTGTTAATTTGGTTGGGTAGTTTCCTTCCAGCTCCAGGGCTGTTCATGTTTGCTGACAGCATACATTGAAGAGGGCACCTCTACCCTGGACAGGTAGAGAGGTAGTGATCAGGGTCTGTAATTCAGCATAAATAGATGGGTTTGGCAGCAGACTGTGCAGGTAGGTAATGGCTGTACTCAGTGCTCTTAAAGGTCTCTTCCAACTGAAGCGATTCTGTGATTTATGGCTTCTGCCTATGGCATGGACCACACTAGTAGCAGTCTATCAACGAATCAAGTGCAGTCTCAAAGGGGAATTTGGTAGAAAAATAGTCCATGGATAATGTCAAGCAGCAATAATTGCCACAAGACTTGTTACAGTTTATAGGAAAGCTCCTCAGCTGTTCCTGGTACCAGCTCCAGGACAGCTTGCAAATGGTTTTCATCACATGCAGCTTCAAAGAAGGAAGGAAGCTCTTAATAAATTGTGTGCTTCATAAATATCAAAATACAGACGAGAGTGAGATGGCTGAGAGAGGAACAACAAACCATGCCAGGAGAATAGAATAGAATTAACCAGGTTGGAAAAGACCTCAGAGATCATCAAGTCCAATCTATCACCGAGCACCATCTGATCAACTAAACCATGGCACCAAGTGCTTCATCCAGGCTCTTAAACACTTCCAGTGCTGGTGACTCCACCACCTCCCTGGGCAGCACATTCCAATGGCCAATCTCTCTTTCTGGGAAGAATTTCTTCCTAACATCCAGCCTAAACCTCCCCTGGCACAGCTTGAGACTGTGTCCTCTTGTTCTGCTGCTGGTTGTCTGGGAGAGGAGACCAAGCCTCACCTGACTACAACCTCCCTTCAGGTAGTTGTAGAGAGCAAGAAGGTCTTCCCTGAGCCTCCTCTTCTCCAGGCTAATCAACCCCAGCTCCCTCAGCCTCTCCTCACAGGGCTGTGCTCCAGACCCCTCCCCAGCTTTGTTGCCCTTCTCTAGATAAATTCCAGCAGCTCAACATCTTTCTTGAACTGAGAGGTTTGTTGTTGGGCAGTGTTGATGTGAGAAATCATCACTGTAGACCATTCACCTTAGGGGCAGCTCTTAAAACTAAGCAAAAGGGGGGTTTGTGTTTTGATCTTCAATTGTGTTTTGCAGTCACTGGGAAGCCAGTTCAAAGCAAATGAAGATAATGTGATGCCAGTAAGGTGAGTTTATGGCCAGCTGAACTGCTCATCTTTTGGGGATATTGCTTTTCATAGCTGTTTGTGGTGCAGAATTCTTGTATTTCATTGAGTGTATAAAGCCAATGGATATTTTAGGCTATTCTCTGTGTGTTGAAACTTGCCTTTCCTGGCTGTCAGTTACTACCCAGCTGGCTCCTGCAGTGCTCAATGAATTCAAATAGGTTGCCCAGGGAGGTGGTTGAGGCCTCATCCCTGGAGATATTCAAGGTGAGACTGGGCAGGGCTCTGAGCAACCTGATTTAGTTGAGGATGTCCCTGCTGAGTACAGAGGGGGTTGGACTGGATGACCTTTGGGGTCCCTTCCAACCCAGACCATTCTGTAAACTGTCCCTTTGTGTGCATTCTAGGCATACTGCAGTCCAATCTAAGTCTGTCTGTATTAGCGGGGGGGTTGATTAATGGATCTCCAGAGGTCCCTTCCTTCCCCTACCATTCTGGGATTCTATGTCAGTGCAAGCTTTGTGGGACAGAGCCTTTCTTCTGACATGTATGTCACCTGTAACATGATAGAGATCAGATCTGTGATGGTTTCAAGCACTATGGATATTCTGTCCATATTTTGCCCCTCTCCTCCGCTCTGCTGAGACCACACCTGGAGTGATGTGTCCAGTTCTGGAGCCTCTATTACAGGAAGGATCTGGAGGTGCTGGAAGGTGTCCAGAGAAGGGCCACGAGGATGAGCAGAGGGCTGGAGCTGCTCTCCTATGAGGACAGACTGAGGGTGTTGGGGCTGTTCAGTCTGGAGAAGAGAAGGCTCCAAGGAGACCAATGTGTGACCTTCTAGTATCTGAAGGGGGCTACAAGAAAGCTGGGGAGGGACTTTTGAGAGTATCAGGGAGGGATAGGACTGGGGGGCATGGAGCAAAACTAGAAGTGGGTAGATTGTATTGGATGTTAGGAAGAAGTTGTTCCTCATGAGGGTGGTGAGAGACTGGCACAGGTTGCCCGGGGAGGTGGTGGAAGCCTCATCCCTGGAGATGTTTGCAGCCAGGCTGGATGCGGCTGTGAGCAACCTGCTGTAGTGTGAGGTGTCCCTGGCCATGGCAGGGGGGTTGGAAGTGGATGATCCTTGAGGTCCCTTCCAACCCTGGCAATTCTATGAGTAAAGTCAAGGAAGGCATTTTACAGAGTGTTAGAAACCACTTCTCTGAGGGGAAATGTTCCAGGTAATGAGAGTGCAGGAGCTGCTATGGAAGCTGCTTGTGAGATAAGTGGCAAGACATAACAAAATCAATGCTAGTATCCATCCATGGTAGTAGTAAACAGATGTGAATTTGCCTATGAAGGCCTTCACTTATAAAATAGCCTCTTTTAAACCAGTTTAGGTGGCTAAAGAATTAACCATTGGGTTCACCACAACGAATGTCTGGCTAACCCCCTTTTTCAGACAGCCTTTCCTCCTGTATCCCATTGGATAATTTCTCTATCCTCTCTGCAGTTTGTTTTGATCACCTACCTTTTACAAGCTCAGTCCAATAGCTTTCTGTGTTTTCCCCAGGTTACAGCATTTTTCAGAGCCCTTGTAAATGTCTACACAGTTTATAGTGCTGTCCAAAGCGCCTCTCTGCAAATCTCTCCTTTGTCTCATCATGCCACCATTTCTATTCAATTTTTTCCCCATTTTCCTAACAACTTGAATACAGTTTTGAGGCTGTCAGGCAGTGAAATAGAAATAGGACCAAATAGCACAGTGGTTGGCTGCTTTCCTAGGACTTGTCCTAGGTTTCCTGGTGTAAATTCTTGTTTCTTTCCCTGTGACAGGATTTATTGGAGAAGAAACTAGATGCAGAAGACATCTGTGCTAAAAGCATAGCTGCAGCATCAATTATTTGGTTAATTATTTTCTTTTCTGTATTTTATTTGGTGTTGAGGTGGGGTTTTTTTGTGTGGGGTTGTTTGTTTTGGTTTTTTTTTGTCCCCTCTCAAACTGAGTTAGAATCACAGAATTGTCAGGGTTGGAAGGAACCTCAAGGATCATCTACTTCCAACCCACCTGCCATGGGCAGGGGCACCTCACACTACAGCAGGTTGCTCACAGCCACCTCCAGCCTGGATGCAAAAACCTCCAGGCGTGAGGCTTCCACCACCTCCCTGGGCAACCTGTGCCAGGCTCTCACCACCCTCATGGGGAAGAACTTCTTCCTAACATCCAATCTCAATCTACCCATTTCTAGTTTTGCTCCATTCCCCCCAGCCTTATCACTCCCTGACATCCTAAAAAGTCCTTCCCCAGCCTTCCTGTAGCCCCCTTCAGATACTGGAAGGCCACAATTAGGTCTCCTTGGAGCCTTCTCTTCTCCAGACTGAACAGCCCCCACTCCTTCAGTCTGTCCTCATAGGAGAGCAGCTCCAGCCCTCTGCTGATCCTCAGGGCCCTTCTCTGGACACCTTCCAGCACCTCCAGATCCTTCCTGTAACAGAGGCTCCAGAACTGGACACAGTGCTCCAGGTGGGGTCTCACCAGAGTGGAGTACAGAGAGAGAATCACCTCCCTTGCCCTGCTGGCTATGCTTCTCTTGCTGCGCCCAGGATGTGATTTGCTTTCTGGGCTGCAAGTGCTCACTGCTGGCTCCTGTTGAGTTTCTCATCCACCAGCACCCCCAGGTCCCTCTCTCAAGGGCTGCTCTCAAGCCAGTTACCTTTGTGATAATTTTTTTAGTCAGGATTTCTAACTTTTGCAGTCTGACTATGTCTGAAATACAAAGATATGGTGTCAGCAGCTGCGCTCAGGACAAGGATGTGTATTTCTTGGCTTCCAGCAGTGGTTTAGTTATTGACATGCAGCACTGCTCCTGAAGCTCATCATGTACAAGGAAACAGCTCTAGGGAGCTGTGCATCAGGTTCTAGGGGATAGAAACTTCTCAAGCTTCTGTTCATCTGCAAGGTGGTTAGCAAAAAAGCTATGCACAGTATTGTTTCACTTTAAAAATGAGATTCTGTCCATACCCTCTGGCTTTCTCAGTTCTCCTCTCCCTGCTGTTATTGCAGCAGATGTTCCACCAGGTGAGACAGCTGCTAACATGCCTCTGTGTTTAGCAGCAGCTGACATTGCAGGGCCTCTAGCAACAGCACTAGAGCTCTGGAGGGACTTGTAGGATGAGTGGGAGAAGTCTTCTGGACTAGGTCTTCAAGCAAATCAAGACTGATAGTTAGTGGAGGCTAGCTTTTAGTGAGGCAGGTCCTCAAACGTTACAAACCGGTGTAGCTCTGACTGTGAGGAGCTTACATGCAGAATGTCATTCATAGTTTCATAGTTTCATTCAGGGTTGGAAGGGACCACAAGGATCATCTAGTTCCAACCCCGCTGCCATGGGCAGGGACACCCACACTAGATCAGGCTGGACAAAGCCTCATCCAGCCTGGGCTTAAACACCTCCAGGGACAGGGCCTCGACCACCTCCCTGGACAACCCATTCCAGGGCTTCACCACTGTCATGGTGAAGAACTTCCTCCTCACATCCCGCCTGAATCTCCCCACCTCCAGCTTCATTCCATTCCCCCTAGTCCTATCACTACCTGATCCTGAGCAGTCCTTCCCCAGCCTTCCTGTAGGCCCCCTTCAGATACTGGAAGGCCACAATGAGGTCACCTGGGAGCCTTCTCTTCTGCAGACTGAACAGCCCCAACTCCTTCAGTCTGTCCTCACAGGAGAGGTGCTCCAGCCCTCTGATCATCCTTGTGGCCCTTCTCTGGACACCTTTCAGCACCTCCACGTCCCTCTTGTAATAGGGGCTCCAGAACTGGACACAGTACTCCAGGTGGGGTCTCACCACTTTCCCTTTAAATACAGCAGTTAAATACTATCTATTAACCCAGAATTATTCCTAGTCTAATTTATTACCTGCTTTTATGCTTCTGTAAGGGGCTATATATTTAATGCAGTCATTAGCTTTGTCGGTGTGGAGCGAGGTAGGCACCGCAGAGAATAAACCCCATGTGGTGGGCGAGGGGAATCCATGAGCAAATAAAGCACCAAAAGGAATCTGTAGAAAGCTTTAAAACCTCCTGAATGTTGTGTACAAGTAATTGTTCAGTTCTGTTTTCACTGCTTTTCTCTCTCCTCTTTGTGCTTTGTTATTTTATTAGCTGCAAAAAAGGAGTTCAAGGTTCATCGTGTAAAATCACTTACCTTTTTCTTTTCACTTAAGGCCTCAAACAGATAATATAGATAAGCCTCAACATAAAAATATTCATAAGTGCCCAATAAATATTAATAAGGCATAAATATTATTATGCCTTATTAATAGACAAATAGAGACAAATAGAAACAAATAAAGAATATGAATTAATTAATATTAATAGACCAAGAGAGGTTCTCCTCCCCCTCTACTCTGCCCTGGTGAGGCTGCATCTGGAATATTGTGTCCAGTTCTGCTCCCCTCAGTTCAGGAAGGACCTCAGGGAATTGCTGGGAAGAGTCCAGCACAGAGCCACAAAGCTGATGGAGTGGAACATCTTCCTTAGGAGGAGAGCCTGAGGGAGCTGAGAGGCTCTTTAGCTTGGAGAAGACAAGACTGATCCTAAGGAAGAATAGTAATCCATCTTTATATTAGCTACCTTGGACATGTAGTCTGATGTCTGAGGCTTTATAGCCACTTCTGAATGGTGGTGTGTTGGGATCTGAAGAGAGACATCACTGCAGGACACTTTATCCTGCATTTCCAAAAGTGGCACTGAACAAACAGTGTTGGGACTAGGGAGTGTGTGTGGAAAAAAAACTCTGGAAAAGCAGAAGGCCTTTCTGAAAATGCAAATACTTTTCTGCTAAGGTGTGGGTAAGAGAAGGGCCACAAGGATGATCAGAGGGCTGGAGCACCTCTCCTATGAGGACAGACTGAAGGAGTTGGGGTTGTTCAGTCTGCAGAAGAGAAGGCTCCGAGGTGACCTAATTGTGGCCTTCCAGTATCTGAAGGGGGCCTACAGGAAGGCTGGGGAAGGACTTCTCAGGATCTCAGGTAGTGATAGAAATAGGGGGAATGGATTGAAGCTAGAGGTGGGGAGATTCAGGCTAGATGTGAGGAGGAGGTTCTTCACCATGAGAGTGGTGAAGCCCTGGAATGGGTTGTCCAGGGAGGTGGTCGAGGCCCCGTCCCTGGGGGTGTTTAAGAGCAGGCTGGCTGAGGCTCTGTCCAGCCTGATCTAGTGTGGGGTGTCCCTGCCCATGGCAGGGGGGTTGGAACTAGATGATCCTTATGGTCCCTTCCAACCCTGAATGAAACTATGAAACTATGAAACTATGATAAGAAGGACTTCACAGCTGCAGCACAGGAGGTTCCACCTCAACACGAGGGGGAACTTCTTTACTGTAAGTGTCAGAGAGCCCTGGAACTTGGACTTGTATAAGGTGTAGTCTTCTTGACTCAAAGTCTTGTGTCTGGGGTAGTTTAACCTTTTAAAGTGTATTGTCACTAAAGAAGGTGATCACAGTGTATCACAGAATCATTTTGGCTGGAACAGACCCTTTAAGACTGAGCCCAGCCATTGGCTTAACATTGCCATGGCCATTAAACCCTGCCCTGAAGTGCCACACCTATATGTTTGATCTATGAGAAGTGGACATCTGAGGATATTGTGTCAGTTGTTTTATTCTCTGTATCTCCCCTCACAGGGCATAGTGTGAATAAACCACCCACAGCATTTAACCCTGTCAGTGGTAGTCTTTGGGGATGTGAGGTCCATGTGGATCACTGCTACCTTGGAATCTCAGTGTGATACCTTTCTAGTAGCCATGTGTAGTGTTGGCTTGCAATGACAGTTCTACACAGTTGTGGTGTGTTGAAATCTCCCCCCTGGCAGTAAATTTGCCAGCCCAGCTCAGCTGGAAGCAAATGAGAGCTGGATTTACAAGCAAAACTATAATCTACAATGAAATGCAAAGAATATGTACAAAATATACAGGATTTACAGGTATTTACAATTAATAAAGAGCACAAGAACCCCTCTCTGGTCAAGGACCAGGGAAAGCTACTAGCTTCTCCATCTCTGCCTCTCCCTGACCCCCCCTGTACAAAAGGGAGAAGAGAAAGGAGCAGAGAGAAGTTAGATGTCGCTGTATAGGGGTCGAGGTAGAGATAAGGTGATGGTCTGTGCGACAAGAATCAAACACGAGCAGCACATATAGAAGGCATAAAGCAAACTGATTTATTCCAGCACACAACTCATATATTGTGTGCATTGTTAGTGTGGCTGCCTGCAATTGGTTAATGAACTTTTCTCAAGATTCTCATGGGTCAGCGATAGCATTGCTATAGTTACTTGTTAAGCTAGTCCAGGTGGCCTCACATCTTATCTTGCGGTTTCTCATTGCCACTCATTCTGTCCAGGCAGTTTCCAGATTCCCATGGGAGCACAGTGATGTTTTCTCACCAGAGCTCTTCCGAGGGTTCACAGATACATCACAGTCCCCCACGGTTAGACTTAGCCAAGACAATGCATCCAAGGTCAAGCAGAAGCCACTTAATATCTCTCCCAGAGCAAAGTAGTGAGGAAAGAGAGAAATTGTTTTGGACACTAAATCTTATGGTAGATACTTTTTAGAATAAACCTTTATTTAGAATAAACCAAACCAGGTTGGAAGAGACCTCCAAGATCATCACATCCAACCCATCAACCAATCCAACCCACCTAAACAACTAACCCATGGTACCAAGCACCCCAGCAAGTCTCCTCCTGAACACCTCCAGTGATGGTGACTCCACCACCTCCCCAGGCAGCCCATTCCAATGGGCAATCACTCTCTCTGGATAGAACTTCTTCCTAACATCCAACCTGAACCTCCCCTGGTGCAGCCTGAGACTGTGTCCTCTTGTTCTGGTGCTGGCTGTCTGGGAGAAGAGACCATCACCTGCCTGTCTACGACCTCCCTTCAGGTAGTTGTAGACAGCAATAAGGTCACCCCTGAGTCTCCTCCAGGCTAAGCAGCCCCAGTTCCCTCAGTCTTTCCTCATAGGGCTTGTGTTCCAAACCCCTCACCAACTTTGTTGCCCTTCTCTGGACTCGTTCCAGCAAGTCAACCTCCTTCCTAAACTGAGGGGCCCAGAACTGGACACAGGACTCAAGGTGTGGCCTAACCAGTGCAGTGTACAGGGGCAGAATGACCTCCCTGCTCTTGCTGGCCACACTCTTCCTGATGCAGGCCAGGATGCCATTGGCCTTCTTGGCTGCCTGGGCACACTGCAGGCTCATGTTCAGCCTACCATTGACCAGTACCCCCAGGTCTCTCTCTGCCTGGCTGCTCTCCAGCCACTCTGACCCCAGCCTGTAGCTCTGCATGGGGTTGCTGTGGCCAATGTGCAGAACCTGGCACTTGGGTGTGTTCAATCTCCTGCCCTTGGACTCTGCCCATCTGTCCAACCTGTCGAGGTCCCTCTGCAGAGCCTCTCTACCCTCCAGCAGATCAACTCCTGCCCCCAGCTTGGTGTCGTCAGCAAATGTACTGATGATGGACTCAATGCCCTCATCCAGATCATCAATAAAGATGTTAAAGAGCACAGGGCCCAGCACTGATCCTTGGGGCACACCACTACTGACTGGCTGCCAGCTGACTGTGGCACCATTCACCACCACTCTCTGGGCTCGGCCCTCCAGCCAGTTCCTAACCCAATGCAATGTGCTCCCATCCAAGCCATGGGCTGACAGCTTGGCCAGGAGTTTGCTGTGGGGGACAGTGTCAAAGGCCTTGCTGAAGTCCAGGTAGACTACATCCACAGCCTGCCCCACATCCACCAGGCAGTCACCTGATCATAGAAGGAGATCAGGTTGTTCAGGCAGGACCTGCCCTTCCTAAATCCATGCTGGCTGGGCCTGATCCCTTGGCCGTCCTGTAAGTGCTGTGTGATTGCACTCAGGATGACCTGTTCCATGATCTTGCCTGGCACTGAGGTCAGGCTGACAGGCCTATAATTCCCTGGCTCATCCAACCAGCCCTTCTTGTGAATGGGCACCACGCTGGCCAGCTTCCAGTCCTCTGGGACCTCTCCAGTGAGCCAGGACTGCTGAAAAATGATGGATAGTGGCTTGGCCAGCTCCTCTGCCTCTCCAATGGGACTTTTAAGAATGATATTTATTTTCCTTTTCACACCCAACAGTGATTTATTAACATTTATTAACATTTATTAACATTTCACTACTTTTCTGCTCAAGATCTGTGCAAAAAATGTAAAGGCATAGCCTAAAACTACCCCAACTCTCCAGCCCTTTCAGAAGGCTCTGGAAGCTGGGTAGCAAGGACTCATGGCTGAGTGCTTCTCTTAGAACAGAGTTGAGGAGAGTGTGGGATTTTTAACTCTGAAAAGAGCAAGCACTAGTGGGGGTTCAACAGTAAAACCTTCAGTTCTCTTTGCTATACAGAGGAAGAAACAGAAGCTTTTGGTGCAGACTCACTGCCAGGCAGCTCTGGCCGGTTTCTAGCTCAGAATACATTAAACTCTTTCTTTGCTAACTAGAGTAGTGTGCAGGTGTCTTGGTCCAGAGAGGGAAAGAGATTCAGTTCTTTTGAACATCCCCCTGTTATGAAATTAGAGGCACAAATGAGGCCAAAATATCAACTGCAAGGCTATTTATTAACAGAATAAAATGGATGGACCATAAGGAGAGAGAGACAGAGAGAAAGTAGAGAGAGAGAAGAGGGAGTGAGAAGAAGAAAGGAATTGTATTATCACACCCCTCACCCCCCAAGTCAATTAGGGTCTTTGGAGGAAGGCTGTTGCAGCTTTGGTGTGGAGGAGAGGTCATCCTTGTTGGCTATTCTGTCCTCCTCTGGAGGAGGGGAGGGAGAGATCCCAAAGTCCAAGTCCAAGCCCTTCTCTGAGCAGCCTCTTGCTGCAGGTGGAATTTAGGACACAGAGAGAAGGTTCCTCCTGGTTTGCTGTCTCCAGGCTCCATGGTGGTGTCTTTTTCTCCTGTCTCTGTCCTTTTCTCTCCTGGTATTCTCTTTGGTTTTCTTCAGAACAGCATTGCCCAGGTCTTTTCCTTCTCCTGAGCCAGCAGTTGCTCAGATCTTTCATACAGTTTTCTAGGTATGTGTCCCTTTCCGGAGTAGCTGATGGGTAAAGATGATCTTGTCTATGCTCGTTCCAGAGTGATCCAGTGGCTCTGCCCAATGCACATCAGCTATTGTCTGGGCAAGCAGGTGATTTTATCTTTGTTGAGTCACACCAAGAGAGACAAGATTTAGTCTCACAGCAGGTAAGTAGGCAGGGCTGGGCCTCTGGAGCACATCTCTGACGGCAATCTTCCTTTTCTGCTGTGATCCAGATAACAGCCCGGTTCCCACGCTTATTAAATGAGCGACCACTCACCAGGCACAAGAAAAATACCAACTCCCTTCCTTAAAATAGGTTACCTTCAGCTTTATGCTGCTCACACAGTCTGCCCTGAAAGATCTAAATCCTATTTGCCAGGCTGCAGACCCCAGTGGTAAGCAAGGATGATATGAAGGATGATGTTAGCGAGCTGGCATCCCCTTGAATGATGGTGCTCCACAGAAACCACAGTTGGCATTGCTCTTAAGATAATTGGGTTGCATGCAGGGGTTGGGCTATAATGAAGTTTTCTGCTACAGACCAGGGAATCTGATGTAATCAGACTGATGGAACAAAATCAGATATTTGAGGGAGAGGCAATTAATCCTCCATTTAAGGATGCTCAAATCAGCAAGACGTCTAGTGTTAAGGGTATAAATGAATCTTTAATGTAGACTTCATGATAGGTAGCTCCTGCAGAGGCATCTATCAGCTGTATATAATGGTAATTTGCAACTCCCTGAGGAATTCAAGGCAACAGCTGCTAATTTCTCAAGCTTTTGCTGCTAGAATTTACAGCAGGGTTAGCCTCTTGTTCAAGCAGTAGGCCCTGCCCCCTCGAAGATTGGTATTACAATAATCTGCTTCTGAAGAACACAACAGGATGGGCTGAAGAGGGAAAAAGCTTGACTCTAAGAAAAGATAAGTTGGAAAAAAACATTGTGGTAGTGTAAACACAGTAGTCTACCTTCAGTGCCTGGGCTTGGGGCTTTGGCATGAGATTCAAAACAAGCCACGTGGTGATGTGGTAGCTGTTGAGAAAGGGCAACTGAAAGGGAGTGATTTAAATCCTGCCCTTTGTCCAAACTTCCCTGTTGCACTTGAGGCTTCAGGAGAGCACTTCTGTATAGCAAGAGCAAGGCTCCATTTGAAAAGTAAATCTGTTTACCAGTTGGTAAAACAAAACTAGGAAAAACCTGACACGTGTTGTAAAACAGTTGTCATTGTAGGGAGGCAGAAAGCACATCTCCTGGGTGAACCCCTTCATCACTCTGGGTTTGGTTGGTTGAAATAGGCAGGTGCATGTCCTCTTAAGTCCCACTCCCAGCTGAGACTCTCTTGTTCTGAATTGTAATTTTACTGTCATTGAAAAGAACCCAAGATTCAGAGCCAACAGATGTGAGATTGGCCCTGCAAATAGAAAGTTTATGAGCATGTGTGTGCAATGAACCAAGAGGTCTCTTCCTGGCTTTTTCCTTCTGACTGCTAAATAAAACAGCCCTGTGTCAGACTTCAAAACTTAGGGCACTTTGCACGCTAGAGGCAAACCTTAACTTTTCAGATATGATAGCTGAACTCAGAGAGCTTCCTCCATCAGAGCCCTTGAGAATCACAGAATCATAGAATCAACCACGTTGGAAGAGACCTCCAAGATCATCCAGTCCAACCTATCACCCAGCCCTATCCAATCAACAAGACCAAGGCACTAAGTGCCTCATCCAGGCTTTTCTTGAAGATCTCCAGGGATGGTGACTCCACCACCTCCCTGGGCACCACATTCCAACGCAAATCACTCTCTCTGTGAAGAACTTCTTCCTAACACCCAGCCTGATCCTCCCCTGGCACAACTTGAGACTGTGTCCCCTTGGTCTGCATTCTGGATGCCCCAGTCCCAGAGAAGTCTGCAGTGCCTGACTTGCATACCCTGTCTGGAGGTCTAATGCAAGCTTCTGCCCTCCATAAGGTCTGGGAGTCAGTCTGAAGTGCTAGGCTGAGATTTTGTGAAAGCACACTGGGCATTTTCCCCTGGAATAAGAGGTATGCATCCTGCCTTGCCAGCAGTGCTGCCTTTGTTGTTAAGGCAATGTTGTTGCTAGCAAGAATGTGGGCAAAGGTTTGGCTGAACAGTAGCTCTCCATCAGCTTTCTCTTTCAGGGTAATATTGGGCACCATAAGATAACAGGCAGCCTTTACATGAGCAGCTGAAGATGCATAATCTTGTCTAGGAGGGTCTGGCAGCCTGCACCTCCCCAGTCTCCAGCAAGAAGTAGCTGCTGCTGTCTATTCATGGACAATTTTGCCAGTCTTTCTTGAGAACTGCCTTGCAGACAAACTCCATCATTCCGTCCCAAGTGAGCATGTTTTCCCTCCTGGTGGCTTCCTGTCTCGGTCCGGAGACACAGTTCTTTTAAATATTCCTGTGTTGTGAAATTAGAGGCACAAATGAGGCCAAAATATCAACAGCTAGACTATTTATTACATAAACAAAGCAGAAATAAGAAGGGGAGAGGGAGAAAATGGAGAGAGAGAGAGAGAGAGAGAAGAGAGAGAGAAGAGGAAAGGAATTGTATTACCACACCCCTCACCCCTCCCCCAAGACAGTTTGAGTCTGTGGAGGAAAGGTGCTGCAGGAGATGTTGGGTTGGTACAGGAACGGTGCTGAGGCTCTGGCTGGAGAAGAGCTGTGGTCCTCTGGGCAGCCTGGGTAGAGAAAGGGTGCTGAGGCTTCTTTTCTCCAGAGCAGCATTGTCCTGGGCCTATCCTTCTCAGCAGCATGGTCCATCTCCTGTGTTTTCCTTCATCCCCTGTGCTTTTCTTCTCTTAATCATCCAGTTTGGGGGACACAGTCCCCCACATTTTCCTTCTGCGTTTTTCTTTCTAAGTAGCAGTAGTGGCTCCAGTCTTTTATACAGTTTTTTAGTCCTTAGGTATGTGTCCAAGTATTGTCCCTCAGGAGTTCTTTCTGTGCATTTCTGTGTGTTTGGGCAAGGGTCTGGATGCAGGGGGGGGGGAGGGGCCTCCGCCTCCTCCGTCTCCATCCAGACAAGCCCCCACACTCATTACACATCAGCAAACAGGTGGTGAATCCATTGTGTCACCCTTTCCAGGGTACTTGATGGGTGGAGATTATCTTGTCCTGAAGGCATGATGGCTTGGTCATTGTTGTAGGCCAGCTGCAGTCCAGTGTTATCATGATGCAATCACAAGGTGATTTGCATCCAGGATTGGTAGACAGGATTCCTACATGATCTTTGCACCTTCCTTCCAGTGGCTCTGCCCAACACATATCAGCTATTGTCTGGGCAAGCAGCAAGTGGTTTTATCTTTGTTGAGTCACACCAAGAGAGACAAACTTTTAGTCTCTCACACTTCCCCACAGCAGTTGCACTGGTCAGAGAGGTTGTTCCACCACATTTGCCACATCAGGGCGCAGATACCCACTCACTCTGCAACAACCTGCAGGCAAGCAGAGTACCAAGCCTGACCCAGGCTCCAGAGCAGCATGAAGCAGGGGAAGCAGTAGTTTCATTCCTGATTACTATTACTCAAAGTCTTGTGGCTAATTTCCTTATGAATAGCAATCGATGTTTTCGACCAAAAAAACCCAACACCCAAACCAACCACAAAACCAAAGCCACAAGAAAACAAAAAACCTTCTCCTGGATGAGGGTGAATGTATTATCACAGAGCCACTGAATGTTAGGGGCAGGAAGGGACCTTGAAAGCTCAGCCAGCCCAACCTCTCTGCCAGAGCATCACCTAGGGCAGGTCACACAGAGAAATGCATCCAGCTGGATTTTTTAATATCTCCAGAGAGGGAGATTCCAGAAACACCACCACCACCACAGGCAGCCTGTTCCAGTGTTGTCACCTTCACAGTGAAAAAGTTTTCCCTCCTGTTTCCATGGAGCTTCCTATTGGACGGGAGCACACTGCGATGGGTTAGGAACTGGCTGGAGGGCCGAGCCCAGAGAGTGGTGGTGAATGGTGCCACATCCAGCTGGCAGCCAGTCACTAGTGGTGTGCCCCAAGGATCAGCGCTGGGCCCTGTGCTCTTTAACATCTTTATTGATGATCTGGATGAGGGCATTGAGTCCATCATCAGTACATTTGCTGACGACACCAAGCTGGGGGCAGGAGTTGATCTGCTGGAGGGTAGAGAGGCTCTGCAGAGGGACCTTGACAGGCTGGGCAGATGGGCAGAGTCCAAGGGCAGGAGATTGAACACATCCAAGTGCCAGGTTCTGCACATTGGCCACAGCAACCTCATGCAGAGCAACAGGCTGGGGTCAGAGTGGCTGGAGAGCAGCCAGGCAGAGAGGGCCCTGGGGGTGCTGGTCAATGGTAGGCTGAACATGAGCCTGCAGTGTGCCCAGGCAGCCAGGAGGGCCAATGGCATCCTGGCCTGAATCAAGAACAGTGTGGCCAGCAGGAGCAGGGAGGTCATTCTGCCCCTGTACACTGCACTGGTTAGGCCACACCTCGAGTCCTGTGTCCAGTTCTGGGCCCCTCAGTTTAGGAAGGAGGTTGACTTGCTGGAACGAGTCCAGAGGAGGGCAACGAAGTTGGTGAGGGGCTTGGAACACAAGCCCTATGAGGAGAGGCTGAGGGAGCTGGGGCTGCTTAGCCTGGAGAAGAGAAGACTCAGGGGTAACCTTATTGTTCTCTACAACTACCTGAAGGGAGGTTGTAGCCAGGCGGAGGTTGGTCTCTTCTCCCAGGCAGCCAGCACCAGAACAAGAGGACACAGTCTCAGGCTGCGCCAGGGGAGGTTCAGGCTGGAGGTCAGGAGGAAGTTTTACACAGAGAGAGTGATTGCCCATTGGAATGTGTTGCCTGGGGAGGTGGTGGAGTCACCATCACTGGAGGTGTTCAGGAGGAGACTTGACAGGGTGCTTGGTGCCATGGTTTAGTTGGTTGGGTGGTGTTGGATGATAGGTTGGACACAATGATCTTGAAGGTCTCTTCCAACCTGGTTTATCATATTTATTATTATTTATTCTATTTATTATTATTATGCCTCAACTTCCACCACTGCCCCTTGTGCTGTCACTGGGCATCCCCCCGCAGAGCCTGGCTCCACCCTCTGGGCACTCACCCTGCACATCTCTATCAATATGAATGAGGTGACCTCTCAGGCTCCTCTTCTCCAAGCTAAAGAGCCCCAGCACCCTCAGTCTCTCCTCATAAGGAAGATGTTCCACTCCCTGAATCTTTTTTTGCAGTTCTGTGCTGGACTCTTTCAAGCAGCAAAAAAGAAAATGGAAAAATAAAAGGAAAACTATCTTGCTGTAAATCAATCCCTTTTATTCCTTCCAGACTGTCTATAGAGTCAGGCCTTCTCTGTTTTTATTGATAGCTTTTCATATTCATGACAGATGGATGTAATCAGTGTTTTGGAGAAAGGTCTTTACCCTAGGAGGGCTACAAGGATGCTGAAGGGACTGGAACACTGCCTGATGAGGAGAGGCTGAGAGCCCTGGGGCTGGTTAGAATGGAGAAGAGAAGACTGAGAGGGGGTTTAATAAATGTTTATAAATATCTGAGGGCTGGGGGTCAAGAGGAAGGGGACAGGCTCTGCTCACTTGCACCCTGGGATAGGACAAGGGGCAATGGATATAAACTCCAGCACAGGAGGTTCCGCCTTAACATGAGGAGGAACTTCTTCACTGTGAGGGTCACAGAGCACTGGAACAGGCTCCCCAGTAGGTTGTGGAGTCTCCTTCTCAGGCGACTTTCCATCCCTGTCTGAATGTGTCCCTGTGTGACCTGTGGTGGATTCTATGGTCCTGCTCTGGACTGGATGATCTCCAGAGGACCCTTCCAACCCCTAACATCCTGTGAGCCTATGTAATAAAGTATTCATCAGATCTGTCAACTGCCTTCCTTTCTGTTCCTAGCATTCAGCTCTGTCTTCTTGTTTCCTTCCCTTGTGTCTCCAGGATATGATCTGTAAGATGCTTTATGTCTCTCCTCATCACAGATGGGTCCTGCACTTGGGTCCTGTGCCTGAACCCTCTCCAGGCTTAGGGAGAAATGAACTTCAAACTCTGTTTTCACAGTCTTCAGTGGAGTTTCCTTCTCTGGAGATTTTCAAGGCCCATCTGGATGTGTTTCTGTGTGACCTGTGCTGGATTCTAAGGTCCTGCTCTGGCAGGGGAGTTGGACTTGATGATCTTCAGAGGTCCCTTCCAACCCCTAACATCCTGTGATCTGTTATCCTAGGGATCAGCTGGGCATGTTCTGTGCAAAATGTATTAATTTCAAAGCTTTCTCTGTTCACAACCAAAGCTGCTGCCTTATTTCTTGTGCATTATAAATACGGAGAGTAAATTATCCTGGTTTTCTTAACAGTGTGATTTAACATACTCAGGAACTTGATGATGTGTCTCTGTCTTTTCATGTCTGGATGAAGTGGTCCCAGTTCCTGAATAATTTGTTTTCACTGCAAAAGAGCCTTGCAGTAACTATATTGTATAATGATACCCTCAGAATATTACTCTGAAAGCTTGTCTTTAGATGTGTATGACAGCCTATCAGATGTGACAGACTGGATGAATCAGAAAGTGAGTATTAAACAGAACAACAGAGAAACAGAAAACTTATACTGTAGGATAAGATAATGGCAAAGATGTCACAGTTGCCAAAAGGTGACCCATGGATTGATAGGATGTCTGTCAGAGAGACCCAGGTGCTCTGTCAAGAAGACAAAGACATAATTTGCTGTTGAAGACATTCTAAAGATGGAGCAGATAAACATTAAAGGAATGGGACTAGTTAAAATGCTGCCTCCTAGGAGATCAGAGATTGATTAACAACAGCTGCCAAATAGTGGAATATCAGTGAAGGAAGCTGGTATGAGATCTGGAGAAACAGAACCCAGTCTGCAGGAGGGAAAATTCGGGGTGAGGAAAGATGGATTGAGGGTACCTCCTCGGGAGGCTGCCTGTGGTTTCTCCTTGATGAATAGCAGCTTCAACTTGAGAACCATGCAGAGCTCTGCTTTTTCTGCTCAGAAGCTTTTGTCTGCCTCCTTTGACAGCTTTTGGGCTTCCTCAGGTACACAGACAAGAAGGTTGGTTATGGTTAAAAAGGTATGAGGCAGGACTGGTGGGTAATCAAGAATGGGAAGTAAAGAAGTCTCACCAGTTTTGTCTTAACCCAACAGAGAAGCAAAAGGGGCTGAGGTGAATGGAACTTGGGGACAAAATGGAGCCAGTAGAATGGAATCATAGAATGGTTTGAGTTGGAAGGGACCTTAAAGTTCCACCCCCCCCCCTCCCCCCCATACCCCCTTCTATGGGCAGGGATACTTCGTACTAGAGCAGTTGCTCAAGGCCCCATCCAACCTGGCTTTGAACACTTCCAGGGTTGGAGCCTCCAGAACTTCTCTGGGCACGTTAAGAATGCTGGGTTTTAATCAATTCCCATGTACTTTCTTCCCTGTTTTGGAATGGTCAGGGGCTGCTTGCTTGATGTTTTTTCTCTGTAACTACAAAGTATTAGTTCCCAACCACAGGGTCAGCACCAGTTGATAATGAGAGTTCTACCCAGGGTAATCTCCCAGAGAAAAGAAACAAGTTTCACAGTAATCTTGATCCTTTTTTTCCCCCTCCAAACTCTAATTCCTTTCCAGCAAATTAAAAGTTGGTTGTAAGAAAGCAAGAAGGTGCAATCACTTATGAATGCTGTTAAGAGAAGACTTCAGCTTCTTAGGGAACAGATAAACCAATCATCAAAGTATAACAGTGTGGCATTTCTATTTATTGCCAGTTCTTCCTGTCACATTTTCATTGGACACATCAGAGGAAGCAGCAGGCAGGCTGTTTTGGCTTTAATGTTTGAGAAATAGAAAGAGATAATTCAACTCCAAGCAAATGTAAGATCAGCATAAAAGATGCTTTTTTTTGGGGGGAAGCCAGTGACATTAGATAATCAAGTGTAGAAACCTCACATTTCTGTTTAACTGCTTTTCTTTGCTGGATCTCCTGAAGCTGCCATCAGCAGTCAGTTTGTAAACCAGAAAACAAAATGGTAATTGGAAAAACACTTAAATGTGCACTCTGAAATCCATTTAAAAATGCAACTTCCACAACAAAAGCAGGTGTAAATGAAAAAGGTATGCAAAGCTGAAGGGTTATGTTTAAAAGAAAGAGCTAGGGGGTGAGATTAATCAAAGGGGAAAGTGCTGAAGTAGCTTCACTGAATGTTTGAGAAATAAAGAATGTATATTATTAGCAGGGGAAAAGAACCCCACAGACATCAAAATCCAGTCCAAAACTAGAGCAGGAATCAAAAAGAGTTAAAATGTGAAGAAATGGAGACAAAATCCTGTGCTGGGGCTGAGACTCTCTGCCTAGAAGAAAGCTATGGCAGGCACTGTGCTGCCAGGAGTGGCCTGGTGTGGTAAGGGGAAGGCACAGGCTCTGTTGTCCTGGCTGCTCATCTCTTCTCATGTTGCAGCCACTGCTCTGAAGGCAGCTACTGGATCTGTGCAGAGTGCAGGATTCCTTAGCTGACCAATTCCTAGAGCAAAACATGACATTTCATGTGTGTCAAGAACAACATCCTCATGTTGACACCCTTGGATTGGAGCATGCTGCAGAAGCCACCTCCTTGACACACTGGCACCATTCATTGGGAAAGGATTTTTAGCATATAGATGTGGATGGATTTTACTGCTTAAGGGATTGGTAACAAAGAATACAGTTGCCTGTGGGTAGATCTTAGGTTAGGGGCTTCTGCTTCTGCTAGTTAGCTACTTAGAATCATAGAATTAGGGTTGGAAGAGACCCCAAGCATCATCCAGTTCTAACCCCACTGCCATGGGCAGGGACACCTCACACTACAGCAGGTTGCTCACAGCCACATCCAGGCATGAGGCTTCCACCACCTCCCTGGGCAACCTGTGCCAGTCTCTCACCACCCTCATGGGGAAGAACTTCTTCCTAACATCCAGTCTGAATCTACCCATTTCTAGTTTTGCTCCATTCCCCCCAGCCCTATCACTCCCAGACACCTTCAAAGTCCCTCCCCAGCTTTCTTGCAGCCCCCTTCAGATACTGGAAGGCCACAATTAGGTCTCCTCAGAGCCTTCTCCTCTCCAGACTGAAGAACCCCAACTCTCTCAGTCTGTCCTCATAGCAGAGCAGCTCCAGCCCTCTGCTCATCCTCATGGCCCTTCTCTGGACACCTTCCAGCACCTCCAGATCATTCTTGTAATACTTCTTCTGTCTAGGGCTTCAGTGTAGAGATGCTGTGAGAGATATGCCTGGGACTTCTGTTAGCTGCTTCATCTATTAAGGGCTTCCAGGACTACTTCTGTAAATTGGACTCTGAGATTCTGTGGTACAAGGGATTCTACAATGCAGCAATAAAGGACTTCTGGGAGGACTCCAGAGATTCTCTGCTCTTTGCATTTCTGCAGTCTCCTTGCTTCATGCCTGCATTCATCACCCAATGGCCCCCAAATTGGGGAGGAAGAACAACATTCTCCCTCCATAAGTATGACATTGTTTGTGTGTGATGCTGGGCAGGAGGCAGAAGGAAAGGAAGAAACCTTTTGATAATCTGCAAAGCAGAACCAATATAAAAATGCCAGACAAACAAACCCTACCACACACACTCCCCTGCCCCAGCTCCAACCTCTCTCTATGTTTCTCCCACTCAGAATCCACTGTGCAAATGATTGAACTTCTGGATATTCAAATCAGATCAAAACAAAAGCTTGAACTTGAAGTAGTCTGTGAAAGGAGCACCACTATCATCAGAAGGAGAAATGTTTCCATCTAGGCTTCCTTTGCTTGGAGGATGAGTATTTTCATAGGAGGTTTCAATGACTTTTTTCTTCCCCCCCCCCCCCCATTTTTAGCCTTTGGGAAAAGGAAAATAATCACATCTGAGCTTCTGAGACACTGAGCTTTTATTGCTTATGACCTTACAGTATTTCTACTGCAGTTCTGCTGGTGCAATGAGGTGCAGGATGTAGGGAGGAGGAAAATGCAAGACTCTGTTCAGAGGAAAGGTTACCACAGTGGTGCTGCTAATGCACCCTGAAGTGGTGTGAATACATCACATCCAGGTATGCTGGTTTAAAAGGTTGATCTTTCCACACTTCCAGTAAGGGCAGGGAAGCTTACAAACATAGTCAAGTGGAGATGCAGATAGGGTGACTTGGTGCTGTTATAAAACAGGGTAGTGGTTCCACTTTCTTGGAAGGAGAACAAATTCTCTTGATCCATAAATAAACTATTATTATTTTTTTAAAGGAATTAATACTGACTTTAGATTCCTAAGTTAATTTCCTACGACCCACAAAAGGCTTTTAGATATCTGTGACATTAAAGAAAGATTAACATCTCTTGCTTTGCACACTACATTAAAGCAGGAGATCTAGGGATGTGGTCCATTTCCCTAAGGCTTAGTCTTAAGATGAAAAAAAGCTTCCACCTAGAAGTTTAAAGTGGTATTGTGACTTGATTCTTATTCTTTGGGCTCACCTCTATGCCTGGTCAGGAGAAAAGAATTGTCAGGCTTGGAAGGGACCTCAAGGATCACCCAGTTCCAATGCCCCTGCCAGGAGCAGGAGCACCTCACACTAGGTCAGGTTGCCCAGAGCCACATCCAGCCTTCAGGGATGAGGCTTCCACTACCTCCCTGGGCAACCTGAGCCAGTGTCTCACCACCCTCATGGGGAAGAACTTCTTCCTAACATCCAATCTCAATCTACCCATTTCTATTTTTTCCCACACCCTCCCCCCAGTCCTATCACTCCCTGACACCCTCACAAGCTTTCTTGTAGCCCCCTTCAGATACTGGAAGGCCACAATAAGGTCTCCTCAGAGCCTTCTTCCTAACATCCAGTCTGAATCTACTATTTTCTAGTTTTCACAGGATTACATGATGATAGGGGTTGGAATCATATTCTCAGTTCTTCAGATGATCATAGTATCATAGTATCAGTCAGGGTTGGAAGGGACCACAAGAATCATCTAGTTCCAACCCCCCTGCCATGGGCAGGGACACCCCACACTACATCAGGCTGCCCAGAGCCTCATCCAGCCTGGGCTTAAACACCTCCAGGGATGGGGCCTCAACCACCTCCCTGGACAACCCATTCCAGGGCTTCACCACTCTCATAGGGAAGAACTTCCTCCTCACCTCCAGCCTGAATCTTCCCACCTCCAGCTTCATTCCATTCCCCCTAGTTCTATCACTACCTGAGATCCTGAGAAGTTCCTCCCCAGCCTTCCTGTAGCCCCCTTCAGTTACTGGAAGGCCACAATTAGGTCATCTGGGAGCCTTCTCTTCTCCAGACTATTTATGTTTAATTAAACACATCCCCACAGTTTATGTTTAAATGTGTTCCTTTCCTCCCATTTAATACTCTGAAGTGATGATAATAGATAAAGAATGGTACCAGGTCCTCATTACATGGGATCACAGGATGTTAGGGTTTGGAAGGGACCTCTGGAGACCATTGAGTCCAACCCCCCTGCCAGAGCAGGACCGTAGAATCCAGCACAGGTCATACAGGAACACACCCAGATGGGTCTTGAAAGTCTCCAGAGAAGGAAATTCCACAACCTCTCTGGGCAGCCTGTTCCAGTGCTCTGTGATCCTCGCAGTGAAGCAGAACCTCCTGTGTTGTGGTTTATATCCATTCCTCCTTGTTCTATCACTACTCAACACCCTAAACAATCCCTCATCAGCTCCCCTGCAGGTCCTCTTCAGACACCAGAAGGCCACACCAAGGTTTTCTTCCTCCTCTAGCCTTGTGGGGCTAGAACAGTTGATTCCATAGCTTAATCACACAGCAGGTTCATTTTGCTTTCCTTTCTCCTGATGTCATGTTTAATCCAGACATATCCTGTTACAGAGAGGTTCTTGAGAACCTCTCCTGACAAATTCACGTTCCCCTCTGTGAGAGCATAACACAAGCACTTAGCTAGGAGACTGGCAAAATCCCCAAGCAGTAAATTCCCATGGCATTCTCTCAGAGCCTGAATGCTAAGCAACTCATCTGTTTTCAGAGTAGGTTTTAATTCTGTTAATTAATTTGTAAAGCAATTATAGACTCGTGTAAAGTCAGCATGCTTTGAGGAAACCACTAAAAAACCCCAAACAGACTGGAAAGAAAAAAAATAGCTTCAAGGCAGATCTGTGTTAAATCTTTAGTTTTCAAAAGCAACCTACCAAACAAATAAACATTTTGGTGAATTTGTTTTCTGCCCTGTGTGATTTATAGATTAAACTGATGGCCTTTATTTCACTGGAGAGGTGACATGAAGCATAAGTTTCTACACCAGGCCACACCCTGAGTCCTCTGTCCAGTTCTGGGCCCCTCAGTTTAGGGAAGATGTTGAGCTGCTGGAAGGTGTCCAGAGAAGGGCAACAAAGCTGGGGAGGGGTCTGGAGCACAGCCCTGTGAGGAGAGGCTGAGGGAGCTGGGGTTGCTTAGCCTGGAGAAGAGGAGGCTCAGGGGAGACCTTATTGCTCTCTACAACTACCCGAAAGGAGGTTGTAGCCAAGTGGGGGTTGGTCTCTTCTCTCAGGCACCCAGCACCAGAACAAGAGGACACAGTCTCAAGCTGTGCCAGGGGAGGTTTCAGCTGGAGGTGAGGAGAAAGTTCTTCCCAGAAAGAGTAATTGGCAATTGGGTTGTGCTGCCCAGGGAGGTGGTGGAGTCACCATCACTGGAGGTGTTTAAGAAGAGCCTGGATGAGGCACTTGGTGCCATAGTTTAGTTGGTTAGATGGTGTTGGGTGATAGGTTGGACTCAAAGATCTCAAATGCCTTTTCCAACCTGGTTTAATTCTATTCTACAAACCACATACTGTTCTGTTGTGTAGGTTGGGAGATCAATTTGCCTTGTTTATTTTCTTCTCTGTCTCTTATATAGGATCAGAATATGTAGGACCATTTACAGAATGCAAAGATGATCAGGGGGTTGGAGCATCTCTGCTACGAGGACAGGCTGAAGGAGCTGGAGTGTTCAGCCTGGAGAAGAGAAGGCTCCAGGGAGACCTAATAGCAGCCTGCCAGTACCTGAAGGGGAATCCAAAAAGGATAGAGAGAAACTGTTTACAAAGGCCTGCAGTGATAGGACAAGGAGCAATGGCTTCAAACTAGAGAAGAGCATATTTAGATAGATTGGATGTTAGCAACAAGTTCTTTACTATGAAGGTGGTGGAACACTGGAACAGGTTGCCCAGGGAGGTGTTTGGGGCCCCATCCCTGCAGATACTGAATGTGAGGCTTGACAGGGCTGTGGGCAGCCTGATCTAGTTGGGGATGTCCCTGCTGGCTGTGGGGAGCTCAGTCTGGATGACCTTGGGAGGATCCTTCTGACCCAGATCATTCTACGATTCTATGATGCTGCAAGTATTTGAGTTAAGCTGTAGCTTAGTTCCTTTAAGTGTGGCTGCTACTCATCAATCACTATCTGGCTGCCATTTAATGGTAATGGTTACAGACAGGGTTAATAATCATTAAAATGATGAAGATTTTACCTGTGGTATATTCATGCGAGCAGGTTCACGACCTTTGATGGAATCATTGGCAACAGCAAAGGAATGGACTACAATGTTTGTGGAGCTGAGGTCTGCCCTTTGCATCCTCAGAGAGGGTCTAGATTCTGTTCTCAGTGGGATTGAAGACAAAGCAAAGAGGTGCCACAAACACCCCAAGCACATTTCTTTAGGCATAACACTATAGAAAAGCTGCTTGCTGAAAGTCTACCATCAGTAGTTAAGGCACAAGCAGAAGAAAGCGCTGCAGCATTGTGGGTATGGTAGAGTTGGCTTCAGCAAGCTGCTGTGCAGAAGGCATTTTGTGCTTCAGTAAGTTAAACTCATTTTTTTTTTCATTTAGGAAAAATTAGCAGGTAGCTGTGTTTGGTGCATTGCAGATGTAAAAGATCAACTCCTTGCAGGAGATGTTGGGTTGTAGTGCAGCAGCCTTTGGCTGCTGAGCTGTGCAACTAGCTGCTATCATGGGGTCACAGAGCTGATTGGCATCCTTTCAGTTCAGCTTAGAACAGGTACTGTGCATTTGCCTCAGTTTTAATGTGTTAGCAATGGCCAGGTATGGATGGAAACAGACTTCCCTGTACTTGCTTTGCCTCTTTCCCTTGCAAAGGGGCATTTGGCTCCAATCTGGAAGCCATATGGCACTGTAGATGCACTTGGTTACATCTGTTAGCATAGACTTAACTCTAGTCTGTCCCTGCCCTTCTCCCAGCAGTATCTGGCTTCCTGCAGGCAAATTGTCTGCATCTTCTGAACATTCTTCTCATTTGGGAATTTGCATGTTGGGGATGCAAAGAATCATTAGTGGCTGGTCCATCAAAACCACAGCAGAGTCAATCTCTAGGGACTTGGGAAGCCTCAGGCCTTAGCTGTAACCTTCAGACAAGCTGCTCTCCTCTCTTGAGGTTGATGTTCATGTATGTCTTTTTTTTGTTTCTCTTCTTCCCTCCCCCCATAAATCCTGTGGCAAAAGTTAAAGGCAACATTCTAGGTGTTTATTACCCCTAGGAGTTGAAGCTGAGGCTTTTCTTATAACTCTTCATGAAGGCTCAGTAAAATATTTACCTTACCTCCTTAACCAATAATCCTGGCTCTGGCAATGTGCTCTGTGTGCAGGTAGGAATATTAAAGTTTGACATACAGAATTAAACTATTCCTTGTATCCAAAAGGGCTTCTGGATACCTTTACTATAGATAAGAGTTAGAGCAGGCAAAATTATATTATCCATCTGTTAATTGACTTGGTATATGCAGAGTAACCTGGAGACTGAAATATGATGTCTGAAAAATGTAATTCTGGTGTGAGTGCAGACAACAGCAAGTTGGTCACTAACACCTGGCAGTGGGGTCTGTAATCAGTCTCAGCACAGGAAAAGCTGCATTGCTTGTTGGTGTGTATTGATGTAATTAAATATTCTCCTGTGACTGGAATTTTGGGACAATTTGTGCAGACTTCAGTCATCAGCTGATTAAATTTTGCTCCTAACACTGCGTTCCCAGAGGATGTTGTGTGACTAAGGTGTACAAAGGTGTCAGAATCCTTCTTTCCTTTGATTTCAGAAGATGAGGTGGACATGCAGAGCTCCTGTGATGTGCAGTGCTGCTCTTTCTTCCTCCTCTTTGCCTCTGCATGTTCTTCCAGCCAGGGCAGATTTTGCCAGGTGTTGTCTAGTAGCCCATAACCATTGTGGCCTCTTCCAAGACTGCCCCAGTCCTTGTGAGAGATTTCTGTTATGTGAGACCAGCAGGGTGCTTCATAACCTGTTGGTCTGTGATCTGGATAGCCCTGGGAATGAAGTTCTGTTGGTGTGATCTGGATAGCCCTGGGAATGAAGTTCTGTTGGTGTGATCTGGGTAGCTCTGGGAATGAAGTTCTGTTGGTGTGATCTGGATAGCTCTGGCAATGAAGTTCTGTTGGTGTGATCTGGATAGCCCTGGGAATGAAGTTCTGTTGGTGTGATCTGGATAGCCCTGGGAATGACGTTCTGTTGGTGTGATCTGGATAGCTCTGGCAATGAAGTTCTGTTGGTGTGATCTGGATAGCCCTGGGAATGAAGTTCTGTTGGTCTGTGATCTGGATAGTCCTGGCAATGAAGTTCTGTTGGTCTGTGATCTGGATAGCTCTGGCAATGAAGTTCTGTTGGTATGATCTGGATTGCCCTGGGAATGAAGTTCTGTTGGTCTGTGATCTGGATAGTCCTAGCAATGAAGTTCTGTTGGTCTGTGATCTGGATAGCCCTGGGAATGACATTCTGTTGGTGTGATCTGGATAGCTCTGGCAATGAAGTTCTGTTGGTGTGATCTGGATAGCCCTGGGAATGAAGTTCGGTTGGTGTGATCTGGATAGCCCTGGGAATGAAGTTCTGTTGGTGTGATCTGGATAGCTCTGGCAATGAAGTTCTGTAGGTGTGATCTGGATAGCCCTGGGAATGAAGTTCTGTTGGTGTGATCTGGATAGCCCTGGCAATGAAGTAGTGTTGGTGTGATCTGGATAGTCGTGGGAATGAAGTTCTGTTGGTGTGATCTGGATAGTCGTGGGAATGAAGTTCTGTTGGTGTGATCTGGATACTTGTGGGAATGAAGTTCTGTTGGTGTGATCTGGATAGCCCTGGCAATGAAGTTCTGTTGGTATGATCTGGATAGCTCTGGGAATGAAGTTCTGTTGGTCTGTGACCTGGATAACCATGGGAAAAGCCAGGACCATTCGATTTCCCTACAGCCAGACGTAACAGCTTTAGATCCCAACACAATCTTGCACCTGAATGGTTTTATGTTCATCCCTCTGATGATACAAACCATAGTGATGCTGAATATTGTGATAGGCAGATGTAGATGATTATTTAAAACGTGGGTTTGGGTGGTTTTTTTGGTAATTAAATTGCCCAATCTCATTAGTGTATAAATGTCTACCACTCAGCATAACTAATAGGAATTTTATGGGGAATCAATTAGGATGTGGAAGCTTTTTTTGCTAGCTCTTATGATCTGGAAAGAAAAGATTTCAGGAGCTGAAATAAAGGTTTTTATATTGCTTTGAATGAAAGAAAAAAGGATCTGTTCCAGAGAGCAAATATAAACCTTAGTTATTCAATTTTTTAAAAATAGAATGGCTTTTTGGAAAAGAATTACCAAAAAAGCCCAAATTGCAATCCATGAAACCACATTAAATAACATGAAATGGCTTGGATAGGATGAACCAAAGAGATTAAATACGTAGCCAGAACGTTGGAAGTCTTCTGGCAATGGCAGGAAACAAGCAAGATGTTCCCAGAAAGCTTTTTAGTGCCTGGAACAGAGTAATGGTTGCCTTGAATGAGGCTGATCTGGGAGTCAGGGTGGAAATGCAGCAATGTGGTTCTGTGGAATTATCATAATTGCAACACAGAAATGGGGAGATTCAGATTGGTTTTAAGGCCAGGCTGGATGTGGCTTTGAGCAACCTGCTGTAGTGTGAGGTGTCCCTGCTCATGGCAGCGGGGTTGGAACTGAATGATCCTTGAGGTCTCTTCCAACCCTAACAATTCTATGATTCTATGGTAGTTTAAATGATGATGGCCTAGCATGCTGCATGGGGTTGTTGTGGCCCATGTACAGGACCCAGCCTTTGGTCTTGTTAATAGAAATGATAATAATAATAAAAAAATCATATTCTCAGTTCTTCAGATGATAATAGATAAAGAACGGTACCAGGTCCTCATTACACAGGATCACAGGATGTTAAGGTTCGGAAGGGACCTCTGGAGACCATTGAGTCCAACCCCTGTGCCAGAGCAGGACCATAGAATCCAGCACAGGTCACACTGGAACACATCCAGATGGGGCTGGAAAAGCTCCAGAGACGAAGACTCCACAACCTCTCTGGGCAGCCTGCTCCAGGGCTCTGTAACCCTCACAGTACAGGAGTTCCTCCTCATGTTGAGGTGGAACCTTTTGTGCTGTAGTTTATATCCATTGCCCCTTGTCCTAACACAGGGAGCAAGTGAGCAGAGCCTGTCCCCTCCCTCTTGACCCCCAGCCCTCAGATGTTTATAGACATTTATTAAATCCCCTCTCAGTCTTCTCTTCCCCAGACTAACCAGCCCCAGGGCTCTCAGCCTCTCCTCATCAGGCAGTGCTCCAGTCCTTCAATCATCCTTGCAGCTTTCCATTGGACTCTCCTGAGTAGATCATTGTCCCTCAATCATCCTTGCAGCTCTCCATTGGACTCTCCTGAGTAGATCACTGTCCCTCAATCATCCTTGCAGCTCTCCATTGGACTCTCCTGAGTAGATCACTGTCCCTCAATCATCCTTGCAGCTCTCCATTGGACTCTCCTGAGTAGATCATTGTCCCTCAATCATCCTTGCAGCTCTCCATTGGACTCTCCTGAGTAGATCATTGTCCCTCAATCATCCTTGCAGCTCTCCATTGGACTCTTCTGAGTAGATCATTGTCCCTCAATCATCCTTGCAGCTCTCCATTGGACTCTCCTGAGTAGATCACTGTCCCTCAATCATCCTTGCAGCTCTCCATTGCACTCTCCTGAGTAGATCACTGTCCCTCAATCATCCTTGCAGCTCTCCATTGGACTCTCCTGAGTAGATCATTGTCCCTCTTGACCTGGGGAGCATTGTTCAGACCTTTTAAGATCTTGTAACTGGGAGTAAGATGACAGCTGCCTGACCTGGTCTCAGTACTGCACATATACTGTGTACAAAAAGCAAAACCCCACTGCTGCTGCTGACAAAGCCTGAGATCCTGGCAGAAGCCACTGGAAGTAGCCAAGGGAACAGGATGTGTAGCTGAATTTTTGAGTTCAGTTTTTTTTTAAACTGGAGAACTGCAAATGAAACTATCACAATTCTCTCTGAGGAAACAAAATAATGTAACAACACACACGAGCGAGTGGAGCGCTCCAGATAGCAACCAAACTCTATTCCCTCTGAAGTTTATGTCATGGGCAAACATAAGGCTCTTTTCATTGATTATAATTTTAAACCCCCCAACTGTGCTGCTGCTCATTTTATGCACCAGGGGATTGGGAGGCTTCTATTTATATGGTTGATCCAAAGATGATATTTCTTCCCCATATCCACAGATGCTTTGACCTGAAAAAACAACTAGAGCAGTCCCAGGGTGACTCTCATTTTTCCTGATCCCAAAGAACTCTCAGTGCTGTCAAAGCTCAAAGTCTGCCTAAGAGCAAGCTCCATCAATGTCCTCTTTATCCCATGCTGCATACTCTGAATATACATGGAGACTGACAGCCTCGAGATTTTCTGGTATCCAGAGAGCAGATTTAACTCTCATAAACTAGGTTGCAAATTCATCAAGAGAGACTTTTATCTCTGCTCTTCTTTTTAGGGCTACAGCAGGGTTGTAGGTCCCATGGTCACTCTTAGGTCCATGTGCAGATAGGTACTGCCAGTTGCAGTCCTTCTCTCCTTGTTCTTCAGGAAGACTTTGGCCCCATAAGGTGCCCTGCTGCTGTGCCGGAGTGGCATGAAGCCTTCTCAATCTGGTTCATTCCTTCTGAATCTGGTTCATCCCCACCAGTTTTGTTGTTTCTAGTTCATTCCCTGAGAATAGTAAATGGGGATCCTCAGAGCTAATTCCCAGTGAAGTGCTCTTCATCCTGCCCTATATCAGGAACAGTGTGGCCAGCAGGAGCAGGGAAGTCATTCTGCCCTGTACTCAGCACTGCTTAGGCCACACCTTGAGTCTTGTGTCCAGTTCTGGGCTCCTCAGTTTAGGAAAGATGTTGAGCTGCTGGAAGGTGTCCAGAGAAGGGCAACAAAGCTGGGGAGGGGTCTGGAGCACAGCCCTATGAGGAGAGGCTGAGGGAGCTGAGACACAGGTGGCTCAGTTGGTATGCATCAGACCCTTAATGGGAAGGTCATGAGTTCAAGCCTGCAGTGGGCAGTAGTGTCCTCCCTAATCTAGTCATGAGGTCTGTGGTGACAGGTTGGGCTCGATGATCTTTGAGGTCTCTTCCAACCTTAGGAATACTGAATACAAAAGGAGCTGGGGTTGCTTAGCCTGGAGAAGAGGAGGCTCAGGGGAGACCTTATTATTCTCTACAACTACCGGAAGGGAGGCTGTAACCAGGTCAGAGTTGGTCTCTTCTCTCAGGCATCCAGCACCAGAATGAGAGGACACAGTCTCAAGCTGTGCCAGGGGAGGTTTCAGCTGGATGTGAGGAGAAAGTTCTTCCCAGAAAGAGTAATTGGCCATTGGAATGTGCTGCCCAGGGAGGTGGTGGAGTCACCATCACTGGAGGTGTTCAAAAAAGGCTTGGATGTGGCACTTGCAGCCATGGTTTAGTTGTCAGGAGGTGTTGGGTGATAGGCTGGACTAGATGATCTCTGAGCTCTTTTCCAGCCCTGTTGATTTTGTGATTCTGAAGGCTTGGATGCTGAACCAAAGGGGTTTTTTTGTCATTTAATCTCAGTATTTCTCATTCAGGGCATTTTAACTTAAAATACAATCTTGACAGATATGAAAGTCTGTAAGCTGCTATGGTATAAACCCTCCTGCAGTTTGTAATGGTCATTATCTCTTTGCCATTCTGTTAAATCCCTTCAGACTATTGTTTTCTTTTTCAGTTCTTCAGGTTTTGTTAAATATGATGAAAGAATGAAGCTATTTATCTACTGAGCTTGCTTTGATCAGCTGCAATGTGTGGCATATATTAGTAAGGCAGTAATTCAGCTCATTTGTAGTGATGGACTTTGCATATTCAGTATGCAATATGTGTGCAGACTCCTTCCTCTGTCAGAGTTGCTCACTCTTTATTCATCATAATGTCAAAATAACTCACAGAATGCTGGAGGTTGGAAGGCACCTCAGAAGATCACCTAGTCCAACCTCCCTGCTAAAGCAGGCTCACTTAGAACAGGTTGTCCAGGATTGTGTCCAGGCAGGTGTTGAATCTCTGCCTGGGCAGCCTGTCCCAGTGCTCTGTCACCTCTGTAGTAAAGAAGTTCCTCCTCATGAAAGACAGTTCTCTAGGTTTTGATTGTAGACTCTTAGAGCATCAGGTGTCAAACACACTGTTTCTATTTAACATTGCTGTTCTCTGTTTGCTCAAAAGCTTTTCTAACTGATGATTCCAGTCCTTGGGTTGGGATACTCAGATAAAAGGCAAACTCACAAACCCACAGAAGGGCTGAGGCTAAAAGGCACCTCTGCAGGTTGCCTGTTCTGGCTGCCCTGCTCAGAGCAGAGTCAGTGAAAGCAAGGTGCTCAGCACCATGCCCACTGGGGTTTTGTACACAACCTTTGTGAGCCATGTCTTTGCCAGGCTGAACAATCCCAGCTCTCTCAGACTCTCCTCATGTCATGGCTCAGTTGGTAGCGCATCAGACCCTTAATGGGAAGGTCGTGAGTTCAAGCCTGCAGTGGGCAGTAGTGTCCTCCCTACTCTAATCATGAGGTCTGTGGTGACAGGTTGGACTCGATGATCTTTGAGGTCTCTTCCAACCTTAGTGATACTGAATACTGAATGCTTCAGATGCTCCAATCCCTTCACCACATTTGTGGCCCTTTGCTGCACTTGCTCCAGGATGCACTTGCTCCGGGATGTCCTTTTATATCTCTTGCACTGGAAAGCCCTGAACTGGACTCAGCACTCCAGATGTGTCTTGCTTGCACTGAATAGAGGAGAAGGTTCACTTCCCCTGTCCTGCTGACAATGGTCTTCCTAATGCAGCCCAGGATGTTGCTGGCCACCTTTGCTGCAAGGAAACATCAGGTTGCTGTGCCCCAGGATCTCCAGGCCATTCTCTGTATGTCTCCACTCTGTACTGGTGCATGGGGTTATTCCTTCCCAGCTGTAGGATGCAACAATGGCCCCAACAATATGCATGAATGGAGACATCCACACAGAAGATACTTTATTCATAATAAAATCCTTTTTGTTTCAGCTACTGTCTCCAACTCTGCAGTAACACTTAACCTTTTAGTCATAATGAGTCTGAGTTTTCACATATATTGCAGCATGGTACATTTTTTGGTCTCTGCTTTCCTCCATACTTCATTTCCAATTTCACACTGTAGCATCTGGCACTGTCTTCCAGCCAGACCCCCTAGTATGAAGTTTGATTGCCTGTTGCTTTCTACCAGGCATCTCTTATCTGAAACATTATTACTTTCCCCCCTTTTCCTTCTCTGCCCTTTCAAGTTTCCAGCTTGCTATCAATTTCTGTATTCTCTCTGTCATGTGTACTGGCTGCTGACACTTTTAATTTAGTTAGGAGGACACCCATCTTCTTTTGTCACAAACATTTAGAGAAGGCTTAGTTTACTCTTGCCTGGTTGTTGTTTGTTGGTTGGTTTTTTGCTTCTTGTGACTCTGCACAGAATAATTTTTCTTCTGAGGCAGGGAGGAAAGTGCATGTGTTTCAAGGTAACATGGCAAAGGTAAGCTTTCAGTGGGGTTTTATTGGGGAAAGCAGAGAATCAGCATTCTGTCAAAGAGGTGAGGGAGAGAGGAAGTCACACATGGAATACAGTTGTGTTTTTCAGAGGCTTGAGCCTGTCTCACTACTTTATGATGGCTGGTGTTGAGCTCAGTGCTAGTAATGCAGGGACTGGTTGCAAACAGGACATAGATTTGATATTGGTTAACACATCAGAATGGATTTTGTCAGGAGAATGATGTATGAAGGCTCTGGATGGGTGAGAAACTCTTAGACTCTGAATGCCTTGCTGCAAGAGACTAATAACGGGCAAGGAAAGGTGAAGCAATTCACAGAGCCTTGCTTTCCACCCATCCTCCTTCATCCACAACAATTTAGTGCTGCTTAAGAACAAGAGCACATCATCAATAGCCAGCAGTGTAGGGGAAACTGCTGCAGTGTTAGGTCTTGGAAAGAATTCTGAGCCATGCTGGCTCCTAGAGCAATGTCTGGCTTGATAGACTTTGTACTCCATTAAAGTCGCAGGGCAATTCTTTTTTTGAGAGACTTTTCCTGCACTTACCATAGGCATGGAACTTATGGGGCTGCAGAGCAGCAGATCTTCCCAGGTTTTCTCTTTCCAAACCTTGGACAGTAGCAGCATCTGCTGCTGGTCCTGTATGGGACCATTTATGTTCAGCCAGCCAGCTGCTCTGGAAAAATACCACTTGACCGATTTCTGAATCTTTTTTGACCTCACTTAACCAGAGAAATGCAAGTCAGCAACCTGAGATTAAGTTAATTACTACAAGGCAATTAATAAGGAAAAAAATGATCTATGCACCATATGTCTGGTTTGGAAGGCTGTGCATCTGCTGTGTGTGGGCAGGAGGAGGGAAGCAGCACTTGTGGCAAGTCAGAAGAGTGAGTTCAGGTGGCTCAAGCCAAGGTCAGTCACAGCATCACAGGATCAGACCCACTGAGGATGAAATAGGGGCACTCAGAATAGTGCAGTGGCCAAGCTCTTAATTCTCTGCTATTTGATTTGGTTTCAAGATTCATACTCTTGGCTTTTATTTTCTTGTTTTGGTTTTGTTTGTTTCTTATCTGTATTATGTGTGTTGGTTTTTCACATCTTGTGTTTCTGGTTTTGGACTACAGGGTCAAAAGAGTTTTTCAAAGCATATCAAAACTGCTGGGGGAAGCCACAAGCCAAGTTCTTAATGTTTTCTTCTCTCAGGGGGTTAGGATATGGACAGCAAAGCAGATTTAACCATGTAGAGGAAATCCTAACCACCCAGGAAATAATATCACAGTATCACAGTATCGCTTAGGTTGGAAAGGACCTCGAGGATCATCGAGTCCAACCTTTCAACACAGACTCCATGACTAGACCATGGCACCAAGTGCCACGTCCAATCTCCCCTTGAACGCCTCCAGGGTCGATGACTCAACCACCTCCCTGGGCAACCCGTTCCAATGACGAATGACTCGCTCGGTGAAGAACTTCCTCCTCACCTCGAGTCTAAACCTCCCCTGGCGCAGCTTGAGACTGTGTCCCCTTGTTCTGGTGCTGGTTGCCTGGGAGAAGAGGCCAACCCCTTCCTGGCTACAACCACCCTTCAGGTAGTTGTAGAGGGCAATGAGGTCACCCCTGAGCCTCGTCTTCTCCAGGCTAAACAATCCCAGCTCCCTCAGCCTCTCCTCATAGGGCTTGTATTCAAGGCCTCTCCCCAGCCTTGTTGCCCTTCTCAATATTCACCTTGACCAAAGTCAGGTAAAGAGTTGTACTTCAGAACACCACCTCAGTGTATTCTTTGCTATGAGGGTAGTGGAACAGGTTGCCCAGGGAGGTGGTTAAAGGCCTCATCCATGGAGATACTCAAGTTGAGGCTTGAAAAGGCACTGGGCAACCTGATCTAATTGAGGATGACCCTGCTGACTGCAGAGGGATTTGGACTAGATGGCCTTTGGAGGTCCCTTCCAACCCAGACCATTCTATGATTCTATTACAGTACAAAGCTGTAATTTTGATAAGAGGAGGATATTTCTAACCTGAAGTGGTGAGCTACACTCAGAACTGGCATTGATGGAATGGAATGGAATGGAATGGAATGGAATGGAATGGAATGGAGTGGAGTGAAATAGAATAGAATAGAATAGAATAGAATAGAATAGAATAGAATAGAATAGAATAGAATAGAATAGAATAGAATAGACCAGGTTAGAAAAAACCTTTGAGGTCATCAAGTCCAACCTGTCACCCAACACCATCTAGTCAACTAACTATGGCATCAAGTGCCTCATCCAGGCTCTTCCTAAACAGCTCCAGTGATGGTGGAAGAGTCATTTGCTGGGGTGCTGTTAAATGGGGGGAAAAAACCTTTGGAACTATGTAAACCATCTACATTAGTCTGAAATAGTTTGTGGGAATGAAGAGAGGGAGATCACAGCAAGATGAGGATTAACAAGTCTGCATTGAGAGCAAAGAGGAACCCTTGTCCCTTGGAGAGCTCTCCCTGGCTGAAGTCTGTTTTAGCTGTAAATGGAGGATAATAATTAATGCTCATCTAGCTCAACTCACCCTTCCTGTGCTTTGTGCACATTTGCAAGGCCCTCTGGAGATGAAAGCTATTATAGAAGTGCCGAGTTTCATGATTAATTGTCATGATTAATTGGAGAGCTCAGTGGTGTGCGTGGTGCAAATCTTTTTAGGAAGATAGAGAATGGGGGCTGGAAGTGGTGGCTGCTGCTCTTAGAATGAAGGTGATGAACCATGGCAGAGAAGAGACTACTGTATGTAAAGTGCTGTGAAAAGGCAAATCTGAATTGCTCTCCCATCACACAATTGCTACCATTTTACTTTACCAAGCAAGAGACATTGTAGGATTTCTGGAGCAGACCCTTCACTCTCCTAACAGGTTTAATGACCATGATTTTGCTTGTGTTAGACTGAGTTACACCAACTGAAATCCATATGTTCTTATGTGCAGAAAACTGTTATTTGTCTCTAGTGTCCTGCAAGGTCTAATATTTGTTTACAGAAAGGGAAAAGGAATGTGTAGAATTTTTTTGTTCCACCTCACACATTTTGATGAAGAAGAAACATTCAGTGCTAGAAGTTTATAGCCTGGCACTAGGGTTAATTTGGCAGTAACCTAGGAGCTATTACAATGGTGAGGCTAATGCATGGTATTTGGGTTTTATGGTGTTGGTTAATGATAGGACTAAGGGGAATGGAAAAGAAATAGAACGGGGTAGATTCAGATTGGATGTTAGGAAGAATTTCTTCCCCATGAGGCTGGTGAGACACTGGCACAGGTTGCCCAGGGAGGTGGTGGAAGCCTCATCCCTGCAGGTTTTGAAGGCCAGGCTGGATGTGGCTGTGAGCAACCTGCTGTAGTGTGAGGTGTCCCTGCCCATGGCAGGGGGTTGGAACTGGATGATCCTTGAGGTTCCTTCCGACCCTAACAATTTTATGATTCTATTTGGTGCTCTAGATTATGTTTTCAAACATGCAGAGGCTGTATCCACAGCTGAATAAATATAGAATATTTTGTAACTGGAGCACAGCCCTGTGAGGAGAGGCTGAGGGAGCTGGGGTTGCTTAGCCTGCAGAAGAGGAGGCTCAGGGGACACCTTATTGCCATCTACAGCTACCTGAAGGGAGGTTGTAGCCAGGTGGGGGTTGGTCTCTTCTCCCAGGCAAGCAGCACCAGAACAAGGGGACACAGTCTCAATCTGTACCAGGGAGGTTTAGGCTGGAGGTGAGGAAGAAATTCTTCCCAGAAAGAGAGATTGCCCGTTGGAATGTGCTGCCCAGGGAGGTGGTGGAGCCACCACCACTGGAGGTATTTAGGAAGAGGCTGGATGAGGTACTTAGTGCCATGGTTTAGTTGGTGTTGAGTGATAAGTTGGACTTGATGATCTCAGAAGTCTTTTCCAACCTGGTTAATTCTGTGACTCTGAAAAGTGAAGCTATACAAGAGCAGATATGGAACCTGCTGCATGTAATTAATCATGAAGGACAAAACATTTGAATGATGCTTGAGCTACAGGATGCTCATTAATATAAAGGCAGGTTGTGGTTCTGAGTTAATGAGAGTCCATTCAATGTTGAAAATGAATTGTGCTTTTTCTATTGAAGCATGAAAAGCTTCACAGTTCAGTAGGTGAGGAAAGGTGATCCTCACCTGGGCCTGTAGAAAGGACATGTCAGTCTGGATCAGGAAAAGCACTGTTTCTACCTTGTTTTTAATTAGGTTGGCGCTGAGCCTACTCGTAGGTACCTGAAAGAAGGTCTGCACCAAGTGACATTGCTCTTTCTGTTTCTTCTGCAAAAGCAGCATGCAATTTATTACAGCTAGGAAAGCAGTGAAAAGACCATTTTGCCACTTCAGAATTCCTGAAGCGTTACAAGAACTGTAAGCACCTTGCTTAAAAGTTTCATCAGACTGAAAGTTTATTCTTTCTCTGTCTTGAAGGTGAGAGAAGATAAGGTTATAGGACAGAGATCTGACTTCCTGGTTGTTCAGTATTTTACAAGCTAGGTATATTCAGAAGGAAAATGAAACCCAAATACAAATGTGTTATTACTGAAGTTTACTCCTAAAGCGAATTTCACTGTGTTTCAAATCACAGAAACATTCAGGTTGGAAAAGAACCACAGGATCACCAAGTCCAACCAATAGCCCTACTCTACAAGGCTCACCCCTAAACCATATCCGCAGGCAAAACATCCAAACCACCTTTAAACACATCCAGGCTTGGTGACTCCACCACCTCCCTGGGCAGCACATTCCAATGCCTGACCACTCTGGCAGGGAAAAAAATGTTTCCTACTGTCCAGTCTAAAGCTACCCAGTGGCAACTTGAGGCCGTTCCCTCTTGTTATGTCACTAATAACCTGTGAGAAGAGACCGGCACCAACCTCTCCACAACCTCCTTTCAGGTAGTTGTAGAGAGCCAGGAAGTCTCTCCTCAGCCTCTGCTTTTCCAAACTAACCATCCCCAGTTCCTTCAAGTCTCTCTTCATTAGATTTATTCTCCAAAGTAGGAAGCTAGTGACATTTCATCCAATAAAGTCACAAGTGGCACCTGAAGCAAAGGTTGAGTTTGCTTTGGAATAGAATAGAATAGAATAGAATAGAATAGAATAGAATAGAATAGAATAGAATAGAATAGAATAGAATGGAATGGAATGGAATGGAATGGAATGGAATGGAATGGAATGGAATGGAATGGAATAGAATTAACCAGGTTTGAAGAGACCTTTGAGATCATCAAGTCCAACCTATCACCCAACACCATCTAATCCACTAAACCTTGGCACCAAGCGCCTCATCCAGACTCTTACTGCCAGTGATGGTGTCTCCACCATTTGCTTCCAGCTGAGCTGGTCTAGAACAGTTTAGAATAGAATAAACCAAACCAGGTTGGAAGAGACCTTCAAGATCACCGTGTCCAACCCATCAACCAATCCAACCCACCTAAACAACTAACCCATGGCATCAAGCACCTCAGCAAGTCTCCTCCTGAACACCTCCAATGACGGCGACTCCACCACCTCCCCAGGCAGCCCATTCCAATGGGCAATCACTCTCTCCGTGTAAAACTTCCTCCTAACCTCCAGCCTAAACCTCCCCTGGTGCAGCCTGAGACTGTTCCCTCTTGTTCTGGTACTGGGTGCCTGGGAGAAGAGACCATCATCTGCCTGTCTACAACCTCCCTTCAGGTAGTTGTAGAGAGCAATAAGGTCACCCCTGAGTCTCCTCTTCTCTAGGCTGAGCAACCCCAGCTCCCTCAGCCTCTCCTCATAGGGCTTGTGTTCCAAGCCCCTCACCAACTTTGTTGCCCTTCTCTGGACTCGTTCCAGCAAGCCAACCTCCTTCCTAAACTGAGGGGCCCAGAACTGGACACAGGACTCGAGGTGTGGCCTAACCAGTGCAGTGTACAGGGGCAGAATGACCTCCCTGCTCCTGCTGGCCACACTCTTCCTGATGCAGGCCAGGATGCCATTGGCCCTCCTGGCTGCCTGGGCACACTGCAGGCTCATGTTCAGCCTGCCATCGACCAGTACCCCCAGGTCCCTCTCTGCCTGGCTGCTCTCCAGCCACTCTGACCCCAGCCTGTAGCTCTGCATGGGGTTGCTGTGGCCAATGTGCAGAACCTGGCACTTGGATGTGTTCAATCTCCTGCCCTTGGACTCTGCCCATCTGTCCAGCCTGTCGAGGTCCCTCTGCAGAGCCTCCCTACCCTCCAGCAGATCAACTCCTGTTGGGGGGGGAATTTTAAACCCATCACACTTGTGTGTCTTGAAGCTAGTACAGCTACATATATGATAGATAAACTACGGATACTTGTGCAAGGTTCCCTAACCCACCCCAGGGATTTTTCTGCCATGTGATGAAGTGCTCACAGAGCTGGCAGCGTGGGAAAAGGGGGAAGGGAATGAGATTTGTTTGTTTTTAACTGCAACACTTTCAAATTAATTCATGTAAGCCTTCTTAAATCCACTTTCTGTGCATCTTATCCACACATAATCCTATCTGCATACGTAGCTGATTAACAAAAATCAATGCTGTCTTATACTGCGCCTTTAGAAGGAGGAAGCTGTCTAGGATGCCTACAAGAAAGCTGGGGAGGGACTGCTCAGGATCTCAGGTAGTGATAGGACTAGGGGGAATGGAATGAAGCTGGAGGTGGGGAGATTCAGGCTGGATGTGAGAAGGAAGTTCTTCCCCATGAGAGTGGTGAAACCCTGGAATGGGTTGTCCAGGGAGGTGGTCGAGGCCCCGTCCCTGGAGGTGTTTAAGCCCAGGCTGGCTGAGGCTGTGGCCAGGCTGATCTAGTGTGGGGTGTCCCTGCCCATGGCAGGGGGGTTGGAACTAGATGATCCTTGTGGTCCCTTCCAACCCTGACTGATACTATGATACTATGATATTTTCTTCTGTGTGGCTGTAAGTCTCAGGGAAACTCAACCTTCAAAGATACAGCACTTAGGACACTTCCTTGTGCAAGCAAAATACTATTGCAATTTACGAGTGATTTAGCGTGAGGGGTCCCTGCCCATGGCAAGGGGGATTGGAACTAGGCGATCCTTGGGGTCCCTTCCAACCCTGGCAATTCTGATTCTATGATTCTAATTTCCTTGACTTATGTAAAAAAAAAAAAGCACTAAAATAAATAAATAAATAAACTTGTTTATTTATTTACTCAAGAAAGTGATTTCAGTTCCCCTTGGCCACTACCTCATATTTCTCAGCTGTAAGTCAAAGACTAATAAAAAAAGCCCTGACAGAAATCAATCTATATGAGTTGCACAAGATTTGGAGATTTGGCAGGTCTTAAATAAACCTTGAATTTTATTTTGTTTTGTTGGTAGTAACTGTGGGCAGTTTTGGAAGCTCCTCATTATGGCAGAAGGGCAAAGAGCTTTGTCCCCAGGGGGTGATTATCCAGTCCATTAGCAAATGCTGCAGTTTTGCCTACCAGCGTCACAAAAATGAGTCATAAATGGACATAATAATTGGGTTTCAGTAGATGCCCATCTGCACATTTGGACAGGTGAGTGTCAAGGTTTGCAGAGAGGCACTTCAGACCTTTGAAAGCTTTCCTGACATCTCTCTCAGACAAATGAGATGCTGAAATGCCGAGCTTTAGAGAGGACTGTAGGACTGGAAAATGCAGCAATTACTGCTAGTGGTCTACTCTAGGGAAGGAAAACCTGGTGTTTGGAGTTGCTCTTGTACAAATACCACCCATTATTTAAAAGTACTGATTAATTCCTTGCAGAAGTAGGGTACAGGCAGGCCAGCCATCCTGGCAGTGTGCTGGCATAGGTTGGTATGCATCTGAACTCTGCCATCTAAGCTGGAAGGACCATCAAGGTTAGCATTGCAAGCTGGGTGCCAGAGACTCGGCTTGTGTGGCTGATGGAAGAAGGCTCAGAGGAGGTTGGCAAGGGAGGTGTGTCCATAAACCGCAGAGTAATGTAGGATGTGACTGACCATGGCTATTACAAAGAAACGCGGCTTTATCTTGACACAAAGGGGATGTGCCAATTTTACCACAGTCTTTTCCCTGCAATACAGAAATGAGGGAAAGTAAAACACACACACAAAAATGCTGTGGGTTGAGACAAAGAGTTGAGATAAGTGTGTAATGTAAATGAGGTAACAAAAGTGCACAATCACCTTAGCCTACCTGCAGAAAAAACAGCAGAAAGCCAGCAGGCTGAAAACCCAAGCCAGGAGCTGCTCCCCCATCCCTCCCCATCCAGCCAGCACCCAAAACCCTGGAACCCCAAAGCAGCAACTGGAGAGCAGGAAGCCTCTCCTGTTACAGCCTGAACTTCAAGCCCTGTAATACTTTGCTCCAGCCAGCACTTCCATTTTGAAGCTGACATGTTGGTACGAATAGCAGCAGATAAAATCTCAGCCTATGAGAGGGGACCAGAGGGATGGCCTTTGGTTTAGCTAAACAGCTGTTGAGTGGATCAGTTGGGAAATGTAAATGTATACCTGGCTCAGTTCAACATAGACTACAAGAGCTAAACAAAACCATTTTGAAGAGAGAAACTGGCTTGAGCTGGTTAAAACCCATGTATGCCTTCTTGGGGAGACTCAATGTGGTGATGGTGAGCATGTTATAGAGGCTGGTAATGGGGTTCACATTGGTTTGGTGATTGAACTGTGTGCTGGGACTGCTCTGTTTTGTTCACTTACATCTCTGTTGTGCATCCAGTATATTGCAGTACCACCCTGCTAGATCACAAATGAGTACATCTGATATTAAACATTACAACCTCCACACATGGACTATCTAGAAGAACCTGGTCAAAAGGCATTAGGTTCTGGCAGCTTGGAACAAGTCACATCTTCAGCCTTAACAGCTTATATTTAAAGACAAGTTGATATCAGAAAGTGAATCTTATCATATATCTGTTTTCTAAATCTGAATCTGAATTTCATGGCTGGAAGCTATGACCTCTTCTATCAAATGCTTGTCTGTCCACGTGCATGAAAAATAAATTACCAAGTGAAGTGGCCCAAAGGGACAAGCTGACCTTTGCAGATGTGGTGTTGAAGCGGAGGTTAATCAGTGAATGTAGCTAAACTGCAGTAATTCAAGCATGGATCCATTGCTGGAGGCATCATTTGTTTGATGCTGAGGCTGTGTGGGCATAGCAGATGCAGCTTAATCTCAGTCTGCAGCAGTGAGAGGAAGGAAGCCAATAACCAGAGTACTGAAGACAATATCTTTTGTTGCTCTTGAGTGTTGCTATCTGCCCAGCACACTGGCCCAAGTGGAGGCCACCAACTGGGTGAAAGCTTTTTGGTGACCTTGTGGTTCAAGCCTTCCTCATTTGCAAACAAGTTGGTCACTTTGGCAGTCCAGAAACTGGCTTCATATAAACCTGTCTTCAAGAAAGAAGAACCAGGAATTATGGACTTGCTCATCTGAAGGGTCTTCCCAGTCTAAATTATTCTATGATCCTTCTCCAGCTTAAGGACTGGGGGCAATAGCTGTAAGCTGGAGAAGAGCAGATTTAGATTGGATGTCAGGAACAAGTTCTTTACTATGAGGGTAGTGGATCACTGGAACACATTACCCAGGGAGGTGGGTGAGGCCTCTTCACTGGAAATATTCACGGAGAGGCTGGACAGGGCTCTGGACAGCCTGATCTAGTTGAGGCTGTCCCTGCTGACTGCGGGGAGGTTGGACTGGATGACCTCGGGATGTTCCTTCTGACCCAGACCATTCCATGATTCTATTAGTTTAATGGTGTCCCTTAGATGAGCACATTTCTCAGTGTTCTGATCCTAAACTACACTTATTTCTCCTTGCTGCTTTTCACAACTGATAAATTGCAGAGAAAACTCTGTGTCTCAGTGAGGTTATATTGTACATCTGAATGCAATAACAAAGCCTCTGCAGTATAGCTTTAAATACATACATGCAATGTAAGATTTAAACAATATGTTTTAGAGCCATAGATACCACTGATACACATCAGGAAATATAACACAGAACAATCCCCTGGGAGTCAGACATTGGCTAATGCCATATCTGGACCAGGGGAAGAAATTCAAGGGGATTTTCTCCAGTGATGTTATCCATTTTGAGGTACTTTTGAATAAAATATGGATTCAGAGTCCACTGTGTCCACTTTGTCGAGAAAGGCAACAAAGCTGGGGAGGGGTCTGGGGCACAGCCCTGTGAGGAGAGGCTGAGGGAGCTGGGGTTGCTTAGCCTGCAGAAGAGGAGGCTCAGGGGAGACCTCATTGCCCTCTACAAGTACCTGAAGGGAGGTTGTAGCCAGGTGGGTCTTGGTCTCTTCTCCCAGGCAACCAGCACCAGAACAAGAGCACACAGTCTCAAGCTGCACCAGGGGAGGTTTAAGCTGGAGGTTAGGAAGAAATTCTTCCCAGAAAGAGAGATTTGCCATTGGGATGTGATGCCCAGGGAGGTGATGGAGTCACCATCACTGGAAGTGTTTAAGAAGAGGCTGGATGAGGCACTTGGTGCCATGGTTCAGTTGATCAGATGGTGTTGGGTAATAAGTTGGACTTAATGATCTTGAAGGTCTTTTCCAACCTGGTTAATTCTATTCTGTATTCTGTGTCATGGAAAAGCTTCACCTTATTTCAAGTGAGCTCCACCTAAACGTTCCAGTGTTCACGCAGAAACTAACCGCTCAGATCTGCTCTTGCCTGGAGGATAAATAGTTAATTAGATTAGGACAACTGGGATAGCCTGCAGCTCTTTCCCTGCCTGTCTCTAGATGTGTAAAAATGCCAATTACTTTCAGACTCACTATCAGGAGCACCTGGTTGGAAGACCTGTTTTTCTTTCAGAGCAATAGGCTTTAACATCTGCAGAGAGTAGATATTTTCCTTTCAAACAGCTGATCCCAATGATGTTATCCACCTGCAAAGCTGTATGTTGATGAAGCCCTGATAATTTGGCAGAGTAATGTTATAAAATGCTGCTCAGTCTGGAAGACTGGGATCTGGCACTGAGACCTGACTCATCCCTGGTGCTTAGGAACGTTGCTCATAGGCAAGGAGTCTGAGTTAAACTTACTTGCCTTTTAAAAGTATTGATGTTTTAATAGTATTGATTAGAGGTCCAGAGCTGCTCTGCTATGAGGACAGAGAGAGTTGGGGCTGTTCAGTCTGCAGAAGAGAAGGCTCAGAGGAGACCTAATTGAGGAGGCCTTCCAGTATCTGAAGGAAGATAAAAGAAAGCTGGGGAGGGACTTTTGAGGGTGTCAGGGAGTGATAGGACTGGGGGGAATGGAGCAAAACTAGAAATGGGTAGATTGAGATTGGATGTTAGGAAGAGGCTCTTCACCCTGAGGGTGGTGAGAGACTGAAACGGGTTGCTCAGGGAGGTGGTGGAAGCCTCATCCCTGGAGATTTTTGCATCCAGGCTGGATGTGGCTGTGAGCAACCTGCTGTAGTGTGAGGTGTCCCTGGCCATGGCAGGGGGGTTGGAACTGGATGATGCTTGAGGTCCCTTCCAACCTTGATGATTCTGTGATTCTGTGATGTTACATACTCTCAGATGCTCTCAGATGTTCGTGATGTTTCCAGGCACTCCTAGAAATGTTGAACTGTGATATTGCTGCTTTCCATAGTCATGGCCACATTATTAAAGACAACATAATACAGAGAATTTGAATTAGGTAGGAAGCTTTATTTCATTGAACTGACTTCTAAGGTCAAGTTGGAAAATGTTTTCAAGACACGTTTTTCATAAGAGAGTTAATTATTGCCATAAACAAGGCGGAATACCAGAGTGTGCTTCTCATACCTTGTGTTTATCAGGTTTGGCAACAAAAAAGTGGTGGAGTGTTGTTCTGCCCAGACCATAGGGACATCTGAAAGCAGGAAAACAAAGTCCTTCAAGTGACTCAGTTGGTAGTGCATCAGACCCTTAATGGGAAGGTTGTGAGTTCAAAGCTTGCAGTGGGCAGTAGTGTCCTCCCTACTCTAGTCATGAGGTCTGGGGTGACAGGTTGGACTTGATGATCTTTGAGGTCCCTTCCAACCTTAGGAATACTGAATACAGATCCTTAAAAAAAGGCAAACTAGGTCCTGAGGAGGGAAAGGGGAATGCTGGAAAGGGTGCTGAGACAAAACATTCATTCAGTCTTCTTAGTGAGTGCAAAATATTCACTGCTCACCATTCCTGTGAATTAACTCCAATGTCAATTTACCTAAACAAACAACCTGAGCTGATGAAGTTTGTGTTGCCTTTCACTGTTGGGCAGTCCTGAACGGGGTGGGAGGCTCAGGGGTGACCTCATTGCCCTCTACAACTACCTGAGGGGTGGTTGTGGCCGGGAAGGGGTTGGTCTCTTCTCCCAGGCAACCAGCACCAGAACAAGGGGACACAGTCTCAAGCTGTGCCAGGGGATGTTTAGACTCGAGGTGAGGAGGAAGTTCATCACCGAGCGAGTCATTCGTCATTGGAATGAGTTGCCCAGGGAGGTGGTGGAGTCACCGTCCCTGGAGGTGTTCAAGAGGAGATTGGACGTGGCACTTGGTGCCATGGTCTAGTCATGGGGTCTGTGTTGATAGGTTGGACTCGATGATCCTCGAGGTCCTTTCCAACCTAAGTGATATTGTGATACTGTGACCTTGTGTCCTCAGGATGAGACTGGATGTGCTCCTGCCTTGGGGTTCAAGCTCTCGCTGCCACCCTGCATGTATGTTCCATACATCCCAGTGTTTTCTCCTGTGGGTTCACAAGGCATCAGTCCTGTAACCAGCCCTGTGACTGGATGGTTTTTAAATGAGGAAAGGTCAGTTTAGGGCTGCATCTGCATAGCAGTGTGGGGCTTTACCAGGTGGCACCTGTATAAATCACTGTTCCCAATTGGAAGGCAGAGCAGAATGGTATTTGTGTCACATTCCATGGTCATTTGCTACAATGGCTAATGATTGTCACTATTAAAAATAGCTACACTATAAATCCCATGTGTGCCTCTCAGCCTCAAGTCTTGCCTTAGATTTGGCTGTTACTTAAAAAAAACAACAACCCATAAACCCATAACTCTACTGGTTGAGATTTCAACGTGAAGGTGCTCAGCACCATGGTGAAGTTACTCCTGGTTTCTGCTGGTGTAAGTGCCACAAATACTCCAACCTGCAGCACAGTCATTAGTTTTCATAGCTATCAGCATAGAACGCAACCAGAACTGTAACTCTGAACATATTTGATGGAATCACACAGGCTAAAAGCAGAAAATGTGTGGGCTGAGCTCAATCATGTTCCAAAACACAAGGATGTGTTTCAACTACTGACTAACTTGAGGGTACAATATTGTTTATACATTGGGGTTGGCATTTTCACACTTTCATCATACCAGGCTGCATTGATTTATATAAGAATCATTGAGGGCAAAGATATTAACAGATATTTCTGCTTTCATTCCAAGTGATTTGGGGAGTGTAGTTCTGCTCTGTGCATGGTTTTGATATGAAAATAAACAAACTACTACAGAGAATTATGAGTTTGTTGTCACACATCCCCAGCGTGCTGCTCACAGAGGACATCAGACTTAGATACAGAACTTTCAGCTGAAGCATCCACATTGAACATGAGATTGCTAGCTTCTGTGTTCGGACTGCCAGGTGCTGTAGGTGAATACAGATAAACAGGTTGCTAGTGTAGACCATATAAAATCAGTCTGATGTGAATTCATCTGGGTTGCTTGGTTGGTTTTATTTTGGTTGTGTTTTTCATGAATAGTCTCCTGAGATTGCATCCCCTGAGACCTAAAATGGGTAAACCCAAAATTCTGGATTAAGCTTCAGTAGGTCTTTTAAAACTCAGCTCTTTTAAGGTCAGAATACAGAATCAACCAGGTTGGAAAAGACTTTTGAGATCATCAAGTCCAACATATCACCCAACACCATCTAATCAACTAAATCATGGCACTGAGTGCCTCATCCAGTCTCTTTTTAAACGCTGCCAGGCATGGTGACTCCACCACCTCCTTGGGCAGCACATCCCAATGGCCAATCTCTGTGGGAAGAGTGATCAAGAGTGGTCAGAGCTCCTGGCCTTGAAGCTGTCTGGAATCTGTCAGATTTGTTTTGAACAGAGAATGTCACAACATGCAGACATGACTCAATCTCATCTTTTGGCTTCTTGCTTCCAAATTAGTGCATGCAGTAAGAAATGAGAGTCTCCAAAAGCCAAGCCCTTCAGGAGCTGCACTGGTTCTGGCTCTGTTTTCAAGGAGAGTGCCAGGCCATACACCACGTTGAGCTGATCTCCACTGTTTTAAGACAACCTAGTGATCAATTCCTTCAAAGTTAAAATCAATTTGGCAGAAGGGTGACCTCTGTCTCTTTGCGTAGATGAAAGCAAGCAGAATAATGGCTCTCAGCTGCCTTCTCTATGAAAACATTTGTTGAGGAGCTTGTATATAATCTAGGTAGGATTTGGCTTTCTGGGATTAACATGAGGCATTGCAGCTCTTTCATTTTTATAACACATCATTTCTCCAGTGCAGCTTGGAACATCAGTGTGAGAGGTGGGGCAAAATACTCTTGGTATGATGCACAAAAGCACATCTTGGCATAAAGGAAGAAAAACAGAGCAAATGACTGGCTGGACAGATGGGCAGAGTCCAACATGATGTCATTTAACTACTCCAAATGCTGGGTGCTGCACTTTGGCCACAACAACCCCACGCAGTGCTACAGGCTGGGGTCAGAGTGGCTGGAGAGCTGCCAAACAGAAAGGGACCTGGGGGTGCTGATTGACAGCAGATGAACATGAGCCAGCAGAGTGCCCAGGTGGCCAAGAAGGCCAATGGCATCCTGGCCTGCATTAAGAATAGTGTGACCAGCAGGAGCAGGGAGGTCATTCTGCCCTGTGCTCAGCATTGGTTAGGCCACACCTTGAGTCCTGTGTCCAGTCTGGGCTCCTCAGTTTAGGAAAGATGTTGAGTTGCTGGAAGGTGTCCAGAGAAGGGCAACAAGGCTGGGGAGAGGCCTTGAGCACAGCCCTGTGAGGAGAGGCTGAGGGAGCTGGGGTTGCTCAGCCTGGAGAAGAGGAGGCTCAGGGGAGACCTTCTTGCTCTCTCCAACTCCCTGAAGGGAGGTTGTAGCCGCGTGGGGGTGTGGCCTCTGGAGGGTTGTGACCATGATCATGCATTCAAATGAAGGTGGATGCTTAAGAAAAGTCAAAGAACTATCAAGTTATTGCTTTTAATAGTGTAGAACAAGAAGGAAATCCCCCCCAGATACTAAGCCATCAAGGAGCAGAGAGGG